>NC_136472.1:47096077-47696077 GCF_902686455.1 Sciurus vulgaris | reverse complement strand
TTTTTGTTCACATTTCACATCTTATCTACAGACTATTACTTGTGCACATTCTGAAAGATTTAGTAGAATACAGTTCATAATGAAATAATAGGTGTTGAAGGAGCACCAAAATTGCTGACATAATTACTTTTTTTGAAAAAGAAACATGATTAATACAAGAAGTCAGTATAAAAATATGATTTTTAAATATGAAACTTATACTAATAATTGTTTTTATGTTTTTGAAAAAATAAACATAAGCACCCTATCCCATCCCAAAATTGGATATTTTCCACACAGTATGTCAAAACTTTTTCCCATCATCACACACTACGATGTTACTACATTCCAATTAAAATTGCTACTTTCATACAACTCTATCCTGAGATCATAGTACTTAGCAGAACATGATTTTTTGCATGTAAATTTTTCTTTATTTTGAGTAAATAAAGTAGGGCAAAAGTTCACATCTGTACTTTGATCACTGAATCAGACTACACAAAACTAATGGTATCTGGTTTACTCAGTATTACATGGGGGGATCTATTAAAATTGGGGTTAATATTTTTAAGAATTTTTAAAAATTTGAGAAAGAAAATATCTTTCTTCAAATTATATCTTTAATACCCCAAAATAGATATTTGATTACATCTCACACCTAACATTTCTCTTAGTCATTGTCCAGTAATTGCATATTAGGTAGTTAACTGTACTACTAAAGGGTTAATGATTTACCATATTTTCATTTTTTTAACCCCCAGCAAAGATAACACAATGACCTTCATTATAAAATAGAGAGCAGATATTGATTTTGAAGTTGACTGCTATTTAAAATGAGAAATTTGAGGACTATTTCTCCATTTCAACACACTAGGGAAATCTCCAGAAGATAGAGAGCAGTAGTTTAGATATTTTTCTTGAAGAAATAGTTCAAATATTTAAAACTACAATATTCAGCTTTCACATGTCTTTGTGTTTCTCAGTTTCTCTTTTATGAAACTCTTCATTTCCAAAGATGTATGTTCCTGATTGTTTTCTACAACAGTCTGTGGGGAAGCCAAGAATCCATGTTCCTTTTACTTTTCATACATAAAACATTATACAACTAAATGTTTTAAACATATCCTTTAAAAGTTTAGGAAACTTAGATTGGAAAGGGTTTATCTGAAGCTGTAGAATCAAATTAGAATTGAAGGGTAACATGGAAGGTAAAATCCTATGTTTAAATATTGAAAAGGTATACCATGTAAATGAGATGGAGGTCAAAGAATTCTCATAGGACATATGAAATCAATAGATGGAAAATGGAAGCAGTATAAAAAAAATACAATTCTCTTCGATGAAAAATGTTTTCCAACATAAATTGTCTAGAGATCAGATGGGATGTTGTAGGGGATTGTGAATTCCCTAGCTATGGAGATATTAAGAAACGATTTTGGAACAGTAGTCTTGGTGTAGACATTGAAGGGTAGATGCTGGTCATCCAAGGATGGGTGAGGTGTCTCTCCAGAAATCTTCTCTTCTGAGTTGGTGATTTATTACACACAAAATAGTGACCTCCTTTATAATGGTGCTTTCCAGGTTACAGAAGACTTTCCCTAGAGCAAATTTGAAAGTGATCTTGTGCTTCTTCTTGTCCTGAAAGTCATTCAGTGTTTTTCTCTGGTGAATAGGTTAACCCTCCCACCTTGCCCTAGGAAAGTCAGGTACATATCCTAAAAATGTGCATCTATATATTGCCGTGCCCACATTTTGTGTTTATCATATTACATTTAATTGAAATTACAGGTCCACATTAGAGTTTGCGGCTGCCTTCAAGTGTGTATTGTAAATAATTCTGATAAGTAGTTTGGTTTCCAAAATGGAAGTAAAATATCTCAAGCTGGATAACAAATATACCTTATGTAAAGCAACACTAAAAAATGAAAAAGTAGGTTTGTTGGTTTGTTAACAAACTGCACATTTGGCTTTATGGATTAAAATGTAAAAAATCATCTCAGCAATGTATTTTATTCTTCAGCTATGATTTTTTTTTTTTTTTTTTTTTTTTCTGTAGCAGGGATTGAACCCAGGGGCGCTTAACCAATAAGCTACATCCCCAGACCTTTTGTATATTTATTAGAGACAAGTTTTCGCAGAGTTGCTTAGGGCCTCGCTAAATTGTTGAAGCTGGCTTTGAACTCGTGATCTTCCTGCCTCAGTCTTCTGAGTCACTGGAATTACAGATGTGTACCACCATACCCCACCAGCTATGAATTTTGAAGCTCAGAAATTATCTTTAAAAAAAAATCCTTGAGAAGTAACAGTTTCTATCTCTATGTATCTTCTGATTGCACCAGGCTTATGAAGGCCTATCCTGTTGATACAGAGAAACCATCAGGTGTGACTATTTTATCTAACCTCATACTTTCCCACAAGAAGAAAGGGCTTCTAATTCTTCTATTGGAATTATTCTTTCTGTTATTTCTGCCTGAAAATTTGCGTATAGCTTTGTTTTATTCCTTATTAATAAGTGAGGAGAGTTATATGTTCTCACTCTGGGTTCTGTTGAGCTATATGTATTAAACCTAACATAAAATAGTCATGGAAGGAAACTTATGAACATAACTAGGTGTGAATATCTAGGATGGGAACTCTGTAAGTAAAAATCTGGTGATGTCAGACCATGATGTTTAATCTACTTAAAACAGGTATATAGCAGATACTCTGTCAAATTTAAATTATCCTAAATGAATTAAAAGTCTAGAAATTGAAATTTCTAAAACTTTCAAATTTGGAATATTGTAAAAATCTTATTTATGTTCTTGTAAATCCATTTAAGATATAACTTATGATTTAGATTTACAGACTTTATCAATCTTCTTTTCATTGTGTTCATCTTACATAAATTGTGACAGTAATACAGATATTGAATGAACAGTTTTTATGCCTTATTTCTTAAACACAGAAATTTAATTCTGAGGACTCATTGCAATCCTGCTTTCCCATGTCTAAATATAAGGTTCATTATTCTTTGTGTGATACAAAATGGAAAGGAGGGATTATATTTCCAATCTGACTGCAAAAATTAGGAACAGCCAATTTTCTTTCCAGGGTTCATCATGGTTGCATACAAAAGCTAAAAACAAACTGAAGGGTGAAGCCCAGAAGCCATAAGGGAATAGAAGGTCTGTCCCACACCAGGCATCTCAGATAAAAATATTTTTGTGCTTAACCATTCATAATTTAGACTGAATGGTTCTTAAAATAGTCTAACTGCTCATTTGCTAAATAATTTCACATTAACTAAAGTGAAAATATTCTCTTTTTCATAAAAGGTTAGGTACAAAATGTTTTTCTCTTAGTAGAGATTCATTGTTTTTAATGTATTCAAGCACAGGGATACAACTGAATTTAAGATTCAAACTAAGATTATCAGACACATGTTTATACGTAAGCTCAGAAGAAAGACTGCTATATTCTTTAGTTGGTTTTCACCTAATATGTAAGTAGAAAACAGAAATAGGCCATGAGAAGTGGATAAAAAAGTAAACAGGTAAATTAATGAAATCATTATAAATAAAATATATTATTATAAATAAATTATTTATTATAAAATATATTATTATAAAATAAATTATTATAAATAAAAATATGTTATTTTTAAGAGCATTATTTAAACCTGAGAGATGTCAAAGTGCTAACAAAGTACTCATATTTAAGAGTAAAAAGATCACCCCTAGGGAATAATTTTTTAAAATATGGATATCTGTAAATATTTGTAACCATTCATAAAACTATATTTTACCTAAATAACACTCACACCCCATTCCCTATAGCTGCCCCAAAGCTCAATAAATTTGTTACCCACCTCATGTAGCAAATTGACTGTGAATAAATAACATGGAAAAAGAGAAAAAGATTAGAAAGGTCACTGAAAAAATACCTTATATATTGCAATGCTCATTCTTTCACACTCCTGGAGCACATGAGAATATTAAACACTCTTCTTCATGGTTTTTTTCAGAAAGTACAAAATTCTATACTAGCTCAGCTTGGACATCGATCTCACCTGTATTTATATTTCACCTTTGCAAGTGACAAGGTCTTTGTCCATTTCTATACTTTTGTTTAATACTTGTAAAGTTGATAATACTAATTAGGGCTTCCCACAATTTTTATGTGAAGAGACTATTATAAACCTGAAGAGCTTTGTCAGGGGCATTCCAAGCGTAGTTCTTCAACAAAAGTTATTATTATTTTTCTGTGGTGCATTATCATGTTAATTAGAGTTCTAAGCCCACTCTGTATTTGAAGATACTATGTTATTTTCCTAACATATTCAGAGAGCCACTAGTGTATTGTCTTAGGAAGAGAAGTTTAGAGGTGTTGAGAAGTTTGAAATAATTATTTACTACAAAGTGAAGCTCATTGGTACATCTCCTCGTCTTTCATGGTGTAAACTGTCTCAAACAACATAACTTTTCTTCTTTGTGAATGTTTCTAAAGATACACATACACCAGACATAGAAACTTTAGAAAACTCTCAAGTTACCTGTTCCTATATTTTATACACCCAAGAATATTAAATTTAATTGAATTATTCTTTTCACTTGTGTTTTCTTCCTTCCTTATCCTCCTTCCTTCCTTCTTTCTCATTTCTGCTGTGTGTGTGCAAGCGTGAGGGGAGAGTGGGAAAAAGACTTAAAATATAAGCAAAAATTTTGCTTCTCAGGAAAATAAATGTTTATAATCTTGAGTGTGAATGAAATTATTGTCAATGAAAACTATGTTAAGCTAGTTATACTGGCAAGGTAGACTTTACTCAAGACTGTTGAAACCACCTTGAAATAAAAGGCAAGAATCTTCTAGTACTGAGGTGAACAACTCAAGGAGTTCTGAGGGAAATTAGTAGGGAGCTAGATCAATGCACTTCAACCATCTGCATTTCCCAGTAGGCACTTAGACTTAGGTTCATACCCTCCCACAGGGACAGGAATATAGGGGTTCTTTCTTCCCTATGTTTTTTACCATAAAATTCACCTACTGATTTTAATTTATTTCATTGTAAATTGCATTTTATAATTGTATGCATATGGAGCACAGTGATGTTATCAATGATGCATACAATATGGAAAATTTAATTGACAATAAAACATTCATCATCCAAAATAATGAACATATTTTGTAGTGAAAATATTTTCAATTTACTTTTTAAGATATTTTGAAATGTAAAATAGTCAATCTTAAACTATATTTACACAATTATACTATAAAATTATAAAAGCTTCCTCCTGTCTTTCTGGGGTTTTATACTTCAAGCATTAAATTATCAATTTTCAGATTTGCAGTCTCTGTAATTACCATTCCATTTTGTACTTCTATGAGTTTGATTGTTTTAGATTCCACATGATAAAATGTGATATTTGACTTTCTGTGCCTTGATTATTTCCCTTATATTGTTCTCCAATCCTTCCATTTTTTTACAAATGACAAATTTTCCTTTTTTAAGGTTTAAATATGCCCCCTTGTGTGTGTATCTATACCTGGAGATACTAAAGAAAAACATACAATTGATATCAATAGCTATAGATACACAATAGAACACAATAAATACCTGTCTATCTATATATACATACCCACAATGGAACATAATGGATAAAGAAAATGTAGTGTGCATAAATTACATAAAATGTAGTGTGTATAACAAATATATACATAATACATTTTCTTTGACCATTGCTGTGTTGATGAACAATTTATTTGAACCCATAACTTGACTATTGAGAATAATTCTGCAATGACCACACAGTTCAGTTACTCTTTAACAAATTAATTTCAAATCTTGGACAATCCCAGTCATGAGATTGCTGGATCCTAGGTTAATGCTATTTTTAATGTTTTGAGGAATTTCCAAACAGTTTCTAATGGCTATATTAATTTACATTCCTGTCACCAGTTGTTGTGGCTTAGATGTGGTGTCTCCCAAAAGCTCACATGTGAGACAATGTAAGGAAGTTTGGAGGTTATAGCCTTAATCTAATCAACAAATTAATCCTGATAGGATTAACTGAGTGGCAACTGGAGGCAGGTGGTATGTGGTTGGAGGAAATGGTTCACTGAGGACAAGGCTAAAGGGTATATATTTTGTATCTGGAGAGTGGAATCTCTCTCTCTGTGCCTCTGATTGTCATGCGAGCTGCTTCCCTCTGCTACACACTCTGCCATGATGTTCAGCCTCACGTGGAGCCCCTGGGAAATGGAACTGGCTGTATATGGACTGAGACCTCTGAAATCGTGAGCCCACAAGTAAGCTTTTCCTCCCTAAATTGTTTTGGTCAGATCTTATAGTCACAAAGCAAAAAAACTGACTAAAACAACAGTATACAAGGATGTCTTTCTTCCTAATCTCACCAACACTTCTATCTTTTCTTTTGCTAATATTCATTCTGAAAGATTTGAAGAGTATGTCATTGTGACTACAGAGCATCTCCCTAATGATTAGTAATAGTGAACTTTTTTTTCATATGTTTGTTGATTTTGTATTTGTTTGCTTTGGAGAAATGTCTCTTCAGATGCCTTGGCCACTTTTTGTTTTGTTTTGTTTTTGTGTCACTAGGTGTCCTTGGTCGCCTTTTTGATTATAATATTTTGAGATTATTTTCTTGTTATGAAATTGAACAAAATCCCACATATTTTCAATATTAACCCTGTATATAGAATATAAGCAGATGCATTCTCTCAATACATAAAACATCTCTTCATACTTTAGTTGTTCATTGTGCAGTTTTTTAGTTTGAGGAATTGCCTCTCATTTGTCTGTTTTTGCCTGTGTTGTCTTAACTTTGGAGGACAAACCAAAAAAAAATCATTGCCCTATATTTGTTCCTCATAGTTTCAGTTGTTTAATTTGTGTATAAGTCTTTCATCTATTTTTAGTTGACTTTTCAGTGTAGTGTGACAATAGAGTAAAATTTCTTTCATTTGAATGTGGCTACACAGTTTTCCCAGTATTATTTACTGAAAAGATTATATTTTCCTATTTTGTATTCTTGGCATCTTGTTTGAAAATCATCTGACCATATATGTGTCTCCGAATAATGGAGTTGGTTGACCATGAACTCAGACCTCTGAAATGGCGATTCCAAAATAAACTTTTTCTCCTCTAAGTTTTTCTTGTCAGGTATTTGGGTTACAGGAGCAAAAACCTGTCTGACACACAGGGATATCTCAATCATATTAATTCTTCTAAACCATGAACATGTGATAATATGACTCCCAGGTCCTTGAACTATTCTTTCTGGCTTAAAACTCTGACTCAAAGATAAAAGACATATTTTAAAGAGGAAAAGAAAAAACTTAAGATTACACATTTGTAAAGTAAAAATTTTTAAAAACGGACATCAGGTCAATATATTCAGGAAGAAATCTATAATTTCATCAAGATTAGGGGAAACAAAGTCATCTTGGTTATTACATTTTTAAATTTGTTTGCTAAGTTAAATGTATTGTTTCTGTTATTCTCTCATGAAATATTCTTTCCATAATTGTGATAGCCAGCTTATGTTACTGTAACAAAATACATAAGAAAATCAATTTAAATGGAGGAGAAAGTCATTTTGGCTTATGGTTTCAGAGGTTTCAGTCCATGACCAACTGATTCTGTTGCTTTTGGGCCTGTGACAAGACAGAATATCATGGCAAGAAGCACTTGATGAAGAAAAACTGCTCACCTCATGGTGGCAGGAATCAGAGAAAGAAAGATACCTAAGTTCCAATATGCCTTTCAAAGACACTCTCTAGTGACTCACCTTCTTCCAACCAGTCCTCCTGCAGTCTCTAACACTTCCCACCAGCATAATCAGTGTGCAACACATGAACTTCTGGGGTATATTTAAAATGAAAATCCTAAGAGTCATGATTGTTTATATTTTAAGTCTTGACCATATTACATTCATATTTTATTTTTAAATAAAAGAAAATTTTGAAAAAGGGAATAAGTTTCTATTCAAGTGTGGAAGAATTTAAAAATAAGGAAAGAAGGAATAAAGATTTGCAAATATTTAGGATGTATTTATCTGCATCCTAACATTTTTCATATAGCTCAAGACTACCTGAGAAAAATAATAAAAACAAAACTAAATAAATATATGAAATAAAAATAAAGAAGACCCTACCTGTTTGCTTCTCAATATATTTGGGCTCGTCTTCTTCTCCTGTATTGGGCTGATTGCTACGCTACAGACCATTACTTGAACCTACATTTTGAGTACCTTGGAATTTATAACAATAAGGTGTCTTAATTTGATATTATCATTATATTTCATTGATTTGGTCTTGATTTCTTCATTTATGTTTTCAGAACGGGTTTAGGAGGGATGCAGCTTATCATATGTTGTGCCACATTAGCAGTTGTCATACATGAGTGTTCCTTCATCAGAGCAATATCAAGCACTTTAGTTTGACTACGTATTTAATCTCTAAAGTTTCCATGAAAGCACTTTGATTTTCCCCATCTAGATAAGAAAAATGGTTACTGAGGCACAAATATCACATGGTGTTTTTGTGTAAAAGTATATATATTCTAGATCAGGTTTATCCTCAACCATATTTGATGCCTCTCATCACTAATTAACTTTCCCTTCCTTTCCATCTTTTTTCTCCTTCATAAAGGTAAACTACTTCTTTATTTATTCCTTCCCCTTTTCCCTCATTATTTTCTCTTTGACCTTTTTCCTTTCTCTTTAATATTCAGTTGAACAGGAACTCTGCACTACAGTAATTCACAATCTCTATCTTTGTGTTCATCAGTGTATATCCATTGTTTTGGATGTTTAATTAGATTTTAATTAAAGTCCATGCTTTTAGCATTTATTTTCTCAAATCATTTAAACATACACTAAAATCTCAAATTAGTTTTCACTCAGCTCAATTGTCCCAACGGGCAGGACTTCAACGGGAACCTGGACGGGGGAGCGGGGATTGGGAGAGACAAGAGACACGGGAAATGGAGACAAGACAAAAGCCTGATCAAGTCTCGTTTATTAGGGGAATAAACCCAGTTAATATAAAGTACAAAAACCAATCAGGGGAAAGCGTGCGAAGGCAAGACTAGTCTTGCGCCAGAACTCGAATAAGGAAGTGTAGTTGGCCAATCGTGAAACACCACGCAATCTAGTCTGATGCACCTGGTATTGTCTGACAGTTATGTGTGCAGGGAGAGATATGCCCCGCCAGCATCTGGCAGGCACTATCTTAGCTCAACATGAGGCGAGGCAGGGGGCATGAACTGCCGGCTCCGTACACTCAGTTGTTTCTGTATTCTGATGTTTACTTAATACTAAAAATATACTTTCACAATTTAAAGTGATAGGAAATGAGTTATCAAATTCAAGAATATCATAAATATTTGCTAAAGAGAAAACACATATGTACAGATGATGCTAATTAACATCAAAACTACTGTTTTGAAAGCAATTGTCAAATTGAAAATCATAGTGTGCTTAAACCACACACTTTTGAAAAATAATCATCCAAATAAATAAAGGATAATAAATATCTTTTCAGTGATTTATACAGAACTAACTTTTGGAGTCTATGTAAAAAAAGACAAAACAGTAGTTGAAATAAGAGGAAATTGTAGTAAACCTTCTTATTCAACAAGGTAATTTAATTATTTATACAGGTTGTTTGATGTATTATTTTGAATATTTTAAATAAATTTTCGATGTCTAACTGCCATGGTTACTTACTCAGAATTGTAATTAAAATGAATATAACTAATCTTAAAACCTTAATCTTACACTAAATCAGAATTATTTTGTTCAAACAAATACATTCCACAACTAATGAATGGATAATTTTCCTTTTCACAGAATATGAGTTTATGCTTTCAATATTCATTTTTTCAAATGTTTTTATTTTAATTTGCTTTTAAAACAATTAGCAAATTTTATGGTGAATACTTTATGTGATTGTTTTGAGAGGAAAAAAAAGGCAGTCACTGCCTAAAATGAAACCACTTCTGCCTTTTTATACAAACTTGGAGACATCAAAATATGATGACGTTGTGACATTATTCATGCATGAGACAAAGATTCACAAATTGAAGTTATAATTTTTAAATCAAAACTTCATGAGCATTTTGGTGTATCCTGTTCAAATGCAACTTTTTTTTTTTTTTCTGTATTTTGAGGTTAGCAAAGATGTTCACACTGGGGACTTCTCAAGGTTGTACAAACAGGGCAAGTTTTAGAAAAACAAGCTTTTTTAAAATTTATTTTTATTGTAAACAAATGGGATACATGTTGTTTCTGTTTGTACATGGAGTAACAGCATACCATTTGCATATTCATAAATTTACATAGAATAATGATGTTTGATTCATTCCATTATTTTTTTCTTCCCCCAACCCCTCCCACCTCTCTTTTCCCTCTATACAGTCCCTCCTTCCTGCATTCATGTCCCACTCCCACCCCCCATTAAGTGTCATCATCCACTTATCAGTGAGATCATTCCTCTTTTGGATTTTTGAGATTGGCTTATCTCACTTAACATGATATTCTCCAATTTCATCCATTTGCCTGCAAATGCCATAATTTTATTATTCTTTATAGCTGAGTAATATTCCATTGTATATATATACCACAGTTTCTTTATCCGTTCATCAATTGAAGGGCATCTAGGTTGGTTCCATAGTCTGGCTATTGTGAATTGAGCTGCTATGAACATTGATGTGGCTGAATCTCTGTAGTGTGCTGATTTTAAGTCCTTTGGGTATATGCCAAGGAGTAGGATAGCTGGGCCAAATGGTGGGTCCATTCCAAGTTTTCTAAGGAATCTCCACACTGCTTTCCAGAGTGGCTGCACTAATTTGCGGTCCCACCAGCAATGTATGAGTGTACCTTTTTCCCCACATTCTCTCCAACACCTATTGTTGCTTGTGTTCTTGATAATTGCCATTCTAATTGGGGTGAGATGGAATCTTAGTGTAGTTTTGATTTGCATTTCTTTTATTACTAAAGATGTTGAACATTTTTTCATATATCTGTTGATTGCTTTTACATCGTCTTCTGTGAAGTGTCTGTTCATTTCCTTAGCCCATTTGCTGATTGGGTTATTTGTATTCTTGTTGTAGAGTTTTTTTGAGTTCTTTATATATTCTGGATTTAGTGCTCTATCTGAAGTATGAGTGGCAAAGATATTCTCCCGCTCTGTAGGCTCTCTCTTCGCATTGCTGGTAGTTTTCTTTCCTGAGAGAAAGCTATTTAGTTTGAATCTATCCCAGTTATTGATTCTTGCTTTTATTTCTTGTGCTATGGGAGTCCTGTTAAGGAAGTCTGATCCTAAGCCAACAAGTTGAAGATTTGGACCTACTTTTTCTTCTATAAGATGCAGGGTTTCTGGTCTGATTTGAAGGTCCTTGATCCATTGTGAGTTGAGTTTTGTGCAGGGTGAGTGATAGGGGTTTATTTTCATTCTGTTGCATATGGATTTCCAGTTTTCCCAGCACCATTTGTTGAAGAGGCTATCTTTTCTCCATTGCATATTTTTGGCACCTTTGTCTAGTATTAGAAAATTGTATTTATTTGGGTTTGTGTCCGTGTCCTCTATTCTGTACCATTGATCTACCTGTCTATTTTGGTGCCAATACCATGCTGTTTTTGTTACTATTGCTTTGTAGTATAGTTGAATATCTGGTATTGCAATACCCCCTGTTTCATTCTTCCTGCTAAGGATTGCTTTAGCTATTCTGGGTTTCTTATTCTTCCAGATGGATTTCATGATTGCTTGCTCTATTTCTGTGAGGTACGTCATTGAGATTTTAATTGGAATTGCATTGAATCTGTATAGCACTTTTGATAGTACGGCCATTTTGACAATATTAATTCTGTCCATCCAAGAACATGGGAGATCTTTCCATCTTCTAAGGTCTTCCTTAATTTCTTTCTTCAGTGTTTTGTAGTTTTCATTGTAGAGATCTTTTACCTCTTTGGTTAGATTGATACCCAAGTATTTTATTTTTTTTGAGGCTATTGGAAATGGAGTTGTTTTCCTCATTTCCCTTTCAGCTGTTTCATTGCTTGCGTATAAAAATGCTGTAGATTTATGCGTGTTGATTTTATAGCCTGCTGTTTTGCTGAATTCATTGATGAGGTCTAGAAGTTTTCTGGAGGAGGTTTTTGGATCCTCTAAATATAGAATCATGTCATCCACAAATAGTGACAGCTTAAGTTCCTCTTTTCCTATTCATATCCCATTAATTTCTTTAGTCTGCCTAATTGCTCTGGCTAGAGTTTCGAGGACAATGTTGAATAGAAGTGGTGAAAGAGGACATCCCTGTCTTGTTAACATTTTTAAAGGGAATGGTTTCAGTTTTTCTCCATTAAGAATGATGTTGGCCATGGGCTTAGCATCAATAGCCTTTACAATGTTCAGGTATGTTCCTACTATCCCTATTTTTTCTAGTGCTTTCAGCATGAAGGGGTGTTATGTATTGTCAAATGCTTTTTCTGCGTCAATTGAAATAACCATATGATTCTTATCCTTAAGTCTATTGACATGATGGATTATGTTTATTGATTTACTGATGTTATACCATCCTTGCATTCCAGGAATGAACCCCACTTGATGGTGGTGCACAATTTTCTTAATATGTTTTTGGATACGGTTTGCCAATATTTTGTTAAGGATCTTAGCATCTATATTCATCAAGGATATTGGTCTAAAATTTTCTTTCCTTGATGTGTCTTTTCCTGGTTTGGGTATGAGGGTGATATTAGCTTCATAGAATGAGTTTGGTAGGGTACCCTCCATTTCTATTTCCTGGAATACTTTGAGAAGTATTGGAATGAGTTCTTCTTTGAAGGTCTTGTAGAACTCGGCTGACAATCCATCTGGTCCTGGGCTTTTCTTGGATGGTAGATTTTTAATGGCTTCTTCTATTTCATTGCTTGATATTGATCTGTTTAAATCGTGTATGTCCTCCTGGTTCAGTTTGGGAGGAGCATATGTCTCTAGAAATTTGTCAATGTCTTTGGTACTTTCTATTTTGTTGGAATACAGATTTTCAAAGTAGCTTCTCATTATGGTCTGTATCTCAGTGGTGTCTGTTGTGATATTTCCTTTTGCATCATGTATTTTAGTAATTTGAGTCTTCTCTCTCCTTCTTTTTGTTAGTGTGGCTAAGGGTTTATCTATTTTGTTTACTTTCTCAAAGACCCAACTTTTTTGTCAATATTTTGAATGGTTTCTTTTGTTTCAATTTCATTGATTTCAGCTCTGATTTTAATTATTTACTGTCTTCTACTTATTTTGCTGTTATTTTGTTCTTCTTTTTCTAGGGCTTTGAGCTGTAATGTTAGGTCATTTAATTGTTGACTTTTCATTCTTTTCTGGAAGGCGCTCCATGCAATGAATTTTCCTCTTAGTACCACTTTCATAATGTCCCAGAGATTTTGATATGATGTATCATCATTCTCATTTACCTCTACCAATTTTTTAATCTGCTCCCTGATTTTTTTTGTTATCCATGTTTCATTCAATAGCGTATTATTTAGTCTCCAAGTGTTGGAGTAATTTCCCTTTTTTATTTTTTCATTGATTTCTACTATCAGTCCATTATGATCTGATAGAACACAAGGCAGTATCCCTATTTTTTTGCATTTCCTAAGGGCTGCTTTGTGACATAACATATGGTTTATTTTCGAGAAGGTTCCATGTGCTGCTGAGAAGAAAGTGTATCTGCTCGTTGATGGATGGAATATTCTATATATGTCTATTAAGTCTAGGTTATTGATTGTGTTATTGAGTTCTATGGTTTCTTTGGTTGGATTTTGTTTGGAGGATCTATCTAGTGGTGACAGCGGTGCGTTAAAGTCACCCAGAATTATTGTGTTGTGGTCTATGTGATTCTTGAAATTGAGAAGGATTTGTTTGATGTACAGGGATGCACCATTGTTTGGGTCATAAATATTTACTATCGTTATGTCTTCCTGATTTATGTTTCCCTTAAGCAGTATGAAATATCCTTCCTTATCCCTTCTGACTAACTTTAGCTTGAAGTTCACTTTATCTGATATAAGGACGGAAACCCCCGCTTTTTTACTGGGTCCATGTGCGTGGTAGGTTTTTTCCTATCCTTTCACCTTTAGTCTGTGGATGTCTTTTTCTATGAGATGAGTCTCTTGCAGGCAGCATATTGTTGGATCTTTCTTTTTAATCAATTCTGCCAGTCTATGTCTTTTGATGGATGAGTTTAGGCAATTAACGTTCAGGGTTATTATTGAGAAATGATTTGTATTCCCAGTCATTTGGCTTATTTTTGGTTTTTAAGTTGGCTTGGTTTCTCCTTTGAATGGTTTTTCTCTAAGGTAGTTCCTCCCTTTGCTGACCTCCATTGTTGTTTTTCATTTCCTTCTCATGGAATATTTTGTTGAGAACATTCTGTAGTGCAGGCTTTCTATTTGTACATTCTTTTAACTTTTGTTTATCATGGAAGGATTTTATTTTATCTTCAAATCTGAAGGTTAGTTTTGCTGAGTATAGGATTCTTGGTTGGCAACCATGTTCTTTCAGAGCTTGAAATATGTTGGTCCAAGCCCTTCTAGCTTTTAGAGTCTGGGTTGAGAAGTCTGCTGCTATCCGTATTGGTCTCCCCCTATATGTAATCTGATGCTTTTCTCTCGCGGCCTTCAAAATCCTATCTTTATTTTGAATGTTAGGCATTTTCATTATAATGTGCCTTGGTGGGGATCTGTTGTGATTTTGTGCATTTGGTGTTCTGTAAGCCTCTTGTATTTGATTTTCCATTTCATTCTTCAGGTTTGGGAAATTTTCTGATATTATTTCATTGAATAGGTTGTTCATTCCTTTGGTTTGTATCTCTGTGCCTTCCTCAACCCCAATAATTCTTAAATTTGGTCTTTTCATGATGTCCCATAATTCTTGGAGTTTCTGTTCATGATTTCTTACCATCTTCTCTGTTTGGGCGACTTTATTTTCAAGATTAAATATTTTGTCTTCATTGTCTGAGGTTCTGTCTTCCAAGTGGTCTAGTCTGTTGGTGATGCTTTCCATTGAGTTTTTTATTTGGTTTATCGTCTCCTTCATTTCAAGGATTTCTGTTTGTTGTTTTTTTTTTGAGAATCTCTATCTCTTTGTTGAAATGATCTTTTGCTTCCTGTAGGTGCTCTTTCAGCTTATTGGTATTATCATTCATTGCCTGCATTTGCTCTCTTATCTCATCCTTTGCTTCGCGAATCATCTTAATCATGTATAATCTGAAGTCCTTTTCTGACATTTCTTCTAACATACTGTCATTGAATTCTATTACTATAGAATGTAGATTTGTTTGGATCATTTTCTTCCCTTGTTTTTTCATGTTGTTCATGTGTCTTCCCCTCTAGCGCTGCAGATCTGGGGTATTGCAGATTTCCCCCTATAGGCTTATAGTGGCCCTATAGGTTTCCAAAACCCTTTCTTTAAGGGGAGATCAATATTCGCAGTGCCCAAATCAGACACTATGCAATCCTAGACCAAATAGCCCCTATTAGGACAATAACATCATGTAAATAAGGGAGAAAACGACTCTGAGGGAACAGGTAAACAGAAGGAAAAGAAAGCAAGAATCATAAAGAAATAAAAACAAATATTTTTTTTAAAAAAAAAATGGGAAAAAAGAAAATCTACTGTATAATAGTCATATACTAATGAAACTTCCCAGTGTTCAGTAGCCTGATGTATAAGAGGTACCTGACAATGAGCTTCAAGCCTCCAGCAGGCATCTCAGGATGGGATTTGCCCCACCTAAAGATCAGAGCTATGGCTTCCAGGATTATCCAAGATGGCTGCTCTGGCTTCCAAATGTGTTGGCAAATGGGGAGCTGCAGCTCAGGGTGTGAACGTGGTCAGCTGGAGCTCCTGGAGACAGGATGCAGTTGGTCTGGCAGTGGTCCTGGAGGTCGGGTGTGTTTGGTGTGGTTGTGGTATCCAGGAGGCTGGGTGCAATCAGTTGGTCTGGCTTCCCGGTGATAGGGCACAGTCAGTTGGTCTGGGGGTCCTGGCAGCAGGGAGCAGTCAGTTGATGTGAGGGCCCCAGAGGCAGGGAGTGATCGGTTAGGCTTAGGGATCCTGGAGACGGGACTCAGTCAGTCCGGCCAGGGGTCCTTCAGGGCCTGGCTGCTGTCTCAAAATGGCGGCAGCCTCGTGTAATCAAACCTGCAGGTACTGTAACAGTGAACTTCCAGGCAGCAGCAGGCATCTGGTTCTCCACTGGTGGTCTGCGGTCAATCTGCTGGCAGCTGTGGGACCATCGGGAGGTGAACCTCGAGCATTGGGTGATGGATAGGGGTAAGGCAGGCAATGGACAGGTGAGAGGCAGGCAAATGGCGGATGATAGATGCCTGATAGTGAGCAATCTGCTCTCAAAAAAGGCATCGATATGCTGGCAGATTGCAGGTGATCACAGCAGACAAATGGTGTAAAGAGCAGGGGATCGATAAGCAGCAAAAACTGCCTCACCGAGAAACAGATATCCTCTGCTTGAATCCGGCATTGTGGAGCGACAAGGAACGCAGCCTCCCTCTAGACCGCCATCTTGGATCCTCCCGAAAAACAAGCTTTTTAAGTAAATGCATTGTGTTTTCCTCCCATGTGCCAGAGGCATAGTGTGCCTTGTAAATTCTGCATTTCATGATTAGGTGTATTGCTAGTTTTAAAAATGAAAAAGAGATGTAACAACACAATATTAACCATATTTTTTTTATTTTTCCTTTTTTAATGCTAGGGACTGAATCCAGGGATGTTCTACCTACTAGTGAGCTATGTCCCCCTTCCTTCCTTCCTTCCTTCCTTCCTTCCTTCCTTCCTTCCTTCCTTCCTTCCTTCTTTCCTTCCTTCCATTTTGAAACCAGATCTTACTGCAAATATAACTAATAGGAATATAATTACTTTTAAAAGCTTATTCCTACACAGAATATGATTTAGTTTCCCAGGTTAGTCTTGAATGTGTGATTCTCTAGCCTGAGCTTCCTGAGATTCTGGGATTATGGCTGTGTATTACTGAACCCAGCAACATTAACACTATCTGATAATTAAATTATTACTTATCTGAATGTCTATCTTGTTCTGTTAGATGTCAAAAGGAAAAAAAAAAGTAAGAAGGATGGCACTTTCAAGTATTATGTAAAAACATATAATAAATTAAAGCCAGTTTTGAGTCAGACTTTGTAATAAGTAAATCAGTCATGTGCATTTCTTTTTCTAATTCAATTCCTCCCCACCAAAAAAAAAATCTCTATGAACTAATTATTGCTGTCACATCTA
This sequence comes from Sciurus vulgaris, assembly GCF_902686455.1. NCBI lineage: Eukaryota > Metazoa > Chordata > Mammalia > Rodentia > Sciuridae > Sciurus > Sciurus vulgaris. Next base: position 47,678,794 of record NC_136472.1, on the reverse strand, counting down.
TCTTATGGATAAGGAAACAGAAATTCAGCGGTATTTTTATCCATGGTTATACTTGGGGAAATATAGTTAGTATACATTAGAAATTGCACTAAGTTACAATTAAGACATTTAGAACATTGGCAGGTTTAACAAAAAAAGAAGTGTCATTTTGCTCCTTTGATGAGAGGTCATTCCACCAAGTCCATAATTATGGAATATTTTCTATGAGCTCAGTCATCTTTAACATCTGTGTTTATCCTTATCATAAAAATTTCCATACATTGCTTCTTTTAGACTTGGAGAAAGAAAAGGGGTAAAAAATCAATGCATAAATGCCATTATGTTACTCAATTTTAAAAAGTTTTCTCAGAAACCCTGGCAGCAACTTCCACTTGAATTTAATTATTCAGAAATTTATTATATATGTTATGACTTTTTGTATTCATTCTTTGCTATTATCAAGCATGGTCTGATAGTTTTATAATAAGGTTAAAAAGTGAGAACATATTTTCAGGTAACCAGAAATCTTTTTTTTTTTTTTTCCTTAAGTGTTACAGCTAGGATTTTAAACTGTTTGTCTCATTTCAAAACTAGTGATCTTAATCTTCATTTTATAGAATGTCCTTTCCTTTTTCTGGTCTTCAGTAACATTCAAAAACTAATATATAATGTAGAAGAGTACAAAATTAATGCTTTGTTTAATGTTTTATTACATGAATTTTAAAAGTCCTATTCATATTGATAAAATCAAGAGAAACTGGAAGGATCTAGAAAATTTGTAAAAATATGTTGATACACAGGATTATGTGAATATTTTGTTTTTAATTTTATTAACCTTCATAGTCATAGTTCATGACTATATGCATGCAACTTCACAGTTTAATTTCTTTTTTGAGTGAATTTCAATTTATATATCAGATGGTCATTTTGAAACTTCAGGAATGTCAAACTTCAAGAATGTGTGCCTGGTGTTGTTTTGCACACCTGTGATCCCAGCAATTTGAGAGGCTGAGGCAAAAGGATTGCAAATTCAAGGCCAACCTTGGCAACATAGTGGTAACCCATTTTCAAATTAAAAGAAAAAATATTTAAGGGTTGGAGGTGTGGTTCAATAGTAAAGGGAACCGAAGTTTAATTCCCAGAACCAAGAAAAAAATGGGAGAAATAAACTATAGGCATGGCACAGTTGACTCTAGATACTTAATAATGTTAACCTTCACTAAAGCATTTTGTTTTATTATTATTTCTAATTTCATATTTTTGTAGAGCAAAGAAGATTATCTCTACAAAATTATAAATGGCAAAGTTATAATATTTAAACTCCTTCTGGTTTCAACTTTTGATTCTTTTCTTTCAAAATATATACTCTATATATCACTTACTTAAATATGAAATTATGAAACAAATGAAATAATTTTGTGATCACAATAATGGGGATTGTTGTTCTCAGTCCTTGTTTGGAAATCATATAGTTCAAATAACATATTTTTTAGGTATACTGAGTGTAATTAGAGACCATGTGATGTGATTTTGGAATTTCCAAAAATACAAAGATAAATGCACTTAAAAATGAATCATGTAACTAGAATATGATGATGTAGAGAATGGACATAATCAATTTATCCTTCAAGCAAACAGTAAGAGTATATTTTGGCAATATTTGTAAATCTAAAACCAGGTTAAAATAATCATCAAATTGCATACTAGATTTTATTTATTCATATATACTGCAAATACTAATTGAATACATATTTTATATGAGGCAGTAGCATTTTGTCCCAGTAATAACTATCTCTGAAAAATTGCTGAAACAGCCCTAATATTTACAGGCAAGATTCGTGTCTGTTCATATTTCTATTCATAGCATTCAGCTCCATGGACACTGTGAAGTAGGGATAAAATGTAAGTGGAAAAAAATAATGAATGAAATTTATTAAAATAAATTGCAGATTGTTTACATATTTCAAGTATTTTTTACCATTTTTAAAGAAGAGCAGAATAGCCTAGTTGTTATTTCAGTTTTGTAACTTTTAAGATTTCCTGAATTAACAGATATTTAAGGATGTTGCAATATATTCCACAGATGTTAATGCACACATCTGCAAATTCTTTTTATTCAGTTCTGGGAGATTAGTTAACTTATTGAGAAGAAACTTTCAATTTTATTACATTCTGCTGCTGCTTAAGGACATTGTTTAAATCCTCTCTAATTGTTTCAAAAGTTGTAGATCAGGCAATTAGAAGTAAAACAGCTGTGTATTTGTTGCCTACAGTACTGGAAGGATACATTCTCCTTCTCTGTTGCTGTCATATCATACAAATAGGCTGAGAGTTTATCTGTGATAAATGCACTCTGTCTAATGCAATGGGACAATCCCTTAATTTGAGCACCTAGCACAGTGTCAGCCTAAATCTCCTTCTGCTGATTTAATTAGCTAAAGCTCCATGTTAATCACTTTGCAATTAAACTTTTGGAGTCTCACACTGAAAAAATATAATCCTTTCAGAAAACAGGAAAAAAAAATTAAAATGAGCTTGGTAATAAAAGTAATTTGCATTTTTTGTAAATGTGTTAAACAGCTGATGAATTATTCAATACTTAGTGTTGGTTCTGCAGACTTAATGAGTCTCTCTAATTTGACTTCCATACAAAATTATAAATTTTATTCCATGTTTATGAATTGAAAACTGTTCATTAGCAAAATGCATGCATCAATGTACTATATGATGCTAATAGGAAAAGCTTTTTTTCAATTTGGCAGGAATTTTTATTGTAATATTGCAGGCAGAATTCATTTCACTGATAAAAACTTTTTATAACAATTGTTAATTTAACTTCACAATATACATATTTTGAACAAAATATAAGTGAATATCTACTCAGTTTTTTATGATTTTGTTTTTTCTTAGCTATAATGTGCTGAAACATTACGTAAAAGTTAATTATTCTTATTTTTCAAAGTTCTGAGGCTGTTTTTGTCTACCTAAATCTTGAGCAACATGGTTGAAGTTCTAGCAAAATAGATTCCTAAATATGTAAAGCCTAACTTTGTAACATTTCTTCCAAAGGAAGGAAAATGTTTTAGTCAGCATTTTGTCACTATAATCAAAAGCCTTGACAGGAACGACTTACAGGAGGAAAAGTTTCTTTTGGCTGGCTCACTATTTAGGAGCGATAGTCCATGCTTGGCTGACCCCTTAGGTGTTGGTCCATGTTGAGGCAGAATATTATGGCAGAAGGATGTGGGGAAGAAAGCTCAGTACATGGCAACAGGAAGCAGACAGAGATCAACCTACTAGAGTCAAAATATAAACCCCAAAGACAAGCCCCCCAGTGATCAACCTCCCACCACAGTTATCATTATCTGAATGCAGATTATCTAATCTGCATCAGTGGATTAGTTCACAACTCTCATTATCTAATCATTTCACCTCTACTAATGATTGCATGATCTTATACACGACCTTTTGGGGGACACCTCATATTTAAACCACATCTCATTCCTTCCATGTATATTCTTTCATTGCAAAAATAACAGTTCTGCCTATTATTGAAGAAAATTGTCATTCAAATTGCAATATAATAAAAAATTAACAAAACAAAAAACATTGATACTTATTTGTGGTGTTTAAAAATAACTCACTATTGCATTTAAATAGAAATGTATGAACTTTAGTAATCAAATAACAGGAATATATAAAAAATAAGCACATATATGTATATATAATATATCTACATATACACATAATTTTTTGAGCATTTACTCTTTATGTACTTAACACATTTTTCTTTTGATTCTCATAACAAAATGTTAAGAGTTAGATGCTATTATCGCATCTCATTAATAGGAAACTGAGGCTTGAGTGAGTGTACCTGATAGTCATTAGGTCACTGCTGGAGCTGATAGATATTCAAACCTTGGACTTCAAAGCCTGCATTGGTAACTCCTAACTGTACTCCTTTCTCTGCACTATTGCCATGCCTGCTTCTTTCTGAGCTGCAGCTCTTATACCTTGTTGAATGATTTTGTTTGGGGAACACCAATTTTGTGCTCTTCTAGCACATAATGAAATGGTTCTTAAAAGAATGAAGCCAGTTTTAATTTCTTCTCATTAGCATAATGCTAGTGACCTAACACATCATCTAATTATAGTTCACTAGTATGCAGTAAAACCTTTGCGCCTTTATGGTCAAGAATCTTGGAGTTCAGGATTCTTGGAACAAGGCTTAGAAAGGAGAAGGTTGACATTCTGGTTGTACACATACCTTAACCCTTTCAACTTAGTGACCGAAGTGGACAAATCATGTAAACAAGTAGTATGAAGCAGGTCCTAGAAGACATGAAGACCAGGGAAAGGAATCATTTGCTGATGTCTAAGAAAAATTTCTAAGCAATGTTCAAATGCTGGAAATAGGAATAATGCAAATAAACAAAACTCCTTGGGCACATGAAGCTTTAATTCTAATATGGAATAGAAACAGTAGATACTGTAGGTTATATTATAATGCACATTATATTAGAAAGTGTAAATTTCAAAGTTAAAAATATAAAGATTATGGGTTTAGGTAGAGTGACTAGGGAATATTTTAAAATTATTTTTAAAAGCATAAAACAATTCTTTCAAAATAATTCAAATTATTAATGCTTCCAAATTATTTCTGATTATACTGTCTTTTTATTCATATACTGAGAGCTTACCATGTCCCATGTATATATTGGTGAAAAGTTTGTGATCAAAAGAAGGTTTTGTCACTATAGCAGTAACAATCATATTGACACCACTGTAGTTTAGAAGTTGTACCTCCCCCAAAGATACATGTGATAAAGGGTTGGCTATTAGGACATGATTTTACCTTTGGGAGATAGGATCCTCTAGGAGGTCTTCAGGTCATTGAAGGTCTATCCCTGAAGGGGATTTTGGAACTCCAGCCCATTTAGTCTTTCTGTTTTTCTTTCTGGCCATGAATTGAACAATTTGTTCCATGACAATACTCCCCACCACTGATATATAGTACACCCACTTTTGGCCCAAAGGTGTAGACCCAATCTTAAGACTGGAGCCTCCAATACTGTGAGCTAAACTAATCCTTTTCTATTCATAGACTAATTATCTCTGGTATTTTGTTATTATAATGGAAAACTGACTAACAGAAAATAGGTGCCAATAAGTTGGGCTGTTGAGTATAGCTATTACTGATGATGTGGAAAAGTCTTCTGAATTGGCTTATATAGGATAAGATAAGAAGAGATTGAAGGAACAGGCTGTAGAAAGCATGAAATACTATAATCAGAGCTTAATGTGTAATTCTGGTGAAACCTCATAAGACCAAAATGCTGAAAGAAATGTGAATAATAAAGGCTATAGTAGTGGAGTTTCAAATGGAAAGGAGGACTCTGCTGGAAATTGGAATAAAAATCATTCTGGTTACAGTATGGCAAAGAATACAAGTGCATTTGTTTATGCCCTGTGTTTTAGTTAGCTTTCCTCACTGTAACCAAAAATCCTGATAAAAGCGCTTTAGAGAAGGAAAATTTTGTTTTGTCTCATGGTTTCAGATGTTCAGTCCATGGTTGACTGATTCCATAGCTGTGTAGCTGTGGGCCCAAGGTAAAGTAGAACATTATGGCAGAAGGACAAGGCACAGGAAAGAAGCAAAGGGCATAACAACCAGGAAGCAGAGAAAGCTCTTTTTACCAAGGACAAAACATACCACAAGGGCACATCCCCAGTGACCTACCTCCTCCAGTCACATCCTGCCTGCCTATGGTTACCACCCAGTTAATCCGTATCACTGGATTAATTCACTGATTAGATTATAGCTTTCATCTTCTAATCATTACATTTGTGAATTCTTGCATTGTCTCACACATAAGTTTTTGGGGGTACATCTCATGTCCAAACCAAAATATCCTGAAAATTTGTGGGATGGAGTGTTTAAGGTGATAGACAATGTTACCTAGAGGAGGGAATTCAAGGTAGCAAAGCATTCAGTCTGAAGCAGGGACATTACTGGATATTTTTTGCCATATTTACTCTAAGTCAGGAACAAAGTAGAGCAGAACAGAAAGACTTGGAAAATTTGCAGTTTAGGCAGAAAAATTAACATCTATAAAGGTGTAACCAAAGAGATTAGGGTTGCTAGCACTGGTAAAATAAGCCAAAGGATTTGCATCGCAAAATTGGGAAGGATATTTCTAGAAAATAGCTAAAATAAATGCAAGGGCACCTCACATCACAGGATCTAAAGTGTAGAAATGCTAATTAGTTTCACAGACTTTATAGAGTAGAATATTTATTTCCTTTTTATTGGTTGTTTTTAGTTACACATAACATGAGGATTCATTTCTACAAAATTAAAAAGGCATGGGATATAATTTTCTCCAATTCAGTCTTTCCTTGCCCTCTCCTCCTCTTTCCCATCTTCTTCCTTCCCTCTACTGATTTCTCTGCTCTTTAATTTTTTTTTGTTTACTTTTATATTTGTTAGTGTCTTGTGAACATAGATGATGGTAAGATTCAGTGGTATAGTCTACTCCATTGTATATATATACCACATTTCCTTTACTGATTCACCTGTTAAAGGGAATCTACATTGCTCTAGCCTGGATATTATGAACTGTCCTGCTATAAACATTTATGTGGCTATATCACTGCAGCATGCTGATTTTAGATCTTCGGAATATATACTGAGGAGTAGGATAGGTGGATCATATGTGATTCAATTTCCAGTTTTTTGAGGAATCTCCATACTGCTTTCCAAAGGGGTTGCACTAATTTTCAGTCCCACCCACAGTGTATGAGTGTACCTTTCACCCCACATCCTCCCCAACACCCACTATTATGTATTTTCCTAAAAATTCCATGCTGACTGAACTGAGATGAAATCTCAGTCTAGTCTTGATTTATATTTCCCTAATTAATAGAGATGTTGAACACAATTTTCATATATTTGTTGACCATTTATATGTATTCTTTTGAGAAATACCCGTTTAGTTATTTTGACCATTTATTGATTGGGTTGTTTCTTTGGTGTTAAGTTTTCTGAGTTCTTTGTTTAATGTCCTATCTGAGGAACAGGTGACAAAAGATCTTTCCCCATTTTGTAGGCTCTTCTTCACATTCTTAATTGTTTCCTTTCCTTTGCAGAATTTTTTTTTTTATTTTGATGCAATCCCACTTATTTATTTTTGGTTTTATTTCATATGCTTTAGGAGTCTTGCTAAAGAAGTTTGTTCCTATTCCAACATGTTGGAGTGTGGGGTCTGCATTTTTTTTCTAACAGTTCCAGGGTTTCTGGTCTCATTCCTAGATCTTTGATACACATTGAATTGACTTTTTTGCAGGACAAGAGATAGGGGTTAAAATTCATTCTTCTACATATGGATTTCTAGTTTTCCTTGCACCATTTTTTGAAACGGTAATTTTTTTTTTCAATGTATGTTTTTGATACCTTTGTCTAGTATGAGATAACTTTATTCATGTGAGTTTATCATTTCATCTTCTATTCTATTCTATTCTATTCTATTCTATTCTATTCTATTCCATTCCATTCCATTCCATTCCATTCCATTCCATTCCATTCTATTCACCCTGCCTGTTTTAGTGGCAGTACCATGCTGTTTTGTTACTATAGCACTGTAGTATAATTTCAAGTCCAGAATTGAGATGCCTTCTGCTTCACTTTTCTCATTAAGGATTGCTTTGTCTATTCTGAGTCTCTTATTTTTATCAAATAAATTTCAGAACTGCTTGTTCTAGTTTTGTGAAGCATGTCATTGGTATTTTGAGGTGGATTGCATTGAACCTGTATAACACTTTTGGTAGTCTGATCATTTTAATGATATTAATTCTGGCAATCCAAGTACATGAACTTGAGAGTTCCTTTCATTTTTTAAGGTCTTCTTCAATTTTTTTTTTTTTTTTTTTTTGGTCAGTGTTCTGTAGTTTTCATCATAGAGATTTTTTACATTGTTTGTTAGATTAATTTCCAAGTAATTTTTTAGGTTATTATTACAAATGGTGTAGTTTTCTTAATTTCTTTTTCAGCAGGTTCAGTATTGCAGTATATGTTGATCTCATATCCAACCTGAATCATTTCAGAAGAGAGCCCTGTGTGCTCAGGAGCACCTCAGGATTCAATTCCCTGTAGTAAGCCAGGAATGTTCTAAGAGGCCATGGTTCAAGAGTGCCCAGGTAAAACTTAACCATAGTGTCAAATCATGGTATGATCCATGCAGTGCTGGCCCTGCAGGCATAGAGAATGGAAGGGCTACAGATCCATGATGGCTTCTACTGAGATTTCAAAGAAGCACAGGATGCAGCAGCGTGCGGCAGTTTTAGAGTGCCCACAAGAAGTTCTATACAGGGCAATGCATGAAGTTTAGAAAGTGAAGCCAAAGTTACAGTGGAGATATTAGAAAGAAAGAGGTGCTAGCGATGAGGAATAACTGCTGAATAGGGAGCAAAACCTGTTCCTGAAAGTAGCCATGTGGGTTGAAGCCAGGAAATCTTAGGCACAGTGTTACCCAACTTCTTGTGACAAAATGTATCAGATTATGAGCATAGAGTTTCAGAATTTAAGATCTGGTCCACGGGGCTTCTCTATTTCTTTAGCCTGATCTTTCCTTATTACTATTCTATTCTTCCCTTTGATATAGAAAACTTTATTCCATCCCTGTTCCACCATTGTGTCTTGGATATATTTAACTTTATTTTCAGTTTTTAAAAGGGCTAATGGTTTAGTTTGCCCTGAGTCTTAGAGGGGACTTTAGACTTGGACTTTTGAGCAATGTTGGATTACTGAAGGCTTGAGACACTAAAAAATTGAATCAATTCATTTCGTATTATGAGATTACATGAAACTTTGAAGCCAATAAACAGAATGCTATAGTTTGGAAAACTGGAATTTCTCTACTTTTTCTGGTGAGTGGGGTCTATGAAAGCTGCAGAACTGCAGCTGAGAAAGTTTGTTGTAGTGTTAGCAGCCAATCAAAGCAGGGGATGCCTGTTGAGTCGGCTCTGAGGATTGCTGCTGGCAAAGCTTGATATTTCTCCATTATCATTGAGTGGCTTGTAACAGCTCTGAATGGCAGGCTAAAACCTGTGGTGTTGAAGCAGATACCCCAAACTCACCACCCCCTTCCTCTTTCTAGGCTTATTTTCTCATGAATTTGAAGAATGCAATCCACTGACTTGGAAGAGTGAGTACAAAAGAGTAGTATTTATTCATATGTAAAGAAAAGAGAGAATTCTTGAATGGCAAGAGGGGAACTGATAGGAGTTGCCATTTAAGAGTACTAGTATAGGAGTTTATATAGTACTTGGGTCCAAATTTATGCTAATCAGGATCTGGAAATTATCAACACCATTGGTTATCCCTTGAGTAGTTCTCCTCCATTCAGGTCTGACTTTTCGAGTTTGTCCCCACTTTCATTTTTCCATGGCTCATGAGGTCAGACCAGGTGAATGCAAGGTAACAGATGGACCTGCCCTGGCCTGCCTTAACCCTAGCTTGCTGCTTATCAGGTCCATGCTGCAGGGAAGTTTCTGCATGGCCATGGTCCGTGCTCCCCAGCCACACTATAGCCCACTTGGGCTTCCTTTCCAGAGTTCAAGGGCAAGGGCTTGGCTTCATTTAGATAGGGAATTCTCCACAAACTCCATATGGTTAAGCTTAGTTCCTAAGGTGGTGCCTTTGGGTGGTAGTGGATCTTTTGAGAGACAGAACTTTGTTGGAGATCCTTAGGTCATTGGAGGACTATGCCCAAAGGGGATTTGGGCATCCTAGTCCACACAGTCTTCTTTTTGCTTCCTGTCCATTAAGAATTTTGCTCCATCACATGTTGCCTCCATTACCATCCAGCACCCCAAACAGGTCTCCATGAACTTGGACTGGAATCATCAAAATTTTGAGCCAAAATAAATGTTTTCAGCCAACTAACAAGAATGGACTAACACACATACCAACTATTGTACTTGTGTGCAGTGGTCATATTAAGTTCGCCACCTTCTTTGTCCTACCCTTATCCAGGAATTCCTCAATCTTTGAGATCTTATCTTCAAACCACCTTTCATCTACCTTAGCCACTGATTAACATAAATTCTGCCATGATATGTAGTTTTCCTCCAGGATTCACAATGTTTGAAAATTGTTCATTTTTATTTAATTGCCAATGCTTGTACTGAATTTGACAGCCATTTATTTCTATGCATCAAAGAAAACAGTTGGATACTTTCCATTCTGTAATTTTACATTTGATCTGTTGCTTACCCAAATGATTTAGTATAGTTAATAACTTACTACCTCACAGAATTCTCAGTAATCTCTTGTTGTAACATCTTTTTCTCTGTTTAGATAACCTACAATAAGTGACTACATTATTCATTTTAATAATTAAGCTGGGCTATGATTGTATGTGTGTATGGTGTGTGTGTGTGTGTGCATGCATGCCCCATCATGGTAGGGTCCGCAATTATAGTAGTATCTGTAGCAATTTCCTTACTACCTACCATCTTACAAAGGTGAAAATGTCTTAAATAAAACCTCTGAGGAAAACTTAGAGCACTTGTAACTACAACTGAGAAGATCACAGAAAGACATGAATTCTATATGATTAGTAGCTTCACAATATTTAGTGTTCTAGATAGAAAAATAACTGTATTTACAGAAAAATAAATGAACTAAGCACTCATATACGTGCCAACTCTATGATCTAGTTTTATTCTCCTACAACTCTGTGAAGTAGTTGCTGTTATTCCTCTTTATCTATAAGGACATATTCTCTCAAGGTCATACCCAGTAAGTGGCAGAGCCTGTGTCTAAAGGTTAATAAATATTGTCTGTGGTCAGCACCTTCATGGAACACTTAGATGTGTAGTCTTAATGGCGAAAAATTACAAGGACAGTAAAAACAGAGGCAAATTTAGTGGAAAAAGAAAAGAGAAGACGCAGACCTTTCTTTCCCCCATCTTGTATTCAGCGTTTATTCAAAAGATGCACACCTTGAAAGACATAAGATCACTTCAGTATTACTATTTCTCATTGAAAAGTTCTGCTCCACACATCCAGTGAAACTGTGTTTGACTGGACTTAACCAGCTGCCATCAGCCAGAATTCAGGACTGAGGCTTGCTTGTGAATCAATAGCTGGTGTCAGGTCTAAATTGAATTTTATTGCTGTTAGTTTCGTGAGTCATCATTTTATGTCTCACTGCATTGCTTGAATCAACAGAAAGGATTTTTCCATCTTTGTTTTTTTCCTTCCACTCTCATCTCGGCACTTCATTAGCTGTTTTGTTCATCACCCTTCTTCTTAAATAAGTGGGTAGTATTTTTCTCTTTTTTAATTGAGAAATGATGTTTTCAAAAAATTCTGTTCTTAGTGTTCTATGGCCTCTGCTGAAAAAATATTTCTTAAGAGTCCTTGTGAATATTTCTAGGCTGCTGAATGTAGCAGTAACATACATCTAAGAAGAGAACACTGTGAACGAGCTGCTCTTGGATGTAGCTTTGCCTATGTTTTTCAAGGTTTTGTCACTCTCACAGAAGACTGAACCTTTATAATGTGATTTCAGAATAATATTTTAACACTGAATTGTATAAAGTTGGTGAGTTAAAAAATTAGCCAATTTATAATTAGTCATGTTCAAGAGGAGAGAAATGAACCACAGAGAAATTTTAAATGCATTTTTAAATAACTGACCTATACCCTTTGCAATAAATGCATGCTAACCTTTTATTTTAAAAAAAGGCCAAAAAATTCTACAATATTTTCTATCATTATCCTTCTTTTTTTTTTTTTTTTTTTTTTTTTTTTGCTCAAATATCTTTTGTGGAGATACAAAAGGGACCAAAACCCAGAGATTTAATGTCAGAAAAGAGGTCATGCTTTGGAATTTTATTATCTGCACTTTCTGTGGCAAAGGAAAAACAAATTGGTGGAAGTTTTCATATTCCATCATACTTCATAGAAGCAATGAATTTAGCATTTTTCTTCCCAATCTCAAACACGATGACCTCATGTCACATTACCCTCTCTCACTCCTGCTTTCCACTCATGAAGCCATTATGGCTTTATTCTGTTTCGTAAAGTCATCCTATTTATGACATTCACATACATTTTTACTTTTTCCTAAGGCATATGATGATTTTCTAAATAAGCACTAAGAAAGATATATCTGCTACTTGGGAATAACATGAATCCATGAATGCTGACTTCCCCCTCCAATGAGTTTATTATCATAGTTTTAGTGACCTGAATTTCAAAAAAGTCATAACCATTAGAAAGTCACAATCTTTATTAAATAAATCTTCACCTGATTTTCAGCTTAATAAAAGATAAATGACCTTATTTTTGATTCTTGTGATTCAGTACTCTATTTTGAATTAGACAGAAAACTATGAATGGAGCCACCTTGATGTCCTAGTGTTAAAATTCAAGTGCATGAAATTCACAGAGTACAGTTAATCCTCACTAGGGAATCCAATTCTTTATTGCCTGTATAGAAAAAATTAATTACAAATATTCTTCGGGGACATATGATTTTTAAATTTATTTCCTATAATATTATTAACCCCAGAGCGAATTCTAACTAGTTTTAAATCATTGATTGCACTAAATTTGTTATATGAGTTGAGCTTGAATTCAACTCCTGTCACTAACTTCTTCATTTAGATAGCAAATAGAAAAATGTAGTTATTTTTATTCATTGTCTTAACTATTCTTTTGAAAAATGAGTGGAGGGATTTTTTCTCTGTCATGAACTGAACAATTCATAATATGACTATCACTTTTTCTTGCAGTTAGTTAAGTGGGCAAGAAATAGGATCTTATTCTTTTGTTTTTAATCTTACAATTAAAACATGGACTTACATCTGTGACCAGACTCAAATGGGTTTTGTCATGATTTTGTCCTTGATAGCATGCACAAAAATCTTTCCCTTGTGAAAAGACCCAGGGAATCTTAGAATAAGAGTCAGCAGGGAGAATTTGGGATTGTACAAAGGAAAATCAGGTGATGATGTCACCCAAAAATCCCACTTCAGACTCTCTTATCTGAAGTTATCTTTATTGGGAGCAAACGCTCTTCCAAAAAAAAAGAGAGACAGATACTGAGGTACTTAGAAAGGCAGAGTCAGAAAGAGATGATAGCTTCTGGATGGTAGTCTGTCTTCCTAGTCTCATGACTCCTAGAGAAACTTTATGGTCAGCTTATTCCAAAGGGCTTCCCCCTCTATAATTGCTGCCACTAAGGGGAGATTCTCTCTTAATTTCATGAAGGCATCTGTGAAATACAATCATATAAAGTTAGTAGAAAATACTTGAAAGGTTTTAGAAACTGAAAACATCTTTTGATAATTTTAACATTCTGTAACTATTCATTGAGTCTTAGTAGGCACCTGGCACTTTACTTAATAATGGAGACAAAGAAATGAGTATGATATTCTCTACACTTAAAAAATTCTCAGACTGGACATTTTTATGTAAATGAAATATATATAATTGCAACAACTATGGGGACAGAGAGGAATAAGCAGTATGGTTTGCAGAACTGTCAGGGAGGGTTTCTAAAATATTCCAGGGATTCTGGATATTATAGATTTCACCTGGGCTTCACTTCCAGGAATGGAGGAGATAGCATCTAAGACAGATGACCACCCAGATAAGTGCAAGTTTTAATGTGGACAGAAGCACAGGGAACATGTGTGTCAGGATAGAGGATATCTTTGATTTTAATGTTTTAACACCTTTAAAGTGTATTGCTTGCTACTAATAAATCTATTTGCAACTTTGCTCTACCTTTCTTGGCTTCAGTTAGAATGTAATTTTTGCTTCAATCATTTATTTTTCCTGAAAGAAATAAAACTCCCCTTATCAGGGAGCTCTGCATTTATACCTTAATTTTCTGTGCCATCCTTGACTCATAGATCATGCAGTTTATATAGATCAGAAAGTGAAGCATTAAAAGAATAAGTGTCAGAACTTACAGTTTGTCAGTGAATTAGAAATTGCACCTTGAACAATGCCAAAGCTAGCTTAAAATTGAGAGTGACAGTAAGGCATGGTTTCTGTGGTCCCTTGTGGCTTCATTTAACTGCCCAATTTGAAGATGTCAGGAGCACTGGAATTTTTCTTTAAATGATAAAGTAGTTGCCAGGAAATATGGATAGGAAAAGGAAGAAGTATAGCTTTAGGAAAAGGAAACTGCCTTTCTACTCTGTCTATATTGACCACAGATAGTTAAACCACCAGGAAAATACCCCAGTCTATTACCCATCTCCAAATCCCAGGTTTAGGATTATTCAAAAACAAAAATAAATAAATAAATAAGTGGTTGGTTTGTTTCAGGAGAAGCTTATATTTTAAAATGATGATGATGATGATGATAACATCAATAACTTTGTTGTGTTGAATGCTTATGGAAGTCTAGAGTCTCCTGAATCATTACCTACATTTTCTCATTTAATTCCTATAATTCTGTGGAGAAACTTCCTTTAGAGGTCAAAAACTGAGAACTAAAGAAGTTAGAAGACTTTTCTGAATCCAAACAATTGACCACATTTCTATGTTCTTTTTGCTTGCTTCAAAAAACATATAATGTTTCCTAGCCAACTGGAACTTGAAGTAGCAGAGAGCCCTATTTACCATCTTTCTGGTGGGCTATACTTCTGGGCTAACTTGGATATCATTCATTAATTTTGTCATTTGTCCATTTCATTTCTCTCTCAATTCATGAAAATAAATTTATACTCCCAGAAATCCTGAGACCTCTGATGTCACAGCCTTGGACATGCCATCTGATTGTCCTTTGAAATTGTCTTCCATCTCTCCACTCACTTCTATGTCTCCAATTTGTCCCCACGGACATCTGGGTTTTCTGTGTTTGTGTTTAAGATCGCAATGTCCTCGGCCTACTCTACCTTCCAGTGATTTGCTGTACCATTCTCTCCTTTACTCTTTCTCTAATTACTTTGTCTCAACTGCATAAAGTTGCCTTGAGAATAAGTGAGGGGACACCTGTGAAAGTGCTTGAAAACATTTAGTACTCTTAATTACAAAAGTAGAGATTTGCACTTGGTTTTCCCTATAGTTCAAGCAGCTCAGGGATTCCGTCATCTGTGATTTGTTAACTTGCTACTTAAGGTACCTCGATATCAGACTCGAAATATTTTAGTTTTGCTGAGACTGATTCTAGCAGGAATTATATAAACTGATGGGAGGGTAGAATACACTCAGAGGGATTGAAAAGACTCTTCATATTGATGTTTCTTTGTGGAGTGCTTGGATTATGACTTTGAAAGAGGTAACTTCCCATTTTCTTTAAATTGTGTGGCACAGATATAATTGTAAGTTAGCATTTAAAAACAGGTCACTGCTTGAAATTATATATGGCATAGAAATTCTTTCTTCTTATTTACTCTGACCTTGACATGTGGCTTCATATATTTTTACAATTTGGTTTATAAATGGATGTTGAATAAGAGCCCTTTCAATTCACCTAATCTAAAAGTGAACATTTTTAATTCAAACACTAAATCTTGGGTATAAATGACAGTAACTATGTTCACAACTGAAATGTTGAAAAAAAGTCTAGTTCCTTCGTCTAAAGTTTAATATTCTAACTTGGGTGTCAGTATAGGGACTATTTTAGTTTGATTTATGTGCATTTAAAATTGTTCTATTTTCTCTTTTGATTCACAAGTATAAAAATTTACACTCCCAGTATGTGTGCTTGGCATTTAATCTTCCATCAAGAACTGTGAATGTTTTATAGAATATCGTTACAGTAAAATCACCTACTTACTCCTTCAAATCAATACTTATTTGTGAATAACTGCAGCAGAATACAAGACTTAGTAAACTGTGCCTGGTCATTCTTAATAGGGTGCTATATCTACTGCTTACACAAACATCTTTGCTTTTCACAGGTGATCATGTTTTATTGCATATCATTACTTTGTATAAGGATTGTTAACTTTTTGTTCACAATTTAATTAATCTTTATATTAATGCTTCTGTTACTACCTTTACCTTGCAATATGGATGAAACAGCAATTAATAATTTTCACTAAGTAAGATTGACCTGTCTCTCTGCTTCCTGATCTTGTGAGCTGCATCCCTCCACCATGATTTTCAGCCTCACCTCGGGCCTTGAGGAATGGTGCTGACTGTCTATGGACTAAGACCTTAAACTGAAAATCATGTGGCCCAGAAGCCTGGGTTAGGAAGTTGCCTGTGCTGCAGGAAGTCCAAGTGACATGTGAGTTTAAGGCAGAAGAACATCATTCCCCTCTTCCCTACTTGCGCAGAACCACATAACATCTGTATTGTTACACAGTATTTCAAAAGAGGAAGTGTTAAGGATATCTTGAAAAATTCAGATAATGAAATGGATTGGATAGCTAAATTCTCATTTGCTTATGATATAGATAGTGCATCAATTTCTGACCGCTAAAGGCAAGGGCAGGAAGAAGTGCCCAGAACAGCTCTGGGAGCTCCAGAACTTCAGAGATTCCAGGCCTGGAAGGTACATGAAGCCTCCTGTTCTAAACCAAGTTTTCCTTATTTTTATTTGTGTGCATTTTGCTTTACAAAATTTAGAGTCAACAGAACCCAAAGATAAGAACCACATGGGTTCACTAAGTTTTTTTTTTTTTTTTTTATTGTAAACAAATGGGATACATGTTGTTTCTCTGTACATGGCGTAAAGGCATACCATTTGTGTAATCATAAATTTACATAGAGCAATGTTGTTTGATTCATTCTGTTATTTTTTCCCTTCCCCCCACCCCTCCCACCACTAAGTTTTTATGTAAGTAGCATCTCTGAGATTTCACATCCACGATCCCCAAATTCCATGTGTTCATTCTCCACAAGCTTCAGCTGTGACCACGGGAAGCTCTTGGGTGGGGAGGATGCATGGCATGGTGAAGCACATAGACACTGCGGCAGGAAGACCTGCCCTTAACCACTGGCCCAGCTCTCCCTCCATGCACATGGATTAAGGAGATGAAGTCATGGAACACTTTGGAGTCTCCAATGACTTGTCAGAGATGTCTTCAACAGTTGCCACCCACCCTCCCTACACTCTTCAGGAAGGGGCCTGAAGACAAGGAAAAAGATTCCTTCTGGCCAAAGTGACAGCTCAAAGTGAATCAAGTCTACACTGGCTCAAGGGGAGCATCTTCATCTATACTCCATGAAGGGAGCAAGGACCCACCTACATTGGCTTACAACAAGTGAGTCCCTATCTTCCCTAGCTCAAGGTGAGCAAGTATATATAGTGAGAGCTGTAGAGGGAGGCACAGCAGTCCAGTCCTTGGAGATGATGATTGCTGGGCTCCAGCCCTTGAGGCCTCTCTCAGAAAATATAAAAGAAAAATGAAAAAAAAAAAAAAAAGCCTTTTTTTTTTTTTAATCTTTGAAACATCAATTTTATTATACAATTTGTGAAAAAACAAAATTCGGAATAAATTTCTCCCAAATCATGGGAGAAAGAACAAAGAGTAGGGCAGAGGCAAGTGTCCTGGGGAAAAGTCTCTGTTTCGCACGTGGGGATAGAATAGACTCTTGGTACATGCAGATGCTCTCTTGCCTGGAATCCATGCAAAGAAGCCTGAGCCAGTCAGCATACCTCTTTTCCACAGCATGATGTCAGCATCCACAGAGCTCAGGATCAGAATCTGGGTGTTCCTCAGTTCTGTCTGTCTTGGCTCAGCATTACCATTGAAGCTACTCTGTTTCTGAACACTTAGCGATGGAATCATGGTATGCAGCAGAGTTGTCTAATGCATTTGGTGACCCTCCTCCTCAACCTTTCACTCCTGTGTTGTCCTGCGATTGCCCTGTGGAGGTACCTGGTGAGGATGAGTGGCTGGGTACAAGGTCATGCTGGGAGGTCAGGGATTATAGGGGTAGTAACTCAAGTCGACCATGATTTTCATAATTGTGGCATCTGGTAGTTTGGGGATTGCCTCACTGCATGGACTGGGTGAAGCAGCTTCCTTACCCTGGCTCAGCCATGGGTGCCCCATTACCTGCTCTATGGTGGACCTCTACCTGGGTTCCACCATCAGGATTTCATTGATGAGGCTCTGTACTCCCTCGCAAACATGCAGGGGAATGTCACATGTTCCCTGTGTGATCGGCTTCTTCATCTGCTTATTGCGCTTGCCTCAAATGGGCATCTCCCCGTGAGCATAACAGAGAATGACTCGCAGACTCCATACATCTGCCGGGGGGCCCTCATATTCCTTCCCATGACCTCTGGGGCAAGATATGGGACGGTGCCTGAGAACCTCTTCAACTTCTTCCCAGTTGTGAATCTGGTGCTCAGGCCAAAGTTGATGAGTTTGATGTTGTTGCTGACATGTACCATGACATTCTCAGACTTTAAGTCAAAGTGCACGACACCCTTCCCATGGCGGACCTGCACAACATAATGATCTGCTTGTACAGTCTGAGGGTCTCCTCCTCCTCCATGCCATCAGCATCCAGGATGAGGTCTCATAGATATCCCCCACCTGAATGCTCCATGATAAGGTAGATATATTCCATGGTCTCGATGACCTGGAAGAACTGGATCACATTTTGATGATCCAATCCACCATAAGATCTGGTTCAGACAGAAAGGGGAAGTTCAAGGCTATTTTTTGCCAGGATCTTCACCTTAACCTCTGTCCCAGTATGAAGATGGCAGGCAAGTTTCATCTGGGCAAAGCTCCCTTCCCCAATGTCCTGCACGACCGAGCGTATAATGGTCTGTCAAGGTGGCCTCACAGCAGGAGCTCTGCCCTTGGAGTGCTACACTGCTGACTACTCTCACTGCACATCCTAAACCCTAACAAGGATGCTAGTTAAAAACTATATAAACCAAAACAAAAGAACAAACAACAAAAAACAAAAAAGGACCAAAAAAAATATCCAAAAAACAATATCCAAAGACCACAACCCCAACCACCAAACACCACAAAATGCATTAACTTTCTGGGAGTCTGGAAGGTCACCACCAAGAGCTTCCAGTACTTGTGGACAAAAAAACACAGATGTAGTCACCCTCTTATATACCTGCTTTTTGAAATTCCCTCACAATGATTCCTTGTAAGGTCAGACGAAGAAATTACCCAGGCATACCTGGGCATAATCCCCAGTGGTGATCTCACTTTTGGGCCTCCAGGACTTTTTCTACTCTCATAATAAGAATGAGAAAGGACTCTGGAAGATTTTTGGCTTTGATGGGTTAAGGAGATTGGTATTTACGTGTTTTGAAATTAAAATTTGTAGGATACTTCAACAGTCTTTTCACTTTGAGTCTCAAAATCTGTAATAACTTTGCGACTTTGAAAGACCTCATCTACGCTTAAGATTTCTGCTTCTTTGCTGTCTTGAACAAAGTAGCTTTATTCTACTGGGTCCTTCCCCCATGATGGACTACCTCACCTTGGCAGAGCAATGAAGTCAGCCATCTAGGAACTGAGACCTCTGGAACTGTGAAACCCAGAGAAGCTTTTCCTCCTTCAAGTTGTTCTTATTGGGTGTTTTGGTCACAGCGACAAAAAAGATAATCACAATACAGCCATACATCATTGTGCCCAGCTTGACAAATGTACTTGTGTGTGTGTGTGTGTGTGCAGTGCTGGGAACCGAACCAGGTTTTTGCACATGCTGGAGAAACACTCTTCACGTTCACATTCCAACCCTGGGTTTGCAGCTTCCTAGCCTAAGCAGCCCTGAATTCTGTTACATTGAGGCTGAACTATAAACAGGAATTTTGGAAGGATACGTACATTCAAATTACAACACATGATAAACAAGAACCCCAGGAGTTGGTCCCCACTAGTTGTGCCCTGTGTGAGGGGAGTCCTTCAGTTTGTACTCAAGGACATTAGATAAGAACTCAGAACTTGATGAAGACAGAAAGCTCCCTGATAAATAAAGCCAATTCATGCCAATTATAAAAACTAAGGTTACTTTTATTTTCTATAAGATGTAAGAGAATGATGTATCAAAATACCCCAATTTTATTCTGTGATATTGAATAAATACCATTTATGACCCTGTAACATCAGTAACTGAGGGGAAGGGTTGGAGAGTTACAGTAGCCACATCTGTACACTGCTGAAGTCATGTTGCTATAGATTCACATGTGTGGCATCTCTTTCTCATGTTAAATGGATCCCCTTTGGTACCACGAAGAAATGCTTGCAGAGCATACCCAAAATGAGAGGTAAGGGAATTAAAAAGTTTCACTACAATCATCAACTAAATAGGAGAGAAGATTATCAAATAACGAAGCAAGACATGTTGAATCAAAGCTGTGCTGCTCTCCTTATAAGGACACATGACTTGCTGAACAAAGGGCCCTACCCTGATCTCCATGTAAGGACATAAGCCACAGTGACCCAGGTGCCCACCTTGATCTCCTTATAAAGACCCAACCCAAGCTGAATCAAGGCCCTGCCCTAATCTCCTTATAAGCATAAACCACAATGAACCAAGGGCCTGGCCATTTCTCCAGAGAGATACTTCTTCAGTGAGGAGAGGACCCAGAGCTGGTTCCCGTGGGAACTGGGGTATCTTTCCCCTTTATAGAATTTAGATTTCCTTTCATCTCATGCCTATAGAACACAAGGCAAGAAAAGAGCTGTTCGGGAGGTGATTGCTGTTTTGCAAAGTGCCATCCTTCTCCTTCCCCAGAGGTGTTAGCAACAGGTTGATGGGGAAGTGCTGTCTTCCTATTTCCTTTTCTTTGATAATCAGCGGTGTGTCTTTTGCCTCAGTCTCAGTTTTTGCCAGGTTGGCTGGCTGGATGGATGGGAGGATGTAAAGTATCTAGCGAAGTGCCTGATACATATAATAATTGTAACTATATATTTCTGTTGTCTGACAGCATATACATAACTTATTTTCATATATTGCAAGAAAAAAGGGATTGACCTAACTGATATGCCATTTAAAATATATCCAGTGTCATTAAAATTATGTGTGTCACCTTATATGTTAATCAACTTTTCTTTGTTGTGATCAAAATACTGATACAAACAATTTAAGAATAAAAGATTTCAGAGGTTTCAGTCTGTGGTCAGCTGGTTCCATTGCTGAGATGGATTCAAATAATAATGGTGGAAAGGGGTGGGAGAGGAAATCTGCTCAGCTCATGGCAGCCAGGAAGGAGAGAGAGATCCAGGGGCTTGAAGCAAGATACATTCCCCAAGGACTGTCCCTAGGACCTACTCTCAAATTATGAATCCACTGATGAGGTTAGAGCTCTTGTGATCTAATCGCTTCTCACAAACACCACCTCTGAACAGTACTGCATTTGATAAGAGTCTTTGGGAGACATTCCAGTTCCAAACCACATCACCTTATTGCTAACTGTAAGGTTCATTACGTTAGCATTTCAAAACAATAATGCATCCATAAGAGAGAATACATTAACCGTTTCTATGGTGTCTAAGATCAAACTTGGGATGCATGTTTTTCTCCCATGAATGTATTAGATACTACCTTGACTTCTTTTCAGATGGATTGCACATTAGAATTTTATATACTTTGCTTCTTTGATGTATGCACAGATCTGTCATTTAAGAAATATTGATGGCACTATTTTTTGAACATTTATAACGTGTGTGCTATCAAACAGATTTACAATATATTGAATTCTTCAAAATAGTACTGCACAAATTTCATGTGGAGAAACCAAAGTGAAGGAAGGACAGGTACTTGAAGAAGATCACACACCAGTGGGCCTGCATTTGAAGCTCAAACTCCTTTGAAATTCTTCCACTGATGACCTTCCTGTTTCAGGAATTGCATGTTGATAGTTTTGGGTACCAGTTGAGTCACTTAACGTCTACTTCTCTAACTTCTGAAGTTGAGACATATTAGTTATAACTGCTGTTTCTCTACTTGAAGAGAGAAACATAACCTGAATTTTTATAGCAAGAAATTTTAGCAATAATAGACTTTTGTGTCAACTGCATTCAAATCTGACTTTGCCTTTTAATTTCTTCTGTGATAAGTAGGAAGACCCTCAAACTCAGCATGATTGCAGTTTCAGAGGAACTTTATGACCTTGGGCAAGTCCAGCATTACTCTTGGCCTGCTGAAAAATTGTGATAATAACAAATAATATCTGAAAACCTTTCTGCAATGTTTACTGCAATCAGCTCTCAGGTAGCCTGCACACTGAAGAAGTGTGGCCTTCAATAAAATACAAAGTAGTGAGAACTTTTAAAAATATTTATTTCTAAGAGATTCACTAAAAATACTCAAACAATTATTGTTTAGGGTCCTTAGTTCTTTAATTAAAGGCAAATGCATGATAGTTTTCATTACAGTCCATTTCAGCCCCTGGTGATTATCTTGTAATATATTTACTTATCACATTTGAGGCAGACTGTCAAAAGCCATCAGGGAAAATGAACTGGACAGTGAGGGTACTGAGGGGGGAATGGAAAAACTCACCAGGGCACATTCTGTGAATGACTACCTTTTGGCTACCAGCACTTTTCGCTGTGATTTTTATTGGTTTTACTCTAAGTAAACATCAAGTTCCTTAATTGGGATATTGTGTGGAGATCTTTAGGTTTCACTCTGCCTGAAAACATGCATTTCTATTATGTGATGCTATAATTCTCTTGGTATTTCTTTCCATCAGATCTACTCTTCTCATGAAACTTAGTACTTAGAATTTGAGGAGCATTTCATATTTAATTGGGATTTTGATTTTTCAACAGTCTTTAGTCGGAATACTGTCAGTCTTTAAGTATTTTTCAAGGCAATCATTTATTTAAGGGAGAATCAACACAAGGTGAGCAAAGGCATGTGGCATCCTGATTTACAGGAAGCTTTGAGTTTCATGATATTTTTCTACTTTTATGTGTTCCTCAATTCTCATTGTGGCAACATGACTGTCAACATTATAAATGATATAAAATATATCTGAAATTCTTTCCCTCCCTTTACTTATTGCCCCTGCATTGTCTTTTGAATGCTGAATGTTAACAGAAGACACATTTGTAGCAGAGCCTCTGTAATTCTCCTGAAGCAATGGTGGTGTGCTGGGAGAAAACCTGGTCTGGGTGTCACTCTCTTGATTGAAAGAAAGTACACTACAGATAACCTTGTAAACATGTTAGCAATGGAAGCATTGCCTAGCATGAGGAGTAGGTAAGAGTAAAAAATTTCTTTTAAAAGTCAAGGCTTTGTACTGACAGGGCCAGGCAAAGAGAACTCAAATTGCAGAGAGAAGAGACTAGTCTTTCATTAGAATGCTCTGTATTTTAAAAAAACAGAATCCATTACAGATATCTATCAGTGATGCATGAGTCAAATGATGCACATTCTTCAGTGTCCTGCTGTCTCAAATGGACCTTTACTTTTTTCCTGTAAGACATAAATAATTCTTAATATGAAACTTTCCTTTTTTTTTTTTCCATAGTTCAAGATTGAATGGAAAAGCTAGTGGGACAAATATGGAACCCATGTGGAAGAATTGGCCTGCTCAGTTTTAAAGATTAGTTAGCATTCAGTATGTCTCCAGGAGAGGATGGGATGGTCTCCCAGGAGGACCCTCAGCTCCCATCCTGCTGCACACCTACAGTTGGTTTATCTCTCACTTCTTCCTAAGGCCAATCAAGGTTTTCCATTACACAATCATCAGATTAATTTACAGGTTTATTTCACTCTTCCCTTTTCTTACCATGTTCTTCTTCATTTCTTCCACCTTTTATCTCATTGTATGCTAATTCTGAAATGCTTCACACTACTGGTTCTTCTTCATTTTCATATTTCTTATTGATGTCAGTGCTATTTCCCTCAGAGGATTAGATTGTTCAATTTTGACTTTTAAATGAAAATCAACTTTCCTTTGTTTGGAACTCTCACAGTACTGCATTTCATTGTTTCCTATAGAGATGTATAATTATCTTATATTATAAAAAGTTATATATAAAATTATACAATTTTTGCTTTGTGCAACATTATACCCTTATTCTTTAGCTAAGTAACAAATAGCCCCAACAATATTTTTATTCTCATGATTTTTGGGGTTGACTGAGTTCAGGTAGGTGGGACTTGATTAGAGGTAGCAGTCAGACAGCCATTGACAGCTGTGAGCAGTAGCTCTCCTTCATTCATATAGCTGCCAAGTGGTTGGGAACTCAGCTGAGCATCTCATATGCACTGCTATAATTGGTTAATCTTTTAGGGTGGTTAGTTTGCCCTGGTTTACTCAGAATACTCCCAATTTTAGCACTAAAATATTTAACATCCTGGGAACACCCACAATTTTGGGCAAAGTGAGATGCTTAGTCATGCATGCATGGAGGCTTAGGTTTCCCATAGCCCTTAGGACTGGGCTCCTCAAGGGCAGTTTCCAAAGTGTGGGTGTTCCAAATGTTTCTTGCAGAAGCTTAAACACTTTTGAATATTTAACTTCTGGTGTGACACGTCATCTCTTCAGCTTCACTATTCTAGTCAGGCAAACCCAGTTCTAATTCAGGAATTAAACCTCACCTTGAGGGAGTGACAAGGTTACATTGCAGAAGGGGATCTGTAATGAAGATATTGTTGCAGCCATCATTGGAAGATGCGCCTTACCAAACCATGTATTATGTAATCTTCCAGAAAACAGGATTTAATTCACATTTACATTGCATTGCTTAGGTTTATATCTTTTGGAGTATTTTACATGTAAGTAGACATTAAATACTAAAGATCAAAACACAAAGACGTCATTAACTTAAATTTATTATTAATTCTCACTTAAGTCAAAAACTCTATTCAATTTGATTTGGTTAGGATTACATCCTAATTTATGTTGTTAAAAGTGACAAATTTGTGTTAAGGACAAAGAATAAAGAAAATAGAAAATGTTTTACAGAAAGTTCATGTTTCTTATCCCTAGATCAATTCTGAGCACTCTCAGAAGTCTATTAATGATTCCAGACTCTGGACAATGTTTTGACAGAGTCACAGGTAGTGTTTGATTAGGTTGCAACTAATAGCACTTTTGAGAATTATTTTATGCTACTACAACTCTGGGAGTCAATAAAAATTAAACCAATGAGGAACCACTATTTCCACTGCAGCATTTACCCACAAACATCTGTTGCCTTCAGGAAAAAACATATAGCTAAATGATCCATATTTTGCTGTCCCAGCAAGACATGTCTTCCCTATAAATGAACAATTTTAATTTTTCTTACTTGTCTCTTATTACCAGTTCATAATTGTTTTCCCCAAAATGAGCTACATTCAAGGGCAAATTGTATAAATAAAATTAAATTTATTTGTCTCTCGTTAACAAGTATATCATGTATTAACCTCTCCTAAGTAGAGGATTTTTATCCTAACATTGATCTCTATCAGTTTACACAGAAATTTGGCATTGACAGCCCAGATTTGATTAGGGTTACAGATTCTTAAAAGACTGGTGTCAGGGAGGGGAAACACAGTGTTTCTCAAATTCTAGCACAGAAGCAGTTTAATCTTTGCTTATACATAGGGCCAATTCTATGAGATTCTCACAAAAGTGGTGGTCACAGTTTGCCTGCTGTTCTGAGTCTTTTTAATACATGGGCTGAAGCACAGAAGTTCAGCTCTGTTGAGTATTGACACAGTGCATTTTGCAGATCCAGATGCCCTCTAATTGCTTTAAAATGTCAGGTGCTCTGAGCAGGAGCAGGGAAGCACAAGCAGAGCAAGCAGAGAGGAACTAATTGGAATTGGGATATGAAACTTTTCTAGGTCACTGGTTTACATTAGGCTCAGGTCAGTAGTAGCTCAGATTCATCCTCCTCAATGGCAAAGTACTTCAGGAGAAATCAGGCCTAAATGTAGAGCAGTTCCTGCTGGATGGTGTGGTGCTTCAACAATCAATGTGCAGCTGTGAACACTCTTGGTATAAAAACTAATTTGCTTTTGAGATATTTAACTTTAATATCACTATATTGAATTTTAAGAAATTAGTCCATACTTTTCAAAAACCTGTTTGAAAGGCAAGATGTTGGCTAGTTATAAACAGATGAGACCAGGATCAGAAAATTCCAGAGGCATCTGCAGAGAGAACATAGTGCTGTAAAGGAGAATATGGCTTTGTCTGTGACAATAAGGAGATGGCACGTGAGAGTGGTGATGAAATTTCAATGAGTTGATATGTATTGCCCTTGCTTTAGAGAAGCTTATAGTCAGCATAGCTCAAGGTTTCAAGTCAGTTCCCTGACCCTGGGGTGCTTTTGGCTCTAGAGATATGGAGTCAGTTTATTTATTTAGATTGTTAAGAACTTTGAGAACATTTAGCAAAACAGTTTACAGAGAGGCTTCATGTGCATGTTCGACTACAATGCACATGTCTCTCTCTTTTACACACCTAAGTGACTCAACTTTATCTGTTTTGTGGAGAATTTTAAAACTATGGTAGTAGAGTCTGACTTGGAAAAAATCTTCAGTTTTGTCCATTAAACATGGAGATGCTATAGCACAAAGAACTATAATCCCAAAGTATCCATTTTATATTTCTTGAGACATCAGCTCAGTAACACACATCTATTCTGAAATTTACTTTTGTCCTTCCTATCAAACAATATATTACTTTCAAAACTATTTTCTGGGTTCCTACAAATAATTATATGTAAAATTTAAGAAAAAGTTTTAAAATCACAGTTCAAACTTTGTGAGTATCTTAAGAGAGTAGAAGATGAATGGTGTCTTCAGACAAGGTAAGATTCATGGAGAGTTTGCACTTGAGCTGATTTAGGATTTTTCTATCAGTAAAAAGATCTATGTGGGCATTTTCAGTTTAGGAACTGGTAGAATCCTAATCAGAGATTAAAAAAAAAAAAAACAGTGAAAATATTCAGGCAAATATAATGCTTCTTATTGGGATCATTCTATTGTCTCCATAAAAAAAAACCCGATATTTTAGGGAAGAATATTGCTTAAAGATTCCAAAAAAGACAAAAATCTTGTTTCAGGAATCATCAATGATCAGGTGATGTCCAAGGACTAGATTTCAGGAACCAAAACTATAGGAGATATTAACAATGAGCTGCTTTTGTTACAACATGCTGCCAACGTTTAAGCTATCTAAGCTTTCCAGAAATGAAACTCCAACAATTTTTAATCTCTGTTTTTCAGCACTTTAAAATGCAAAAAAACATGAGAAGGACATATTAAATTGTTCTATGTGACAATGTTATGTTTTGATTAAAGAGAACTAGGACCACTATTGACAATCTTTGTCAAGGGTGGCATGATGATTCAAATAAAGAACTGCTATTGTATGTGATATTAGAGAGAGGAAATGTAAAGAATCATGAGTAATATGTATGCATTACAAGGAGTTAAGAGTAGACATAAACTGAAGTGTGAAATATTAATTATATATATTGCATGTGTATGCATATCTAAACATAAATATATGCATAGATGTATCTTTTCAAATTTTTAAATTATTAGTTTTTATTCAGTTTATAACCTTTTCATAAGTGGATTTAACTTGGTTTGTTACCCAATTCAAAGCAGAATGGCTTGCATAATACTACATGTGTTTGCTTATAGAAAATTTTCCTTGAAAGTAAATCCATGAGGGATAAAATACACTTTTAAATTTATTATTAATTCTATTTATTTTATTATTTATTATGTATTTTATTATTTAATTTATTATTTACTTATTTTAATTTATTATTTATTACTTTTTTATTAATCCAAATCCTTAGCAGATGGCTCATATATTCAGAAGTACAGTGTTTTCCATAGTGTGTTGGGTGCTATAGTTCTACAGATTCTTGAGTGCACGTAAACTAACATGTGAAAATATAACCCAATTTAATAAAAAACATAAAGGGACATTATGACCTTCCAAAAGGATTAATTGGCTTGGGTGACAAAAATTAGCAAAGCATAATACTTGAGATGAGTGTTAGAACTGTCCTCTGTTTCATTTCTAAACTTAATTCAATGATAAAGCAATAAATCTGCACTTTTCTTGAACTAGTCTTTTGGATAAACTCCTGCCTCCTTACCTACATCCTTACATAATAGCATCATATTAGAAACAGCTTAAACTATTAAGAAGTGATATTCATTCATTCTTTAGTAATATAATAAACATTTATTAAGCACTTGTTTTATCCCTTGTGGATACAGAATTGGTAGAACAGACCCTGGGGATATGGAAAGAAACACAACAGTTTATTCTTCAGAAGTAGTCTTATGACAGTCGAATATAGAAATGACATCAGTGAATGAAATTTAAACCATGGAAGCATTTTTCCACAAAGTTTTATATACCAAACAAATAAACACAAACAAGAGCTTTATATTATTCAAAACTTTAATGTTGAAACTGACTAAACATAGGAAAGTTTTCTAAAAGTGAAATAATAGAAAGGACAAGGGTTTAATAGACGGTTCCTTATAGAACTTCAGTGTGATTTACATCTTCAAGCACAATCAGATGGATGTCAAATGTAAATGCACTGGCAGATTGGATGGAAGTAAGATTGAGGACAGAGTAACAGGTGCAAATAATCTGTACTTTACTGAGTTCTGAAAATAAGTTAATCACGGTCAGAGAAATGAAAGATCTTACTATGAAAGATGATTCCTAGGCAGAGGTAGATTATCATACCATCTTCAAAAATAGTGCATTGCAATAGTCAGGAGTCAGGTTTTTTTTTTTTTTTTTTTTTTTTTTTTTTTCCCCCATCTAAAGATTAATCTTATGGCACATGGAAAGCCTGCAGTTGTTGACAGCACAATAGGATGTCTCTCACTCCAGAGAAGCAATTCCAAAGATAGGCTTGTTGCCAACTCTGCAAGCCTGCTGACACCAGAAAGTCAGGGACAAATGAGAGGTTGGTTTAGTAATTACAGTGAAATCTATGGTTCCATCCAAAAGACCACGTTTGTTTGTTTTTTTTTTTTTGTTGTTGTTGTTGTTGTTTTTCCCTCAAACCCCAAGTCATTTGGTACACTTCGGTATTTTTTCTAAGTTAGTAATCTTGGTAATGACAGATGGCAAAATCTCTCTGGTGTTGTTCTAATTGGATTATCTACTATGTGCTTGGCTGTCAGACACTGAGCTTCCCTCGGAGGTGGAAAATGTTTTCTCCATCAACAAAGGGATGAAGGTGTGAGAACAGCCATGCTTTAGGTGCTAAGGACTTGGATTTTGGAAAATATATGATGAACATGTAGATTCTAAAGGGAAATCACTTTTCTTGAGTTCATGAAGAAGTCTGCTGTACATTCTCAAATGGGGCGAGTTATTGCCCAGCTGAGTTATGGGTTAAATCCCATCACACTCTCATGCCCAGAGGATCTCTGATTATTCCTGATGGTTCACTTTCTGCTTAGGTAGAAATGTTTTCTCTTTGGGACACTAACTGTCAGAAAATCCTTCGTTGTTTGCCCATAATTGACATCTATTGAGCCTACCACTCAGGTTCACCCATTGCCTGATCATTGTTCTGCTTCAATATCTTCCCCTGTTCAAACACAGCAAACATGAACGAATAGCTTTCACCTATCCTGAGCCTCTGACCTCACTCTCATTTGTTATTTTTTTGTTTATTGTCTTTTCCTCCTACATAGTTAATCATATTCTAGTTTTTAAATGTGACTCTTTAAATGTAGAATCATCTTTCTCATGAGAGCAGAAATATGTTGAGGTATTTGTTAATCATACTTTTAGTATTTTGTTGAAACTACCAAATTTGAGAAATGAACAGATTCCCTTCATTTGTATTGGTTGCATACATTTGAATTCTTTTATAAGTCAAAGTCCTTTGCCACTCATTTTCGCACGTATATATGGGTTGCATTTTATTGTTGGGACAAAACTCAAATTTCGATATTTTTAAAAATATTTTTCAAGTAAAATTGTAAAGAAATTCCCTGTGATGTGTTCTCCCAAAAGATATATTGAACCCAATCCCAGGTACCTGTGAGAGCAATATTATTTGAAAACAGGGTCTTGGTGTAAATTGAGATGAGGTTGTATGGGAACAAGGTGGACCCTTAAGCCAATGACCAATACCCTTATAAGAAGAGGTTAAGGGACACAGATAAAGATTCAACTAGTTGGTAAATAATGTGAAGACAGACACAGAGGAAGGGGAGCTATGTGACAAAAGTGTCAGAGATGGAGATATACATCTATAGGGTGGGAAACTCCAGGGATTGCCAACAACCTCCCCAAACCAAGAGACAGTGGCCCTGCTGACACCTTGATTTCTGACATCTAGCCTCCAGAACTGTGAGTATGAATGTAATTTAAACCCCCCAGGTTTGTGGTATTTTTTTATGGAAGCAATGAGTAATACAAAAGGGTTGGAGCATTACAGGCTAAGAAAAGTTTCCCCGATGTTTTCAAGTGAGTGTCATATAGAGGA
Organism: Sciurus vulgaris; assembly: GCF_902686455.1. NCBI lineage: Eukaryota > Metazoa > Chordata > Mammalia > Rodentia > Sciuridae > Sciurus > Sciurus vulgaris. The sequence continues at coordinate 47,648,410 of NC_136472.1, read as the reverse complement.
AAGCAAAATTCAAATCCCATTTGTTTCACTTGGAAGATTTGTGCTTTTCAGTGAGTTCTCAATCTCTAATCATGTATCCGTGCTCCAACATGTTGTATGATATATTGGACTCTTACTGACCTATTTAGAACTAAATGAGATTATGTGTGTAGATGCCTAGTGTTTCACTGGGGTCTGGAAATGTTCCACAAGTGTTATTAGAGAGGCAAGGAAAGAGATGTTCTAAGAATTTGCACTCATACTACCTATTTAGAAAAGAGGTAGAATTTCTATATTTGATCAAATTTGAGAAACTGAATTCAGCCAAAGAAGAGAGCAAACCTGAAAAAATTCTTTCTGTTGTGCTCTTATGAATGCCTGAATTTTTGTTATCGGAGAATCCATCCAGAAATTCCAGCTGTGTGGTATTTATTTTCTGATCTATAAAACTGTAGATAGTAAATAGAATTAGGTTTAAGCCTCTAAATAAGTGATAATTTCCTAAGCAGTAGTAGAACACTGCATATAACTATGTAGTCAGAATAAAAATAATAATTTTAATCTGCTGTTTTGGTTTCTTTTTACTTTACCAGCTTCCTTGATAATTTAAATTCATTTTTTTTGCAAAAATAACTCATAAATTATGTGATCAGCAGTCTATCTAAATTGTTTTGAATTTTCCTTGACAATAATTTTATGGAGCCACTATTTAAAATTTTAAATTGTATTTTAAAGAACAAAAATTAAATAAAGACTTTTATTACTAATACAATAAATATGGGTTATAATAATACAAATTGGAATTTCTTGAAATCTCTACAACTTAACCATATAAAAATTCTTGAGCATAATAACAATACAGACAGTTCACAGATAAATTCATACACCTAAACAAAGATAAATACATGCTCCCACATATATAGGGGGAAAGAAGTGAGGACACACTTTCTTATTACATGTTTTTCTTTCACTGTTATAATTGGAATTAGATGTGAACATATTGAAATGCTATATGAGAATCTTCCTATTTGAAGATTCACATTCATAATTTAGATAAAGATAGTTACCTCTCAAAAACTGTAGGCCCAATTTTGTGCATTATATTCAAGGATGATAATTATTTACATTTCTCTTAGCCTTCAATAATTAAAAATGCAAGCATAAAATGAAATATATTCACTTTATTTTTGCAAACACTGAAATGGAAATGTATCTTGTGTGAATGGGCATACCTGGGATCTCTTACATTTTTTGATGTCAGAATTATTCACCAACAATGGCTCCTCCTTGGATGACTTGCTCTTCTTTCACTGGGAAAAGAAATGAAATGAACTAAGTAGAAGGCATAAATCTCTTTCATTATTTTATAGATGATATAAATCAAAATTTTATGGTAGAACTATTCTCAAGTATAACAACCTGATATCTTTATGTTAGAAACCATAACACAGGCAGAATATTTAGGTGTTATAATGATTACACATTAATTTGCAAGTTTCTAAAGGAAAGTATTATCCTTTTTGTGTGTCATTTGAATGTGTTTGTGGTATACTTGCTTCCAAACAATATATAAAAAGCAGTAAATTTGGTTTCCAAATGTGTAATAAATAGGTTATTTTAGGAAAGTATAATGGCCTGAGCTTTTGAAAGTGAAATTCCAAGATGAAGTGGAGAAACCATCAAACTTTCATGAGGCCAGCTGTCCCCAACCTAAACCTTTTGCATCTGACCCCTGTGTAGGATTCTGAGTGACCCAAAAAAACAGTCTCAACTGGACTCATTTTTTGAAGAGAAGACAATTTTGTAAGAAAAGGTACAATTCATTAGTTTCGATGTCAGAGGAATCTTTATCTAAACCTTCCAGATGCTAATGCTTTTGGAATATTTGAATATCATCCAAGTAAGAGCCAGAAATGTGACACAGAAACTACAACACTGTGAATTCAGGAGAAACTTTATATGCCTGGAAGTAAAAGATGTGATTTTTTTTCATAACCATTCTCTTCCAAAGAAATATTTTAAGCAATGTGTAGAGGAAGAGAAAAAGAAAAAAGAAAAGTTCAAAGACAGAGATATGTATACATTTTATATATACATATATATATATACAAATAACCTTATATATAAATACACGTGTTTATTCCTGTCTCTACATTAGTCTAATTAGTGAGAAAGTAATTTGAATTATAAAATACTTTCTTGTAAGTATTGCTTAAGAATCTTGTTGGTGATTTTTTGGTAAAGTTCTACTTATATATTTTCTATAGAACCTTTCTGTATAGCAAAAAGGGAAGAAAATGCAGGAATACAGAATTGAAAATCAGACAAAGGAATTGCAGTTGTATCCTGGTTTATCATTTCCTTTTAAGTTTGCAGCATTAGCCACATTAACTTGCTACATAATCTCTTTAGGCCTGAGTCTCTCACCATTTGTTAAGGTAAGATTCAAAATAATTACCACAACATGACTACTTTTTGGAGGTTTTATGTATAAGATTCTGTTTAAATTATAACAAAATAATATGTTTACCTTCCCCCCACCCATCTTGAGATTAAATAAAACAATAACTACCACCTAATCTTGTCCTCTGACCTTCTTCAACATGTTATACCTTATGGAACTTGCATTCCTTTTACCACCTCTTAGTGGTGCAGTCTCTACTAAATGTGAGATCCTTGAAATCACAATTTACTTGACTTGTTTTTATACTTCATTGCATACTATATCCTGCTCATACATTATTGATTTAGAAAAACATATTGGTTTGAAAGATAACCTCTGATATTATAATATGATCTAAGATATAATGTGTGCTCATAATACAATACTAAGCAATTTTGAAGTGGATCTTATTCTTAATTGAGAGTTTCAGACAAAAGTAAAATTAAGCACCTTGTAGCTTTCTTTCCTTCTATGCATTTTTGTCTCCTCTATACATATGAAAATAGGAGTTATGAAGTTTTTTATTAGAATGTGAAGACATTGAGGGAAAATCGTACTGTAGATAGGAAGCACAGAGGACAAAAATGTGGTTTCTGGTACTGGATGCTTGAAATTCAGTTTTAGTATTAAACCTGCTATTTACCACTCATTAATCTTGGCCAACATACTGAACTTTGTAAGGTTTTAGTTTGTTTTTCAAAGTGACTAATTTTATGGAAAAACCTAAAAACTTTGCACGTTTCTTCAATTATCAATTTTGACTTGATATGGTGTGATTTCAATTTCATTCTTCTGTATATGAATATCAAATTGTCTCAACACCATTTATTGACAAGACTATCTTTCACCATTGTGTATTCTTGGCAGCTTTGTCAAAATTCAGTTGATCGCCCATGTATGGGTTCATTTTTGGGCTCTCTATTATGTTCCTTCAGTTGATGCCTTCCCTTCTCTCCCCTTCCTTTTCTTTTTCTCCCTTCCTCTCCCCTGTCCTTCCTTACCCTACCCTTACTTTTTCTTTCTTCTGTAACTAAAGATCCTTGAGTTCCTTAATAATGCACTTCCAGGAACTTTAGGACATCTTAGAAGGACAAATACTTGGTGAAGATTCTAAATTCTGATAAAGAGGATTAGAATAAATTGTAACAGGAGAGATACTAAAGGGTGATAAAGGGAAGACAAAAGCAAAGGAACTCTGGGCTATGGAAGGACTGTGTATGATGTAGACACAGTATTAGTTGTGATATTTTAAAAGGTCTTATTTTATTAAAAGGAAAGAAAAAGGAATTTGCTGTTGGCAAGAGTCATTCTTGAGTATAATTAATTCACTTGTATAAAATTCTCTAGCAAATGACTTATAATTCTATTCTAGTTCTTTCTTATGTATACATTTTAGCCCAATTCTTTTAATATTTACACAATAATCATCATAATTCATCAATATGTGAGGTAATGATATTAATAATAACAAAATGTCTATTTCTAATTGTATTAGTTGATCCACATGCAAACACAATTAAATAGGCATATTTATATCCACATTTTACTTATGAGGTTGTTTCTAAGAAACTAATTGAAATTCAGGTAGCTCATAAATGGCAGAGCATGAACATGGATTCCATTCTGCCTGACTCTAAAATTATTTTTCTAATTTTAATTATTTTTATTTGTTCTAATTAGTTATTCATGACATTGGAATGCATTTATGCACTTTGATAAATCATACATAAGTGAAGCATAATTTCTCATTTTTCTGATTGTACATATTGTAGGATCACATTGGTCAGGCAGTCATATTTGTATGTGAGGTAATAATGTCTGTTTTATTCTACTATCCTTACCCCAATATACCTTCCCCTCCCTTCACTCCTTTCTACCTAGTCTAAAGTTACTTTATTCTTCCCTAGAACCACCCCCTTATTGTGAATTAGCATCCATATATCAGAGAAAACATTCAAACTTTAGTTTGACTTATTTCAATTAGCATGATATTCTCCTACTCCATCTATTTATCAGCAAATGCCAGAATTTCATTCTATAAAGCTAATATCCCTTCATATATATATACACCACATTTTCTTTAACTATTCATGTGTTTAAGGACACCTACTTTGGTTCCACAGTTTAGATATTGTGAGTAGAGCAATGCTGTGTCACCATAGTATGCTGATTTTAAGTCCTTTGGGTATAAACTGAGAAGTGGAATAGCTGAGTCAAATAGTGGTTCCATTCCAAGTTTTCTGAGGAATCTCCATACTGCTTTCCATAATGGTTGCATCAGTTTTCATTCCCACCAGCAATGTATAAAAGCCTACAGAATGGGAGAAAATCTTTACCACATGCACCTCAGATAAAGAATTAATCTCTAGGATATATAAAGAACTCAAAAAACTTAACACCAAAAAAAAAAAAAACAAAAACAAAAACAACAACAACAAAAAAACGCAATCAATACATGGGCTAAGGAACTGAACAGACACTTCACAGAAGAAATACAATTGATCACTTTTTCATATATTTATTCATTGCCTGTGTGTCTTCTTCTGTAAAGTGTCTGTCCAGGTCCTTGGCCCATTTATTGATTGGGTTCTTTGTGTTTTTGTTGTAAAGTTTTGTAAGTTCTTTATAAATTTTGGAGATAAGTGCTCTATCTGAAGTGCATGTGGAAAAGATTTTCTCCCACTCTGTAGGTTCTCTCTTCACATTCTTTATTGTATCCTTTGCTGAGAAAAAGCTTTTTAGTTTGAGTCCATCCCATTTATTGATTCTTGCTTTGATTTCTTGTGCTTTGGGAGTCTTGTTGAGGAAGTCTGATCCTAGACCAACATGATAAAGATTCGGGCCTACTTTGTCTTCTATTAGATGCAGGGTCTCTGGTCTAATGCCTAGGTCTTTGATCCATTTTGAGTTGAGTTTTGTGCAGGGTGAGAAGTAGAGGTTTAATTTCATTTTACTGCATATGGATTTCCAGTTTTGCCAGCACCATTTGTTGAACAGGCTATCTTTACTCCATTGTATGTTTTTGGCTCCATTGTCTAGTATGAGGTCACTGTATTTATGAATAAATATATGAAAAAAGTGTTCAACATCTCTAGTAATTAGAGAAATGCAAATTAAAACAACTCTAAGATTTCATCTTACTCCAATTAGAATGGCTTTTATCAAGAACACAAACAATAATAGATGTTGGCGGGGATGTGGGGAAAAAGGCACACTTTTACATTGTTGGTGGAGTTGCAAATTGGTGCAGCCACTCTGGAAAGCGGTATGGAGAATCCTAAGAAAACTTGGAATGGACCCACCTTTTGACCTAGTTATCCCACTCTTTGGTTCATATCCAAAGGACCTAAAATCAGCCAACTACAGTAACACAGCTACATCAATATTTATAGCAACTCAGTTCACAATAACTAGATTGTGGAACCAACCTAGATGCCCTTCAACAGATGAATGGATAAAGAAACTCTGGTATATATACACAATGGAATACTATTCAGCCATAAAGAAGAATGATATTATGGCATTTGCAAATAAATGGATGGAATTGGAGAATATCATGCTAAGTGAAATAAGCCAAGCCCAAAAAACCAAAGACCAAATGTTTTCCCTGATAAGTGGAGGATGATATATAATGGGGGTGGGGGTGGGGAATGAGAGAATAAATGGGGAACTTTAGAATATGTAGAAGGGAGGGAGGTATGAAAAATGGTGGAATGCGACAAACATCATTGCCCTATGTACATGTATGATTACACGAAATGTATGAATCTGCATTGTGTACAACCATAGAAACGAAATTATGTACCCCATTTGTGTACAATGAATCAAAATGCAGTCTGTAAGAAATTAAATGCCAAGTAAAAATTAAAAAAAAATACAATTCATCAACAAATATTTGAAAAAAATGTTCAACATCTGTAGCAATTAGAGAAATGCAAATCAAACCTACTCTAAGATTTCATCTCACTCCAATCAGAATGGCAATTATCAAGAATACAAGCAACAACAAATGTTGGCAAGGATGTGAGGAGAAAGGTACACTCATAAAATAACTTCTTTATCCAGAACAATATATTCTCAATTAAGAGGTTAGATAGCCTGAACTCAGGGGCTCTCTGCAGAGTGAGTGAGTGAGAGATACAAAGAATCAATTTCCTCCTTCTTCAAACTGTTTATTTCCAAGTATACCCAAGACAATTTTCTTCATGATCTCGTCACTGACTCCTTCCTTCCACTTTCTCTTGCCCACTAAGCTCCAGCCAAATGGGTCTTCCTTCACACCCCTCTACACCTTGAATGAACCCACCTGTCTCAGTCCTTATTATTTAATTTTTATTTGACCTGGTGATCTCATCTGAAATACAATTATCTGAGGATATCATTATGGTTGCACAATTGTAAATTAAATTAACTCTTACTTTTTTATTTTCTCATATCCCTCTGTACTTCTTCATGTCATTTCCATGATTTGCAATTATATTTTTATATGACTGTATGTTTAGTATATGTCTTTCCAATGACTTTAATACTTTTGGTGGAAAAGTTGTGTGTGTGTGTGTGTGTGTGTGTGTATGTGTGTGTGTGTGTATTTCACCATATATATGTGTGTGTATATGTATATTTCAACAATATCTTATTAAAATACACTATATTATTATATGTTACCCAATAAAGAGGGCTTTGTTTGTTAATCTTATACTTAGGTATGTCATCTTTAGGAAATAATATGCCAGTGATAATCCAAAGAAAAGGAAATTTTCATATTCCCACATGGTCTTACATTGCTATGAATTGGGAAACAAAAATTATAAATCATTGTTAAATAATGATTGAATGAGGGTTGGGGATATAGCTCAGATGGTAGAGTGCTTGCCTTGCAAGCACAAGGCCCTGGGTTCAATCTCCAGCACTCCAAAAGAAAAAAAAAAAAAAAGATTGAATGAGTGAATAAATAAGTGAATGATCCCATCTATTCAGGTTTCTTGTCCTACAAAGTGACCATTATTTATGATAGTAAAGAAAAGCAAGTATATTTAAAATAATAACACCTTATAAAACCAACAATTTTAGTTTTGTTCTATGAATTGATTACTTTGGACTAACTCTCTTCTCTATATCCATAATTTTAAAAAAGCAAGAATTTCAGAATGGATGCAAAACAACATAGAGAGAGGAATAACATTTTTCATTGTAATTGAAACTAAGGACAAAGGATTATTTTTTAAATATAGATATACCAGGATTATACTCATATGTTTTAGGTCTTGTATTTTTACAATCTTCCTTAGTTTGCATTGCCTTTTCTTTCTTGTGCTACATTTTATTTAATATTATTATAATTTATAAATTACACTTATAAACCCTGTGAAATTTAAAATATTTGAATCCTCAATTCAAAAATATTCAACTTTTACTAGGTTCAAGATTTGGGCTACTTACTAAACATGGTCAATTTTTACCTTTAAGGAACTCAAAACTTAAAGCAGTGAAATAATAATAAAATTAGTATTTGTACTGTTCATTATTAAAAATACATATCTGATTCAATTTCATAAAACAGGTGAAATAAGTTCAATTTCAGCTCCATTATTTATACACGCACACATATATGTAAATATTTGGCACAATAAAATAAATTTAAACATATTGCAATGTATTATGTGCTGTGATTGATGTAGATGAGCACAGGCAAAATTTGTTAGATCGTGTGAAAGAAGCATTGAATCATTTTGGCAAGTACAGAACTATGATATAGAGGGAGAATGATCTGGAAAATAAAAATGACATAAAAGTATGGATGTGTTTTTCTTTAATGTGATCATTCTTTTTTATCATCATATATCCAGCAGCTAGTGAGCACTCAGTAGATGTCATGGTATGTGCATGTTCTATATGTTAATTAACCCTTTTAAATCCTCACCATCAGCCCAGGGATAGCTGCCACATTTGTCACCATTTACAATTGAAGAAGTGAGTGCACAGTCACATACTATTACTTATCCACTGGCTCTCATAGGAGCATGACTGCAATACTTTTACAATCATAAAAGATAAATAATATAAAAATGGATTTGAGTCAGACTATGTACATTGAGCCAAGGAGTGTGAACTTGGAAAAATATGTCACAGATGATTTGATGAAGGATCTTGTTAGGATTTATGCAAGAGATCATCACTTAGAAGAAAATGTGATCAAGAGAGACCAATTAGGAGAAAATTATGAAATTCTAGGGCAAGAATAATGAGAGTTGCTACAGTGAATAGTTATGGTCATAGGAAGAAATAAATTCAAATCCAATTAAATTTAGAATAGAATTAACAGTTGTGGTGATCATCTAAATGGCAAGAGGTTGAAAGAAAGAAAGGAAGAAATTAATGTCAATTATACAGTTTCACACTTGGATAAATTAGTGAAGAGGTGGGGTCATTATAAGAGAGAAAATGCAGCAGAGGAACAGGTTTGATGGAAATTAATTATTGTAGATTTAAGTGGGTTGCATTTATAATGTCTGTGATATAGGAAAAAAAATGTCTAAACTTGACTAAAACTTCCCCTTTTGAAAAAATAAGCAAACTTTGTGACTTTATAAATCTATTTTCTTCATAATAAGGGGTCATTTTACCATGGACATAATTCCACTAGGTGTGATCACCTTTCATCTCTATTTTAATCTTGCTTACAGTGAATGTGTTCTGTTGGACTAGCCTTCCTTTCTTGAAGTATAATTTGGATTTATACCTTAGCTTCACTTACACACTTGAGATTTTGTGAATGAAGCTAGCTTTGTTCTACTTTGAAAAAGAATTAATGATTACAAAAATGTTAACAGGTGAATATTTGATTCATATGTTTTTTGAAGGGTATGAGCCCTCCAATTGGGTAACACAATCTTTCATGACCTAATCTAATTTTTATACATAAGGAGACTTTTAATTTCTTCTACACAAACAGACTATAAAGACTTTCTGACACATTTTAATGATAGAAAAACCATCCACAGGACTTTTTAAATATTTTTTTAAAAGATGTGCATCTTTTGCTTTCTTCCTTAGAAATCAATCCATTTTCAAAATTCTTTCACTTGATATTTGCCTCCTGCTATGGTTAGGGAACTCTAGGGGTTTTAACAAATGTTTTGCAAATAAGCAGTTAAAGATTTTTTTGAAGAATCCAAAGGAGCAAAAGTCCCTGTCATTTCTACTCTAGAAATTCACCATGAACATTTACAAAGGATCCCTCCTTTGGTGATAATCTATCTTTAAGTCCTTCCTAGTTTCCTGGAGACCCTCCCTGTATCTCAATTCTGTACTCCCTAGTAGGAGAATAATTCTGCTTGAGACTCAGTTGTCTTTCTCTGTTCTACAAAAGCCATGAAGAAATATAATTTCAAATATACACAAAGTAATAGGGTGACTATGGGTTGATGTAGAGATGATAATTTCATGCTTGACCAGAAAAGGACCTTACAACTTACACACATTGTGCTTCTGTGTTTAGGTTTTTGTGTGGTGTTGGGTGCATGTACACATATACACAATTTTTCCTCCTTCCCTTTCTTTTCTAATTTATTAAAAACAGGACTTAAAAAGATAATTTTAAGATATAAAAGCCAAAATGTCAGAATAAAATAAATGAATATAGGTAAATTTTAACAGTAACTACCTTAACTTTTTTTTCATTATTTCAACTTGAAATGTGGAAAATTTTGTCATTAATGAGTCCTGGTTCATATTCTTCTGGAAGAAATAAAAGGTCTGTGTATGTTGAACTGGAAATACATGTGGGAAGAGGCAGCAAATGTCTAGAATTAGCTGATTCTACAGCACTTTGAAAAATGAATCCAAATATAGGAAATGTGACTATGAACCATAAGTATTTCTGACTTAAGAACTCCAGAAAGAGAGAGAAGAGGACATGGTTATTTTTTAAAATGGAAGGAGAGAAAAATTGCAAAAACTATGATGCTCAAAGATTAGAAGACTATTATTCAGAAAAAGTTTTTAATTCTGAAGTAGTCACTCACTGTATTGTAAACCTCTGTTTTTTCCTTCAGAAACTCTCGAAAATATTCCCTCTGCAAAAGTGAAACTTCCGTGCATCCAAAGTACCCAACAAAAACATTTTATCCATAAATTCAGAGTTTATTGCTATCATCCTGGAGGGTTAATTTTCACCTCCTCTGTTTTATGGTCTGTTACCCAGCTGTCTCTGCTCTCCTCAGCTCTGTTTCATTCCGTGCTGTATTGAACTCACTCCTACTTAGTCCATTAGCACAGCACTTTTCATATGATAGACCTCATAGATCATCTTAAAGGGTTGTAGAATGAATGTTCAAATTAGTTCTTTCTTCTAAAGCTGTAAAAATAGCTTATGGTTATATAAATAAGATTTGAGGAATTATCTTTGATTCCTCTTTCCTCTCCCATGCATGACATCAATTTTCTGTAAGACTTTTCTGTTCTAGAAACACATCTTTAATGGACTTCTTTCCATCCCCACCATCTCTCCCACTATGATAGGAAGTTTCATTTTCTCTTTCTGGGACTTCCACAATGTATGTCATTTGCTCATTTTCCAGTTTTGATTGGCCTATGATACTTACACATGTTAAAATATCCAAAGCTTTTCACCATGACCCATAATAAAATTCAGATATCTAAAAATAGAAAATATGGCCCTATGTGATTTAGCATTGGCCTATATCTCAGATGTCATCTTCTGCCAATTTCTGTTTGCATTCATGCTGTCGTCACTGAGAGTTTGTGCTGCTTCAGATGTTTTTGCTGTATTTTCTCTCCCCATAATAAAATTCAGATATCTAAAAATAGAAAATATGGCCCTACATGATTTAGCATTGGCCTATATCTCAGATGTCATCTTCTGCCAATTTCTGTTTGCATTCATGCTGTCGTCACTGAGAGTTTGTGCTGCTTCAGATGTTTTTGCTGTATTTTCTCTCCCCATAATAAAATTCAGATATCTAAAAATAGAAAATATGGCCCTACATGATTTAGCATTGGCCTATATCTCAGATGTCATCTTCTGCCAATTTCTGTTTGCATTCATGTTGTCGTCACTGAGAGTTTGTGCTGCTTCAGATGTTTTTGCTGTATTTTCTCTCCCCTGGGAAGTATTTTCCCTCAGATCATCATATGGTTCAGTTTTGGTGTTTTCTGAGAAATAGTCCTTCGTGATCTACTTTATTTATTTATTTTTTTTGGTGGTACTGGGGATCGAACTCAGGGCCTTGTGCTTGCAAGGCAAGCACTCTACCAGCTGAGCTATCTCCCCAGGCCTTCGTGATCTACTTTAATGTAACTTTCTAGGCTGTCCCTACCTACTACTGTCATAGCATCACCAGGTTTTATTTTCTTTACCTTTTTATTTATCATCATTTAAAATCATTTTCTTAATTTTATTTTTACTTTATAATTTCTATCCCAATTGAAATGTTATTTCCTGGCATCACCAACTACCAACCTTATGCATGCTTTATCACAAGCATAAAGGGTAGTACCTAGAATATAATAATTACACTCAAGAATCACACTTTAAATGAAAACCTGAAATAATGAGTGAATCTTCAAGTCTTCCTCCAGACTTAAGAGTTAAAATTTACAGCCTGTCATTAAAGCGACAACAGCAACAACAACTAAAGAAACATTGAATTTTTCAAGTTTTCAAGGCTATTTTATTACTGAGTATAAAATAGATTTGATGGACTTAAACATTTAATTATAACTTTTTAATTTCAGTATATTTCTATATCTATTTACAGAAGGAACACAGAAAAATCCCATGTACTTTCATTTAATTTCCCCAGTGGTAACTCCTTGTTGACATTTTTTAGTCATATCCAATGAATTTACTCACATATTTCAATTCTTAATCCCCAGCAAATTCCAAGTTCTTCTTTATTTCTAAATTATTGTCTCTTTTAGTCAGCTTTTTTGCTGCTGTGACCAAAAGACCTGATAAGAACAATTTGAGAGGAGAATAAGTTTCATTTGGTGCTCAGGATTTGAGAGATCTCAGTACATAGACTGCTGACTCTATGGCTCTGGGCACAAGGTGAGGCAGAACATCATGGTGGAAGGATGTGGCATAGAAAAGCAGTTCAAGAAATGGAAACAGTTCAGGAAACAGAGAGACCCCACTCACCAGGAACAAAATATACATCCCAAAGCCTGTCCACAAATGACCCACCTCCTGTGATCGCACTCTACTTGCCCACAGTTACCACCCAGTTAATCCTTCTCATCAGATTAACAACTCATCAGGTTAAAGCTCAATTATTTCATATCTAAACTTTCTTAATTGTCTTGCACATGAGATTTTGGAGGATACCTAATATCTAAAACATAACATTGTCATTTAAAGAATACTATATAAATCAAATAATGTAATATATAAAGGTTTGAGTTTGATTCCTTTATTTTTGTACTCAGCATGATTCTCTGGATATTCATGCAAATTTTTGCTTGAAATGGAGTTTATACTTTCTGTTGCTGAGTATTCAGATACACTACAGTTTGTTTGGCCATATATTGACGTAAGGATAACTGTTTTCTTTCCCCCAGTTTTGGACTTATGACCAATAAATGTATTATGAACATTTGTGAGCAAGTTTTTAGGTGGACATAAGTTTTCATTAATTGGAACAAATGCTCAGGAGTCCATTTCTGGTGTCAAATGGTAATAGCATGTTTAGTTTTAGGCAGAACTATCAGTTTTCAAAGGGGGACTATAGCAGTTTACCATTCCAACACAAAGTATTATTGATCCAGTTTCAACACATCTTTGCCAGTATTTTGTGCTAAGATGAATACTATTTTACACATTCTCATGGGTGCATAGAAATAATATCTCATCATGCTTTTTTATATACATTTCCCTAATGGCTAATTATGATGAGTATTTTGTCATGTGCTTTTTGATATCTGTATATTCTCCTTGATGGAATGCCTTTTCAGGTCTTCTGTGCATCTGCTGTTTGGATTATTTTTTCCCCCTCATTTTCTATTATTGTATAGTTTTTAAAGCTTCATTAATTGTCCTATTACTAGTCCTTTGTGCTATAAATGGTTTGCAAATATTTTATCTATGTCTAGCTTGTTTTTAATCCTCTTAATTTGTCTTACACAAAACTAAAATCTTAGTATTTATGAAACATGTCTTGTGCCCATTTTTCCTTTTATGCATCATAGTTTATGTCTTTTTCCTTTTCTTTCTTTTTTTTTTTTTTGGCCTAATGCTAAGTCCAGAAAATTTCCCTTATAATTTTTCTCTGAAAATTTATTTCTAGATTTCTCAGAATTTTATCATAATTAGGAATTAGATTTTAGAAAATCATGTTTTTCATGTTTTTTTAATTAATTGAAATGATCATGTATTATTTTTTCCTTTATTGTCAGTTACTATGCTGCATAACATTGATCAATTTTCAATGTTCAACTAGTTTTCCATCTCAGGAATAACCACCATTTGATTGTTAGGCAGAATTTTTTATGTTGCTGATTTATATTTGTTAATATTTTATTAGAGAATCTTGGTCTGCATCCATGAGGAACACTGATATGTAATGCTTTATCTATTTTTATTTTATTTCCTTTTATTTCCTTGTTTTGATATTTTCTTCATAAGATATTTTCTATAAGAAACTATATATTATAAGTGTTATTTCTCATTTAGACATTAGGCAGAACTCTCCAGGGACAAAATCTGGAGTTGGTCATTTATTTTGTGAGCTTTTAGTTATAAATTTAATTGCAAGTAGGATTATCTTTAGTAGTTATGCAGCTACTCAAGTTGTCTCTTTAATACTAGATGAGCTGTGGTAGTCAATACTTTTCAAAGAATAAATGCTCTTTATCTAAATTGTCAAGTTTATATTGGTAGAATTTTTTGTAGCATTCTATTCCGATGTCTGTGTGTTCTATACTGCTAAGATATGCTTTTGTTTTATTTTTCTCTGTTGTTTAGATTGTATAATTTCTATCATTCTATCTTCATGCTCATTGATTTCTATACTCTTATCTATTTGAACCCATGAGATTTTGTTTCAATTATTATATTTTTCAATTATAAAAATTCCATTTGGTTTTTCTTTATAATTTTTTCTCTCAATTTGCTGAAATTTTCTATCACTTAATTTGTCTGAAGTATGCCCATAATTATGCCAATGATGGATTTGAAAAAAAAAATCCTGCTCAGATAATTCTAACTTCTGCATTATTTTTATGTTGGCATTTTTTTTTCTTCAGTTGAGATTTTTGTATGATGAATGATTTTTTAAATGAAACCTGGGTATATTGGGCTTTATGGTTTTTATTTGAATCATTTATTAGTTGGTTTCCTTTGACACTGGTTCAGCAAGATAAGAAAATGTCTTATTACTCATGGATAATGGTAAAAGTACCAGTTTGTCACCAGACCTCCACTGACACCTTTGGGAAAAGGACTTCTCATAAGTGCTGGGTAGGTGTGAGATTTTCATTATCCACATGCCCTACTGTGACTCCTCTCAGAGGATGAATAGAAAATTTCCTTTTTACCCCTGGGGAGTAGGTGAAAGTTTTGAATCTCCAAAAGGTCTTTTGTGACAGTATTGCAGTCAGGAATGGGAGAAGAATCTCATCATTCTGAGTGAGGGGAAAACCCTGGGTTTCCCAGAGATCGCCACAATCACCTTGGGGAGACATTACTAGTGCCCTTGGGGATGAAAGTCTCAGTTTCTGACTTGGCCCTTTGCTGACATCATTTTAGAGCTGGGTCTGTACACGGCTTGGGATGAGTGGAGGTTAGGCTAATTACGTATTTGCTACCAGGAGTCAGGGTGAGGCCAAGGTTATTTTGCTGCTGAACGACTAGAATAAAGAAGTTATAGCCCCTATATCTCAGGTTGCTAGGCTTTCCTCTTTCCCATTCACTGGTTAGAGAAGGAGATTTTGTTGTAGCTTCTATCGTCTCTGTACCTCAGGAGTTTCTGATTTGTGGTTTCTTTAGTACTAACTCTGAGATACATGAGAAAATAAAAAAGAAAACCCAGGAAACCAAACAGCATTTACTTGCTCAAGTCATGGATTTGTTATTTGTTCTGCTTTCTTCTTTCCACTTTTGCAATATCATTGTGTGTTTATTTATATATATAATGACCAGGGCTTTTAGTTTTACTTAAGGGGAGGAATGAGAGAAAGCACAGAGATTATAACTTTTTGCAAAATGAAGTACATTAAATTTACAATATTGATTATTGAGTCTATTATATTATAAATGAACTTGGTTCACTTTTAAAACCTTTCATTCCATAAAAATTTCTCCATAAAATTTGTCATCATCCTTCAGTCATAGGTGTCCTTGAACTCTGTAAAATTTATTTTTGCCTTTCGTAACTTCTTTATATATGCATATTTGTAGATTGTTTATATATACATATTTGTATATATGTGTATATGTGTATTTTCTAATTGTAATCACTTAGCACTTTTAAATCCTTTTATTTGCTTTTATAACCAGGTCTGTGCTAACCACTTATAGAATTTTACATTTGTTAATTCCTATTTTGAAAAGATAAGAAAATTGACATTTTTGTAAAAGACGTTAGGTGCTCAAGGTCAGATAGCAATTCTGCCTGGAGTTGAACTGTAGTTTTTTACTTTAAAGTCCTTTCCTGGCAGCTATATCACATTGCTCTTTTAGAGACAGGTAAATCTATTCCTCCCATTGAGTCACTGGATATTCATGGCTCACTGAGCAGGTCCTATTTATCTCTGACTTGGTTCTTTCCATTGAATGATGCATCCCATGTGAACTCTAGCAACAAATGTTCTGTATTGAACCAAGCAGTAGAATTCAAATATCCCTGAAGTTTTAAGTTTTCTGTGTCATTAATTTAAAAGTCTGAGATGCTTACTTGTGAAAATTTTATGATTTTATTTCCACTTTTTTTTTTTGCCATTATCTGTACCTATGTCATATTTTTCCTTAAAAATTTTGCTGTTTCAAGCATTTTTAAAATTTCATTAGTTTCACAGAAGGCTTTCAAAACAGATGCTGTGGCATCGCTTTTCTCTTCCTCTTGATAGAACATTGTCTTTACAACTTTTCTACCTATCTGGCCTAAATTCTCCTTCAATTTGCACATAGAAAAACATACAAATTTATTTTAATATGTCTTTTAATCCTGTTACCTTAGTTAATTCTCTTGTTACCTCTTTACATATAACTTTTCATTGATACTACAAAAAGAAAAAAAATCCTCACAAACTTTAGACCACTAGATTGGGAAATAATAGAGACGTCTTAATGATAGTTCAGTTCTCAGTTTAAATTCTGACTAACCTGCTTATTAATAAGTTAATTTGGGAAAATATTTTTATCTTGCTGAACCATAGTTTATACATATGAGTTAATAAAAAACAAGGAATAATAATAATACCCACTTCCTAGAATTGGTATAAAGGGAATATATATAGTTAACTTGAAAAGACTGAAAAATCAATATTATCCCTTTAGCCTTCACTTTCATTTTGCAGATTTGCCTATCTCTGTCCCTGAAGAATTCTTATACAAACTTTCTTTTGAATTTCCTAAATATATGTAGAATTGTTTTTAAAATCAGTATTGTAGTTTAGAGGAAAAGACAAAAAAAAGAAAAACATTTTGCTTGTAACTTTTAGTAATGCAAGTAAGCTGCTATTCATCAGTTTCTGTTCTATCTCAATGGCATGGAAGAAAGCATGTCCATGCTTCAAGCTGTGAATATGCTAAAAAGATGGGACAGAGTGGGCATTAACTGAATAAAAACAAACAAGCAAAAACACAAAATGTAAACTAATTTCTTAGTGAAAAATCCCAAATTGTTCTCACCATAGGCTGTAAGCATAAGATCTCTAAGGAAAAATATTTCAAAACCTAAAAGTGTGGCATAAACCTAAGTCAATAGTGGCTTAAAATAATAAATTAGTGTTACTTGAGGAAGAATCTGTTATTAATCTTAACTATGAGTAGGTAAGAAAAACTTTTTTTAGGTTTTGTTTTTGTCATTTGTTTTGGTATGACTCAAATTCACATAAAGACGGGATGAACGTGGTAGTCTCCAATGGGAAGAAGCACAGAGGTCTACTTTGTGTCCTGCCACTAGGTACTCCCTCCCACATGAGCTAGAATTTATGTACCCGGTTATAGCTAGGTTTCCCCATCTAGAATATTGCCAAACGTTTATTAAGTGGTCAAAATTGCTGTGAATGTATTTTGCCCTCCACTCATCAATGTGTCATTACCTCCTTGTAATGTTTATGAAGATACAATTTGTCTAATATTAACTACTGGTATTTCATATGTATTTATTGTTTATATAGCTTATTTGTATTCATGACTTATAAATACCTTTTAAATATTAGCAATTTGAGACATGTTGTCAGTATAAATATTATTACTAATTTACAGGGAGAAATACTGAAAGCCAGATAAATAAGATGAATATTACAACATAATTCCTGTAGAATAAGAGTGATACCAATGTCAATGCCTGGATTTCAGAAGTCACAAAATGATCTGTAATCATCCATTAATATATTAATTTATTCATAAGCTAACAATGAGTAATAGTCAATGGAGTAGCTGGTATGTGTTTGGTGATGGGGGTAAAAAATAATAATCATCATCATTTCTGATCTCAAGAATTCAAATAAGGAAGGCAGGAATAGAATTAAGCCAGTGACTTCAATATTGTTCATGTGGCTTCTTTCAGGAGCCTGTTAAATTGAAAGTAAAGGCACAAAACATGTACAGGGTCATAATTCCAGGGATTGAGATTTCCAGTAGTAGGACAGGAGAGAGGAGAGCTCATGATATTGGTGAGAGGTTCTTAATGGTGTGGATCATACAGGTCTAAGTCATGGAGGTAATAATTTAGAGTTAGAAGAGAAGTATGGATCTTGAAATAAGAAAGACGTTTCTACTCCTTCATTCTAATGATGCCATGATTCATTGTGTAGCTATGAACAATTAGCTTCACCTCTCTAAGCTTCAGATGTGATAACATAAAGTGATACAAATACAGTGTCCATTGCATCATTTAACAAAATATTGTTCCTGTTCTGATTTTTACAATAATTTCAATTGTCTGTTTTTGAGAAATAAAATATATAAAGAAGATAACAATTCACAGTAAAATGAAGAAGTCAAGAATAAGAAAAGAAGACGACTAATGGGAGAGGGGAATGAGAGAAAGGGAACAATTAAAACCCAGGTGAGGATGAGATGTTGGAGATTTGGAGACAAAATGGGGAAAGGACAGTCTCCTCAGTAATTGGGAATAGTAAATATGCAAATGCTGGGTAAAACTGAATCCATATCTCAACACCATATCCCAATCGTGGTCAAAATGATTTAAGAATTAAATGTAAGACTTTAAACTATAAAAGCACTAGAAGGAAAAGAGCCCATTGACATTGGTCTTGGTAACAATGTTTTGATCATTACACCCAAAGCAGAGGCAACAAAAGCAGAAATTATACAAGTCACATATCATTAAAGAAGTGCTTGCACACAGAAAACAAGCAACAAGGTGAAAAGGCAATCGATATATGTGAAAAGTATTTGAAAATGATGAATCCTATTTTAAAACAAAATTTTTAGATGGAGTCTCCTTATATTGCTCATGCTGCTCTTGAACTCCTGGACTCAAGTCATCCTTCCTCCTCAGCTACCAAGTGCTAGGAGTCAGGTGCACACAACAAGGCTCAGCAATAATAAATTGTGTGACTGGTTAATATCCAAAATATATGAGTTTAAAATAATAAAATAGAAAAAAAGTAAAATAGGTCAAGAACCTGGATAGAAGTATTTCAAAAGAAAACATATAAATGGCCAATAGGTATGTAAAAATATCCAAAACATCACTAATCATCAGGCAAGTAAGTACAAACCCCAGACAATGAGATATCACCTCATGCCCTTTAAGACAGCTATTATCAAGAAAACAAAATAATAAGTATTGGTAAGAATATGGAGAAAGGGAAATATACATTTTTGATGGGAATGTAAATTACTAGAGTCATGTAAGGAACAGTCTGGAAGTTTCTCAAAAAATTAAAAATAAAACTATCATATGATTCAGCAATCCTACTTCCCAGCATACATGTAAAGGCAAGGAAATCTGGTTCCCAAAGAGTACCAGTACACTTAGGCATCCATTGTAAACATTATTATCAACAGACAAAAAAAGAAAAACCTGTCTATCAGTGGATTAATGGATAAATGAAAAGTGTGGCACATAGACACACCTATATACCTACAATGTGATATTATTAAGCCCTGATAAAGAATGAAGCCTTGTCATTTGCAACAACATAGATGACCCTGGAGGACATAGGGTCTATGAACTAAGGCAGGCAGATAAACAAATACTACATGATCTTACTAACATTTGGAAACTGAAACAGTTAGGCTCATAGAAATAGAATTAGAACAGATATCATCAAGGGAGAGATTAGGGAGGAAAACAACAATATTGGTCAAAGGATACAAAATTTTAGTTAGACAACATGAACAACCTCTGGAGAACTAACCTAAAGCATGATGAGCACAGTTGTAACACAGCTCTATACTTGGAATTTGTTATAAGAGTAGAGCAGAAGTGTTTGTGCTATACACATAGATTTTGAAGTTTTCTGATCTTTGGTCCAGATCTCTCAGTTGAAGTAGGGGAATAACCAAACCAAACCCACAAAACATTGCCGAAGGTAGAGAGAGCTTAGATTTGTGGGTGGCCTGATATTCATGGAACATATTTGTACACGAGTCTTATTGAGAAATATTCAATGAAAATATTTTGGAGTATGTCAATATTACATATATATCTTACCTAAAGTTTTCTGAGTCTCAGCTGCTTCTGTTATATAGTATCAACCTCAAGAGGTTATTGTCTTGGGTTATTGTCCTGATCAGTGAAAGAGTGTCTGTAGAATATTGAAGAGGGGTGGATACAAATAGCAATAAATGGCAAACATCTTCATGGTTCTTCTCCCACAAGAATAGCTGAATGTGAAAGGGTCCAGTAGAAGAATTAGAGTTCAGTGGAAACAAAGGACTACAAGAGAAGAGCCAATATGCCCTCAACTTTGGAATCCTATCACCTGAAAAGAAAGTCAGGAAGTGGCGTTTACAACATCTTCAGCAAATGGCAGTCTTTAAAATACCTGCTATCAGCAGGAGCAAAATAAATCAAACTACTCTAAATTGTGAAGTCTTAAATGCATTCTTAAGTATAATTTCACAATGAATTACAATTATATTTCCCCCTTTAGACATTCCATCAATAGTTCCTACTGCCTTGAACACAGTAGACTTTCATCAGTGCCATGGAAACCTTTCAGTCAGTTACAGGGATGAGGTGGGAGAGCAGCAATCAATAAAGCACATAGACTTTGTAAATGACAGCCAAGTGGATAATTTCCATGCAACTGTTACTGAACTGTAGTTAATTATTTGTAAAGAAGAAAAAAAAAGCTATTATGAATCAACTCTACAGACTAACATAATGACTAAGAGTCTTCAGTATCAAAACAAAGGCTAAAATCAATACAGAGAAAAGAGCAACTTTTTTTTTTTTTGAACTCTAATCAACATTTAACAAATTAATAGGCATCATGAAATTGAGTATCTGCTTCACTTTATTTTGGCTAGGAAAAAAAACTTAATTTAAACTCTAAGATGTTATATGACAAAAGATCGCATGTTACTCCATGTGGCATGTGCAATGATATGTTTTTGGATTTTCTATATCAGGGATCTGCCAGTTCCATACCACTGGCCAAATCTGCTGCTTCCTTTTACAAATAAAGTATAAATGAGACAGAGTCACACTCATTCTGATTATCTCTGACCGCTGTCATGCCAGGCAAGTGGTTGAGACAGAGCTCCTTTGTTTGCATATCTGTACAGGTGATGCACTATTATCTCTTGGATGGCTATTGTAATCACACTTTCTATGTTCTACATCCTCAAGCTGTCGGTGACAGCTGCATGTTTACATCAAACTAAAATTCATTTCATAAGTAAATAAAACTTCTAATTTTCAATTTAGATATAATCAACCATCATTATTACTCTGTGAAAATAAATTTCCTTAAGCATACTTCTTTCTTAAAAAAAAAAACTGGTATTTTGATTAGTTGAAGATAATAAACATAATTCTTAGGATTTTTAGTTTTTAAATTTTTGTTCATTTTGGTACTGGGAATTGAACCCAAGGGCAATGGGTTACCACTGAGCTACCTCCCCAATAGGTTTTTTTTTTTTTTTTTTTTAATTTTTCAATTTTTGAGATAGAATCTCACTAAGTTGCTAAGGCTGACCTCAAACTTGCAATCTTCCTGTCATCGCCTTCTGAGTTGCTGGGATTGCAGATGAGTACCACCACCTTATCAATATTCAGAGAACATTATACAATTCACACCTTTCTAAATGCCAGATACTACCCCTTTTTCTTCAATGAGAGTGCACTTTTAACCACATTTTCCCAATAATTATGATATACTTTAAATAAGCTAATCATGATCAACTTTCACATTGAAACATTTCAGACTAAAATTGTCTGGGGGATTTTTAATATTTGGAACCATGTTGTGTTGGTGATAGTTCATCCACAAAAATTATACTGTGGGAGAAGTATAGTATGATACACTTTTTGGTTGTATACTGTTATATTTTGAAAGAAATAAAATTCTTATATTTCTTTCTCTTTTTCACACATGTACCAACGCACACAAGCATGCACATACACAAACACACACACACAGACTTGGGGAGCGTGCCCTGTCTATTCCTACAGAAACAAGCTGGTTTTTCCTTAAGAAACATGCTGGTCTTTGATCATTTATCATTTTCTGCTTTGCTCAAAGCATTTCAGAAACTTAATAATGCACGATAGATTTCCATGGAAATGAAAATTGGTTCTTTTCATTTATGCCCATTAACAGGTTTAAAACTTTGACTGGGAGCATAGTTTTGGTTCCTGAGGTATTTGCTTCTTTTCTGAAGTTAGGTGCAACTTAATCCCGGCTCACTAATTATAAGATCATCATTTAGGTAATCGCCTCATCGTTTTTGCTACTGTATGTAGCTGAATAAATGTAAGAGAATGTGTATGTGCAAAATAAATACATAATAAATACTTATGTACATATGAAGGTAGAGGAATAAACAGGAAGACTATATATATACATACATATTTCCATATATATGTATACATACATCTAAGCAAAGCAAAATGATAATTTCTGTAGGGAATGCAGAACTTTCTAGGACATCTTATCTTCTCAGCTGACAACATGAATTAGTACACAAAATAAGATATATGAATACAATGTGACAATCACTACACCTGACCCAAATAGAAGACTGCCTGCTGCTACTGCTTATTACTGGCATTGCAAGTGATGGCATAATGAAAATGTTACATGGATAGGCATTTACTGGTTACTATGGAATTCAGGCATTTCTATGTATCCAGCATATATGTGTTAGTATCAGAACAAGTGAGTAAAGTCATTTGGTGCATGAGGTCATGCCAACATATACCAACACATTAAATACCTAGAAGACAGATATTTCACGTTTGTATTGTCAAACACATTTAGAAACACCTGTGTAGGTATCATGAGGCCATTATGTAAAATCAAAATAGAATACTTTATAGCAGATAATATATTATACACAAGGCAATATTAAGCACATGGTAGCATTATGAAAGAATTTGACATTTTCTGATCAAGTAAACATTTCTCATAAAAACAATTTAAAATAAATGTGGACCAAATGTCCTAAAAAAGTTTTAAAATGACATGGGGTCTGTATAGACATTAATGCCTAGATAGCTTCCTCCATACCATGGTATTTGGTGCATTGCAAGAAATGAGCACCGCTAGCAGTGTAAATATTACAGATATGCTTTCTAATGTGTATCTTCAGGAATTGCATATAGGAATTAGAGAAGTTTCATTGTGAAAATCCCTGGCAATCACCAATCAGCACTTGAAAATCTGTTTGCTTATCACATGAATCAAAATAGCATCCCAACAAGCAACATCTGTGTCTTAAAAGTAGGTAAGCTCCAAAGTCTTACAGATCCTCTCCAGCATAAGAGACAAAGGCAATTAAATACAATGGATTAACCTTAATCACAAAGGCAGTTTAAAATTCTCCAAAAAGGTAATGCAAGATGTTACATGGACTATAAACCGAATTGTCAAGAAAGCCTGAAATGATCAGAGACATACCTTTCAGGTGTTGTGGGATAATAGGCCTCAGTCAATCTTGTTTGAGAAAACACCATCATAGTCTCCTTCAGCAAAGTAGTATATTAAACAATGAAAGGATTGGTACCCAATGGATGTGAAAGAAAAGATTGCTGAGATCCTGTTTGGTAAGGAAAGAAAAGTTGTTTAGAATGTTAGGGTCCAAAAAGTAAATTTGAGCAACAGGAGGAAAAGATCATGTTGTGTTGATGTGCACTGCCTTTTTCAGTCCTGATGATTGCATTAGCTCTTTCATAATAGCCACATCTAAATGTACCTGAACGTCTGTGCTCTGGCTTGCAAGCTTACTTATATTTGACTTGTCTCAAATTCAAAGGCATTTGATAGTAGAGAACACAAACAACACTTCATCCCAAAACCAAAATATAGGTCGGTCATAGTGCTTTCAAATATTCAAAAATAAAAGGAGGATGTCTAGATCACCTTAAACCCAAACCAAACATGCTAAAGGTGACTTTATGTATCACTTAGCAAAGGATACACAAAATATTGTCATTCAAAAATTTCCGAGTAACTTTCTGCAAGGCCAAGTTTTTACACCAATTTTATATTGTGAATATTGACCCATTTTCTATATTTCACCATCATTTCTTTTCTTTAAAATTAATGAATAAATTATGATTGCTGATATTAAACATGTAGTAAAAACAGATATTTCTCCTATACACAAAATTAACAAATAGTTATTTTGAAAGTCTTATACATAATTAAAATCTTGTGCATTGGAATCATCATTGGAAATTTTTCAATTTGAGCAAAGAGTATTCTTTAAATTTTTAACTTGAAAAACATTTGCAAGGGCCAGATTCTCCAGCATCTGGGAGCAGGCCCCCCAGTGAGAGCCTTTCTGCACAGAACCAAGCTTCAAGTTCCTGAACCAGGGCGGCGAGTTTCTGCCTGCAGGTTGCTTCAGGGACCAGGACAGGGCAGCCAGGGACTTCCCCAAGTAGCCCGCAGCCAGGCCCCCTCTGTCGGGAAACGCATTTCCAGGCTAGCTTCTCAGAGCAGACCGCCCAGTGAAAGCCTTTCCACACAGAGCCAGCCACAAGTCCCCAAGCCAGCGGTGACCTCCGGCCTGCAAGGCAGCCTCTGGGACCAGGGCAAGGCAGCCAGAGACCTCTCCAGGTGGACCTGCCCCCCGGGGCCTCTGGCCGCAGGCTTTTTCCACGGGATGATCCAAGATGGCGGACTAGAGGGTGACTGCATCTCCAGTCGCTCCAGAACCCAGGATTCAAGAAGGGGAGGCATTGAGAGACTTGGACTAAAATAGAGCCTCGGGGTGAGTCCCCCCACCCGGTGAAGCGCTGCCTGGGCGGCAGGCCCGGATTCGGGTGGCTTATTAGAGTAAGGCAGAGCAGCTAGAGTCCCCCCGGGCAGCCCTGCACACTCTGGCGGTGGGCTCCTCCCACAGGGCCAGATTCTCCAGCATCTGGGAACAGGTCCCCCAGTGAGAGCCTTTCTGCACAGAACCAAGCTTCAAACCCTGAACCTGGGCGGCGAGTTCCTGCCCGCAGATTGCTTCAGGGACCAGGACAGGGCAGCCAGGGACCTCCCCAAGCAGCCTGCAGCCAGGCCCCCTCTGGCAGGAAGCACCTTTCCAGGCTATCTTCTGAAGCAGGCTCCCCAGTGAGATCCTTTCCACACAAAGCCAGCTCCAAGTGCTGGAACCAGTAGCGGGCTAGGGGCAGCTTTCTTGGAAGCACTGCATTATCAAGTTACTCCAAGACTTCAGGCTACTGAAGGCAGGAAGGTGATACACTGGAAATCTACAGGGACAGTATAAGCCAATAGAAGAATTCTGCAATATCACAAAGTCCCACTGACATCTGACCAATATGAGAAAACAAGGGAAGAAGATGTCCCAAACAAACCTAGATACTATATCAATAAAACCCAATGACAGCACAGCAGAAGAAATGTCAGAAAGGGAGTTCAGAATGTACATAATTAAAACAATCAGGGAAGCAAACGAGGAGATGAAAGAGCAAATGCAGGCATTAAATGATCACACCAATCAACAGTTAAAGGAGCAAATACGGGAAGCAAGAGATCATTTCAATAAAGAGTTAGAGATACTGAAAAAAAAACCAAACAGAAATCCATGAAATTAAGGAAACAATAAACCAAGTTAAAAACTCCATAGAAAGCATAACCAATAGGATAGAACACCTAGAAGACAGAACCTCAGATATTGAAGACAAAATATTTAATCTTAAAAACAAAGTTGACCAAACAGAGAAGATGGTAAGAAATAATGAAGAGAATCTACAAGAATTATGGGATATCATGAAAAGGCCAAATTTAAAAATTATTGGGATTGAGGAAGGCTTAGAGAAACAAACCAAAGGAATGAACAATCTATTCAGTGAAATAATATCAGAAAATTTCCCAAATCTGAAGAATGAAATGGAAAACCAAGTACAAGAGGCTTATAGGACTCCAAATATACAAAATTACAACAGACCCACACCAAGGCACATTATTACGAAAATACCTAACATACAAAATAAAGACAGAATTTTAAAGACTGCGAGAGAAAATAATCAAATTACATTCAGGGGGAAACCAATAAGAATATCAGCAGATTTTTCCAATCCAGACCCTAAAAGGTAGAATGGCCTGGAACAACATTTACCAAGACCTGAATGAAAATGGATGCCAACCAAGAATCTTATACCCAGCAAAACTTACTTTCAGATTTGACAATGAAATAAGATCCTTCCATGATAAACAAAAGCTAAAGGAATTTACAAAAAGAAAGCCGGCATTGCAGAACATTCTCAGCAAAATATTCCATGACGAAGAGATGAAAAACAACGATGCAAATCAGCAACCGGAGGAACTAGCCTAAAGGAATAGTCAAATAAAGGGAAAACCAAATCATGTCAAAAAACAAAAATGAGTCAACTGACTGGGAATACAAATCATATCACAATAATAACCCTGAATGTTAATGGCCTGAACTCATCAATCAAAAGACATAGACTGGCAGAATGGATTAAAAAGAAAAATGAAACAATTTGCTGCCTGCAAGAGACTCATCTCATAGAAACAGATACCCATCGACTAAAGGTGAAAGGATGGGAAAAAACATACCATGCACACTGACACAGCAAAAAAGCTGGAGTATCCATCCTCATTTCAGATAATGTGGACTTCAAGCCAAAACTAGTCAGAAGGGATAAAGAAGGACATTACATACTGCTTAAGGGAAGCATAAATCAGCAAGACATAACAATCATAAATATCTATGCCCCGAACATTGGCTCATCCATGTACATCAAACAAATCCTTGTCAATTCCAGAAATCAAATAGACAACAACACAATAATACTAGGCGATTTTAACACACTGCTCTCACCGCTGGATAGATCTTCCAAACAAAAATTGAATAAAGAAACCATGGTTCTCAATAACACAATCAACAATTTAGACTTAACGGACTTATATAGAATATGCCATCCAACAAAGAAAGAATACACTTTCTTCTCATCAGCACATGGATCCTTCTCTAAAATAGACCACGTCTTATGCCACAAAGCTACTGTTAGCAAATACAAGAAGATAGAGATACTACCTTGTACTCTATCAGATCATAATGGACTGAAATCAGAAATAAATGACAGAATAAAAAACAGAAACTTCTCCAATACCTGGAGATTGAATAATACATGATTATATGATGAATGGATAACAGAAGACATCAGGAGGGAAATAAAAAAATTTTTAGAAGTAAATGAGAACAAAGACACATCTTATCAAAATCTCTGGGACACTATGAAAGCAGGACATAGAGGAAGATTTATTTCATGGGGCGCATTCAACAAAAGAAGTAGAAATCAACAAATAAACGACTTAACACTACAGCTCAAAGCCCTAGAAAAGGAAGAGCAGACCAACACCAAAAGTAGTAGAAGACAGGAAATAGTTAAAATCAGAGCCGAAATCAATGAAATTGAAACAAAAGTAACAATCGGAAAAATTAACAAAATAAATAGTTGGTTCTTTGAAAAAATAAACAAAATTGATAAACCCTTAGCCACACTAACAAGGAGAAAGAGGGAGAAAACTCAAATTAGTAAAATTCAGAATGAAGAAGGAAATATCACAACAGACACGAGTGAAATACAAAACTTAATTAGAAGCTATTTTGAAAATCTATACTCCAACAAAACAGAAAACCTCGAAGACATCAACAAGTTTCTAGAGACATATGAATTACCTAAACTGAACGAGGAGGACATACACAACTTAAATAAATGAATTTCAAGCAATGAAATAGAAGAGGTCATCAAAAGCCTACCAACAAAGAAAAGTCTGGGACCAGATGGGTTCTCAGCCGAGTTCTACAAAACCTTTAAAGAAGAGCTCATTCCAATACTTCTCAAAGTATTCCATAAAATAGAAGAGGAGGGAACCCTCCCAAACTCATTCTATGAAGCCAATATCACCCTGATACCTAAACCAGACAGAGACACATCAAGGAAAGAAAATTTCAGACCAATAACCTTAATGAACATTGATGCAAAAATTCTCAACAAAATTTTAGCAAATCGCATACAAAAGTATATTAAAAAGATAGTGCACCACGATCAAGTGGGTTTCATCCCAGGGATGCAAGGTTGGTTCAACATCCGGAAATCAATAAATGTCATTCACCATATCAACAGACTAAAAGTTAAGAATCACCTGATCTTTTCAATAGATGCAGAAAAAGCATTTGATAAAATACAGCATCCCTTCATGCTCAAAAACACTAGAAAAAATTTGGGTAGTGGGAACATTCCTTAACATTGTAAAGGTCATCTATGCTAAGCCCATGGCCAATATCATTATAAATGGTGAAAAAATGAAAGCATTCCCCTTAAAAACTGGAACAAGACAGGGATGCCCTCTTTCACCACTTCTATACAATATCATTCTTGAGACTCTAGCCAGAGCAATTAGAGAAACCAAAGAAATTAAAGGGATATGAATTGGAAAAGAGGAACTCAAACTATCCCTGTTCGCTGATGACATGGTTATATATTTAGAGGAACCTGGAAATTCCACCAGAAAACTCTTAGAACTCATAAGTGAATTCAGTAAAGTAGCAGGTTGCAAGATCAATGCTCATAACTCCAATGCATTTTTATTCGTAAGTGATGAATCTTCAGAAAGAGAAATTAGGAAAACTACCCCATTCACAATAGCCTCGAAAAAAATAAAATACTTGGGAAACAATCTCACAAAAGAGGTGAAAGACCTCTACAATAAGAACTACAGAACACTAAAGAAAGAAATTAAAGAAAACCTTAGAAGATGGAAAGATCTCCCATGTTCTTGGATAGGCAGAATTAATATTGTCAAAATGGCCATACTACCAAAAGTGCTATACAGATTCAATGCAATTCCAATTAAAATCCCAATGATGTACCTTACAGAAATAGAGCAAGCAATCATGAAATTCATCTGGAAGAATAAGAAACCCAGAATAGCTAAAGCAAACCTTTGCAGGAAAAATGAAGCAGGGGGTATCGCAATACCCGAACTTCAACTTTATTACAAAGCAATAGTAGCAAAGACGGCATGGTATTGGTACCAAAATAGACAGGTAGATCAATGGTACAGAATAGAGGACCTGGACACAAACCCAAATAAATACAATTTTCTCATACTAGACAAAGGTGCCAAAAATATGCAATGGAGAAAAGATAGCCTCTTCAACAAATGGTGCTGGGGAAACTGGAAATCCATATGCAACAGAATGAAAATAAAGCCCTATCTCTCACCCTGCACAAAACTCAACTCAATATGGATCAAGGACCTTGGAATCAGACCAGAGACCCTGCATCTTATAGAAGAAAAAGTAGGTCCAAACCTTCAACTTGTTGGCTTAGGAGCAGACTTCCTTAACAGGACTCCCATAGCACAAGAAATAAAAGCTAAAATCAAGCACTGGGATAGATTCAAACTAAAAAGCTTTCTTGCAGCAAAGGAAACTATCAGCAATGTGAAGAGAGAGCCTACAGAGTGGGAGAATATCTCTGCCACTCATACTTCAGATAGAGCACTAATTTCCAGAATCTATAAAGAACTCAAAAACTCTACACCAAGAATACAAATAATCCAATCAACAAATGGGCTAAGGAAATGAACAGACGCTTCACAGAAGAAGATGTACAAGCAATCAACAGATATATGAAAAGATGTTCAACATCTCTAGTAATAAGAGAAATGCAAATCAAAACTACCCTAAGATTTCATCTCACCCCAATTAGAATGGCGATTATCAAGAACACAAGCAACAATAGGTGTTGGCGAGGATGTGGGGAAAAAGGTACACTCATACATTGCTGGTGGGGCTGCAAATTAGTGCAGCCCCTCTGGAAAGCAGTGTGGAGATTCCTTAGAAAGCTTGGAATGGAACCACCATTTGACCCAGCTATCCCACTCCTTGGCCTATACCCAAAGAACTTAAAATCAGCATACTACAGAGATACAGCCACATCAATGTTCACAGCTGTTCAATTCACCATAACCAGATTGAGGAACCAACCTAGATGCCCTTCAGTTGATGAATCGATAAAGAAACTGTGGCATATATATACAATGGAATATTACTCCGCCATGAAGAATGATAAAATTATGGCATTGCAGGCAAATGGATGAAATTGGAGGATATCATGCTAAGTGAGATAAGCCAATCTCAAAAAACTAAAGGACGAATGATCTCTCTGGTAAGCGGATGAGGACATATAAGGGGGGGTAGGAGGGGTTAGCGTTAGGGTTAGGGTTAGGTTTAGGATTAGGGATAAGGAGGGTGGTAAGAATGGAGGAAGGAAGGACTGTATAGAGGGAAAAGAGGGATGGGAGGGGTGGGGGGGAAGGAAAAAATAACAGAATGAATCAAACTACATTACCCTATGTAAATTTATGATTTTTAATTAAAATAAATAAAATAAAATAAAAAAAAACATTTGCATATGTCTATTAAAACTCAATATAGCCAAAAGTGGTTTTATATAGCAAGGCTCAAAAGATAGTATAATATAATCTTGAGCCACTCACTGATCTCTCTGTGCTTGCTACCTTTTTGTGAAAATTATGAATTAATCAAAGACTTGGAATGAGGCTCAAGAAAATAAACATAAAAATGTATTAAAAAAAACCATGATATTAAAACCAGAGTAATTCTCAAAATGTGACATAGAAATTCCATTCCAAACCTTAAGAGTGAGATTATTCCATGTTCAGAAATGAACATGGTGGTATAGTCTTCAGTCTTTTTTTTTTTGTTTGTTTGTTTGGCTGTCAATATATTGGTTTACATGATTTCTTTTAAGTGAGATAGTGTTCAGAATGTATAAAAGATGTGCCACTTATTGGGAATACCCTTAAGTTCAACAGTTTGCTTTCTAGTTTCTCATGTTCCCAAGCCCTATTATTTTCTCTGTTCTCAGACCAAGAATCATCTTCAAGTTGTCCCACTGTTTAGCACTGCTGCTTTTTAAAAGAAAATGCTTTTCTTCAGGGTCCATGAAATGAAATGAAATAAACAATTAGCTGGTCTTGACTTGTTTTTTAGCTTGTTTTGTTCTTCCCTTTTGTTACCTACTTGTCCCTTGTAGTCATTTGACTGCAAGTGAGAGGTGGAAGGAGCTTGATATCATAATGTCAAAGGTATTATTGGTCTTTGTTCCAGTATTTTAAAACAGAGCATCAAATGAAATAAGAGGTTTATTTTGCTTCTTTGTCTTTGAAGAACCTAGTGTTTCTTATGATGAATCTAGTAAGGACGAATGATAGGTACCAAGAGAATAGATGAATGCAGTGTTAACTCAGTCTCTTGGGTGATCAATCTCTCACTTGACCTCTGACAGTTGCCATGGCAATTTTAATAATAACAGAAAGATAAACTTGTTACTTCAAACACCATTGTCAAAAACTTATAAAATTGTAATTCTACCAGATTTACTTTTTTTGTTTCTATGCATAAAAAAAGTAATGACATTTGTAGTATTATTACAGTAATACAAAAAACAAACACTTCATCTCACCTTGACATTCCATAACACAATTTTTGTACCCAAAGTTGACTTTTATATGTAATATGTAAGATTTAAAATATCAGATCAGAAAAGATCATACTTATGTATGTGAGTGATCATGTGTGCCTATTTATAAGCCAAAAGAAATAAAAACCATCTTAATCTACATTAAAATATATTTGCCACCAAACTAAATACCAAATTAAATTTAGTTGGTTAACTAAACACAGTTGAACATGTTATTTCTCACAAATATGGATACCAAATATACTTTCTTCCTATTTAAAGGATATATAGTGTGCTTTCTGCTGTTTTCCTATTTGAATAATAAATGTTTATTATAGATTTTTTTCCTAATTAAATAATCAATTTCTTCAATTTAAATGAAATCAAACTAATGATAATTTTCTTAAAGTTATCAAAGTACAAGTATTTCTATTTCATTGTCTTCCACGAAACAATTGAAAAAAAACTAAAAGATTTTTTTATATAAAAAAGAAAGTTTATCATGTGTGAAACTGGGAGAGAAGATTTTGAGGATGTCAGGTATTGTAAAACTTGGAACAAATCAACCTAGGGTACTTCAGAGGACATAAAAACCAAGAGATAGTGTTGACTAAAAGTGAATCTCAGTACTTAGAAGAGGCCCCACAGCGATACTTTTCTTGAAATACAAGTGCAGGCAAACATTGCAATCCTACCCACGCAGTGGGTGACTGCAGAATGATAGGAAAAGTGGATGCCATTCTTACAAGGACCATATTGTCTGAGTGGAAGTTTGGAGAAAACACACTGGGTGGCAATCTATTCTGGAATTTCTCATTATTGTCAGTTGAGAAGAAATACATTGACTCTAAATTATCCATAAGAAACAAATAACCTGGAACAAGTGGGGCTTGTCTGGGAGCCAGGAAGATTTTCTTATTTGTCCATGGTGAGACAGGCTAAGAGAACACTGATATTATCTGCTTAGCTGATAATGTGATGGTATTCTGTGTCCGCATCAGCAACCCAAATAGAAGATGCTTTCAGCTACAGTATATTCTGCAGTTCTTCACAAATATCAAGACTGACAAGAATATTTTTCCATTCAGAAAACAGTAAGCAATAACTGTAAACAACCCATGTGGACCCCAGGGGAATGAATAAAACAATGTAATTGTACTATGGTAGCTCAAGAGTGTGGATTCTAAATCTGTACTCCTTGGACTTGAACACTAGATTTGTGTCATCAAGTAGTGATTTCTACATACCTCAGTGTTTTACATTGATAAAATGGGGGGTAAATATACTAACATCATCATAGAAGTACAAATGTAATAATGTATGTCAATATATAATGATGGTAGGTACAGAGTTATTCTCATTTAATTCATATACATGAGCATATATGATTTTCTCTTTATCTACACAACTAACATTCTCATCCCACTCACAATTAACACTTGCCTTGACTATTTATTTATTTTTTAAATACTGGGGATTGCGCCAGTATTTACCACTGAGTTGTGTCCCTGTTTTTTGTTTTTTGATTTTAATTTTTATTTTGAGACAGAGTCTCACAAATTTCTTTAGGGATTTACTAAGTTACTGAGGCTAGCCTAAAACTTTTGAGCCTCCTACCTCAGCCTCCTGAGTAACTGGAATTACAGGTGTGCACCACCATGCCTGGTCTGGATTACTTTTAAAACCTTTTGAATGGTGTCCATTCTTCCTACCCTATCTTCAATCTATTTAGGCAGAGTTCTGATCATACAACACAATCAAAGACACATGAAAAGATGGAAGATAAAACAAACATTAAAGAAAAAGCACATTAAAATAAGGTCATATGAAATAACTTAGGCTGAACATACTCAAAATTTCAGCATATTAAAATGGGTAAGTCCACTGTTCTGTGAAAAAGTGATTCTCTAAATTTTAAAAATGAGTAATTTTAGAACATACAAAATAATAACAAAAATTTTAAAAGGTAGTTAATAACTAAAAATCCAAAAGAGAATATTTACATCATATCAATATAGAACAATGTTTGGTATAAAAAGGGAAAGAATAAAATTTATAAAATAATAATTGAGTGGAATAAATGGAGAGTTGGAATAAATATTCTAACCTCTTACTTAGCTCATGACCAAACAAAACTGTTGAAAAGTTATATCTAAAAATATAGCTCCAGCCTGGGGCAGGGATGCAAGCCTATAATCCTGGAGGCTCGAGAGGCCGAGATAGGAGGATCAAGAGTTCAAAGCCAGCCTCATCAAAAGTGAGGCATTAAGCAACTTAGTGAGACTCTATCTCTAAATAAAATGCAAAATAGGGTTTGTTATGTGGCTCATTGATTGAGTACCCCTGAGTTCAATTCCCAATCCCCCCTAAAAAGAGAAATATATATAAATTTATATCTCTAAAATTTTCAGAACTTGGAATTAGATAAAGATAAATTTAATGACATCAAAAAATTTATAAAACTGCCTATTATTTAACAAAACAAAAATAAAATTTCCAAAATGGGCAGAGATCCAAGATGGCAGAACAGAGGAGGTCACATTCCTGGCTGCTCTGTGACATGAAACAAAGAAAGCAGACAGGCAACTTCTTCACAAAGTGGGTGAACAAAGAAAGGGGAGGGAAGACTTCAATGGAACCTAAAACTAGACATTCAAAGCAGATCAGAGCACAGGAGGTTGGATATAATAAAATAGGGAAGAAATCCCCAATGGCACAGCCACTTCCATAGCCAGAGAGAACCCTTCATGAGCATAGAGGAGGGATAAGGGAATGAAAAGAACCTGCATTTTTGGGAGACCCAAGACATGTCTGGGTACAGAGCATTTAGAGACTTAGGACTTTTCCCAACAAACCTGGAGGACTTGCTGCGCAATACCTGAGTTTGGGCAAAGAAACTGTCATCTCTCCAGGTAGCATGAAGGGGACAAAGGAAGGAACCATTTTGCAACTGTGTCACGGGGGCCAGCAAGTAAGGGAGCAATTCCTGGCAAACCCATGTTTGGTCCAAAATATAGACCCAGTAAACACATGTTCCCAACATAGAGCATGCTTAAGTGACTAGGAGAAAATCAAACATGGAAAGAGCTCTACACAAGGGACAACTGGTTGATGAAACCCACCCCATCTATCTCTCTGCCTCTAATCTGACTGGATGCAGGACCAGCAGGTAGAGCAACATCTGGTTGGGAACTTGGAAGGGTTGTGGTAGGAGGGATTGTTTGGAGACTGAACCTGAGACCACAAAATGTGGGGTCTGCAGGTGACATAGGGGACTTAGAATTTACTCCCTTGCCACATGAGTAGAACCCAGGGAATCCCTGGGGTAAAGTCCTCCAACATTAACCAGCAAGTACTGAGCACTGGAGGTGTGCTGATTTAAAATCTTCAGACCAATGGCATTCAGCCAAGAGCCTGGAGACCACCTAAACCTAAACCTTACCTCCAGGAACTCCACCTATGGTATTATATCTCTCACCTAGCAATCCAGAGGGTGGAGCATCACACAACAGAAGACTCCACCTAAAACTGCTGAGAAGAGAAACTGAGAATAGTTGAACTCCAATGGAAAGCATTATTTAATTTTTCTTCAATATTTTAAAAATTATTTTTCACTGTTTAATTCTGATCTTAATGGTACATGAACATTTACACAGTTTCCCATTTTTTCTTTCTTCCCATCTCTAGTATTTTTGAAGCAAACTTAATATTTTTATTTAAATTTTGCTTTAAGTATATTTTTTCTCCTGTTCCCCTTTATTCTCTTTTATTCTGCTAACAGCCAATATCTATTATTCTCACTTTCACTCTTTAATTTTTTACTTCTATCTTCTCTTCTCCTCCCTCATAATCATCACATCACTTGTGTTTTCTCTCTCTCCACCATTTGAAAATGTAAACTCTTTTGCAAACTTGTTTTTTTATTATAGACATAATTGATCATATTATTTCTGTTTATTGTGATAATTAACATTGTAGATATCATAGTAGGAACTATTTGTTTTAATGTTGTAAATTCTTTGTTTTGATAATTTTTATTATTTGTCTCCCTGTAAATAGTGAGTACTGGAAACCTTCAGGGACACTATAAGTCCACAGAGTAGAAACTCTACTGCCTCAGATCCATACTGTTAAATGGGTAGAGACACAAAGAACATTATAAAGCAGGGGAACAAATCACTCCCAGCAAACCAATGTACCCTGATAACAGAATCCATCAATACCATAGTGGAAGAAATGTCAGAGAAGAAATTTAGAATGTACATAGTTAAACTGATATCAAAGTAAAGAATGATATCAGAGAGCAAATACAGGTAGCAAAGGAACACTTCAATAAAGAGGCAGAAATTCTGAAAAAAAAATAAACAAATCCTTGAAATGAAGAAAAAAATACACTAAATTAAAAATTCAATAGAACACATCTCCAACAGACTTGACCACTTGAAATAACAGAACCACAGACAATGAAGACAAAATATATAATCTTGAAAATATAGTTGACCATGGAGAGATGTTAAGAAACCATGAACAGAACTTCTAAGAACTGTGGGATAACATTAAAAGACCAAATTTAAGATTTATTGGGAAAGAGAAAGGTGCAGAGATGCAAACCAAAGGAATGCACAATCTTGTCAATGAAATACTATCAGAAAATTTCCCAAATCTAAAGAATGAAATGGAAAATCAAATACAAAAGCATTATAGAATTCCAAATGTACAAAATTATAACAGATCCACATCAAGGCACATTGTAATGAAAATGCCTAGCATACAGTTAAAGATAAAACTTTAAAGTCTGCAAGAGAAAAATATCAGATTACATATAGGAGAAAACCAATTTGTATCTCAGCTGATTTCTCAACCCAGACCCTCAAAGCTAGGAGGTCCTAGAATAACTAACATACAGCAAGCTCTGAAAGAAAATGAATTCCAACCAAGAATCCTATAACCAGCAAAATAAAGCATCAGATTTGAAGATGAAATAAAAACTTTCCATGATAAACAAAAATTAAAAGAATTCACAACCAGAAAGCCTGCACTTCAGAATATTCTTAAGAAAAAATTCCATGAAGATGAAATGAAAAAGGAAAAGTGAAAATCAGTGAAGGGAGGAACTAAACTGTAGGAATAGTCAATCAAAGGAGAAACTAATTCAAATTAAAAAATAGAAAAAAAGCAAAATGACTGGGAACACAAATTATATCTCAATAATAACCTTGAACATTAATGGCCTAAACTTATCAATAAAATGAGATAGACCGGGAGATTGGATCAAAAACAATAGCTAACAATATACTGTCTCCAAGAGACTCACCTCATAGCCATAGACATCTACAGACTGAAGGTGAAGGATGGGGAAAAACATATCACTCACATGGATCACAAGTAGGGGTTTCTATTCTCTAAAATAGACCATGTTATGTAAGCTACATGATTGTACTTACACAATTGTAATATTACCTTAATACTTTTTTAGCATCTTTAGAGTCGTTTTAATAGTTCCCTTTCCATTGATATTTTTTCTTTCTTTTTTTCTTCATTAGACTTGTGAGATTTTTATCAATTTTAACTGTATTATTTCTTTTCAATTTTACATATTTCTGCTCCTACTACCTAATTTGAAATTATTTGTTAATCTAGCTTCTTTCTGATACAAATACTTGAGGTTACAAGTGATCATCTGAATATTTTGTTTCAGAGATTCTGGTATTTTAAACTTTTATTATCACTTAGTTCAGAGCATTTTTATTTACATTTCTTGTGCTTTCTTCTTTGATCTGTGAGATATTTATATGTGTACTGTTTCATTTTGAAGTAGTTGAGATGTGGGGATGGGGTTCTATAATCTTAAGGTGATTGATTTCTAATGTAATAAATCATGCAAGAAACAGTCTGCATGATTTCAAATTTTTTTATAATTTCTCAAAGCATGTTTTATGACAGAATATAGTTTATCCCTATTAATTTTCTACTTGTCATTTTTAGGTATAGTTCTCTATAAATAACAAATGTGTCAAAGTGGCTTATAATGTTGTTAAGCCTTCTATATCATTACTCCTTCCAGCACAGTGAGGGGGCGTAAAATCTCCAAATTTGTGGATTTGTCTTTCTAGCTTTATTAATTTTTACTTCATATCTTTTGAAATTTTGTTATTAGGTACATACACATTTAGGACTCTTATACTTTCTTGAAGAAGTTATCCTTTATCTCTGAAAATAATTCTTGAAATTTATTTCATATTAATAGCTCTAATTCAGATTTCTCATGTTTACTTTCCCCTTCTTTTTCTTTTTACCTATTGGTTTATTGATATTTAAAGTGTGACATGTGTATAGGGCATATAGCTGTTTGCTTTCCATACATGTTGAACATTTATACCTTTTAATCGCAGTATCTAGTTCATTAATATTTAAATTAATTATTGATATTATTGGAAAAAAAGAACACCTGACATGAAGGTCAGTGGAAAATTGGGTTAATGATAGGTTTGATGGTGTAATATTTAGGACAACAAGTTGAATAATCCTGCTGTCAGACTCAGAGAGATGATTGTTGGAATGTTTTTGTTGCCATTGTTCATTCTATCATTTATCGTATGGTACACAGCAATAGATTTATTTTTTTTTGTTTGTTTGTTAACACTTTCTGTTTTGCAAATAAGAAATAATATACACATATATATGTATGCACATACATACAATATATATGATATATATATAGTATATATAGTGTCATAGGCAATCTCTTAGGTATCCTACTATGGTTTTAATGTGAAATTCTCTATCAGCAAATAACCCTGGGCATTTTTTCATATGCTTATTTGATGGTTGATTATCCTCTTCAGTGAAATACCTATTTGTGTATTTTGTTAATTTTTAATTGCATTATTTGCTGATTGTTGAGTTTTACAGTTCTTGTATATTTTGTAAACAAGTCTGTGTATTGCAAATATTAAACAATAATAACAATAATTAAAAGGGAATTTTTTTTTTAATTTCCACAATGTAAATTGTACATATTCAGTTTTATTTTTGGAGGGATCCTAGGGATTGAACTCAGAGGCATTTGGCCACTGAGCCACATCCCCAGCCCTATTCTGTATTTTATTTAGAGACAGTTCTCACTGAGTTGCTTAGTGCCTCGCTTTCGCTGAGGCTGGCTTTGAACTCGTGCTCCTCCTGCCCCAGGCTCCTGAGCAGCTGGAATTACAGGCATGTGCTACCACATTCAGCCAGATTCAATTTTTATATGTAGAACAATCACATTATGAATTATTAGTAAACACATTTTAAAAACAAAACAAAAAAGACTAAATTCTAAGATATTTTAATGAAGAAAAACTTTAAAGATAGTCAAGGAAAACTTTGACAAAACCAGTCAAGCTAAACTTGCAAACTATAAGGTAATTTAAAAAAAATTCAAAGAATAAAGAATTTGCAAAAAGCCAAAAGCAGGGTTTAGATGATATTTCATAGCCTTTAAAAAGGTATTTAATGAGGGAGAGAGAGAGAAGAGTAACCAATTAACTGCTTTGTTAAAAATTAAGACAGTAAATGTAATGTAATGAAAGCAAACAAAGAACTTATGATACCAAAAGTGAAAATTTATGAGTATAAACATAGAAATGATTACAAGAAATAAAGAAATATATGGGCTGGTTGTCAAAAATATATAATTAATTGATACAATATTAACTAATCTAAAAAGGAAAAACAATTAATACAAAATTTAAAAAGAAGACTAGACAAGCACACATACCAAACCAAATACCTATTACCAAGCTAAAGAGAACTCTTTTTTACCTTTATGTGTAATAGCTGATTTTCCCAGAAAAATATTCTAGCAATCTAAACAAAAATTGAAATTAAGGAATTTTAAAAAGTCCTAATATACCAGTTACCACAAGGATAAAAAGTCAAAGAAAAATTTCCAAAACTTGTCAGCTGTAACCCAAACACTCTAGACCCATCCTCTCTGGATGGTTTAAATCTTTTTTTAATTTTTTTGTGAACTATAATTTGAATTTTTCCTGTACAGTAAAAATGTGATTTGAAATCACATCATTATTTGCTCATATTGTTTAATATATGTTTTATACTAAGATAGAATCATTTTGCTTCTAACAGAAGAAACAAAAGATACTTCAATTTCACTATTTTTCACCTTTGTTATCATGTTTTTGTCATTTTTCATGCTGATTCTATGATTAAAATTAGCAACAATATTTTGTAATATATTATGTGGCTTTCCTTGGGCTATATAGTTTTCTACTTTCAATATTTTCAGCTGTCTTCTGCCTATTTTTCCAGCATTTTCTGTTTTCCTTTGTTGTTGCTGTTGTTGTTTTTGTTTTGTTTTGTTTTGTTTGAGTTGTAGCAGTCTGGGTTTGGTACTTTTCATTTGTTTGTTTTTACTTTGTTTAATGTGGACAGTTTTTTGTGTTTTTTGTTTGTTTGTTTACAAACCATCTATTTTCTCTACCATAATACATGTAATCCTCTATCACAGCAGTTTCACTTTTCCAGAATCCTCTCAGCCTTCTTCTCCCCAGTATCAGGGGTGACTTTTTCCTCCACTTCAATACCACTGGGAGCAAAAGAGTTGAAACTCTGAAGGTTTTATAAAAGGAATTGGTGTGCTTTTTCCTGTGAAATTATTTTTTAAGTCCTGTTAAAAATTACTACTGATTTTGCACATTGTTCCTTTCTGAAGTTAGTTTCCTAACTCCCTCTCACAGATGCTGGAGAAAAAAGGAGCTCTTTTTTTCAACCACTCATTTTAAAGGGTTAACTCCAAAGTCCATGAGAAAAGTATTTATTCATGTGCTATAAATTAACATCTAAAAGAGATAGAGAACGAAATTATAAGTGGATGTTTTTAAAGTAAACCCTCTGAGAGAAAGGAGTCAGGATGAAAAGTCTAAGGTTTTGTCCAGTTGAGGGAAATAATAGACCTTGTGAGCACTAACA
Source organism: Sciurus vulgaris (assembly GCF_902686455.1). NCBI lineage: Eukaryota > Metazoa > Chordata > Mammalia > Rodentia > Sciuridae > Sciurus > Sciurus vulgaris. The sequence continues at coordinate 47,607,658 of NC_136472.1, read as the reverse complement.
AACATGTAACAAAATAAATACATAGTATCATGAAGTATGGAGATTGGTGGATAATTGGGGAAAATTCAATTTTTATAAGGGACAACCCTCTGTGGACATTGAGCAATGACTTACATGGATGAGGTCATGCATGTAACAAATCTGATGGTCTTTTTTTATTATTATTTGTTCTAATTAGTTATACATGACAGTAAAATGCACTTATGTACTTTAATACATCATACATAAATGGAGTATAATTTCTCATTTTTCTCATGCATGATGTAGAACCACACCAGTCATGCAGTCATATAAATACATAGGGCAACAATGTCTGATTTATTCTGCTATCCTATCCCTCCCACCCTCACACCCCTCCCCTCCCTTCACTCCATTCTACCTAAAGTAACTTTTTATTCTTCCCTAGTCATCCCCGCCCCCGACTTATTGTGAATTAGCATTCATATATCAGAGAAAACATTCGGTCTTTGGTTATTTTTTGGGAGGATTGGCTTATTTTGCTTAGCATGAAACAGTGTAGTATGGGTGAAATCTATTTGGTTAAATGAGGGTCCACAAAAACATAGAATATATATAGAAAATAAGATATCTCTGTTTGTTTGGACTGAATTTTTGAATCAACTAAGCCATAAATCATATAGCAGCAATTGCATCAATGATGCAAAAACAATATTAGATAAAGGTACTAGTGCCAGGCCACATTGAAATTGTTTTTGAAATATGCTTAAGGAGTTGTGGGATGTTGTATAGGTAAGCATTAGTAGTTATAAAGATGTCACTGCCAAAATTTTAGATACAATCTGTAACGTGAATTTTATTTTTAAATTCCTCACTAATTCAATTTTAATAAAATAGAACACCATCACATAATTTCCCTTTTATTTTGAAGTACATACTGATCCTTAAAGACATCTCTTATTACAAATTTTTTTATATAGGAAAAATATAAGAAAGTCATTTTGTTTCCTGATAAAATCTATTACTTAAGAAGTTCGCTAATGTAGCAAGATTGCAGTATCTTGAAGGCCATGTTGATATGTTCCACAATCTATATGTCTTCAGTTAGAAAGTCCTCAAAGCTACCATCTTGCATAAGGATATACGATTCATGAAAAAAATTAAAAGAACACAGTGTTTCAATAAATAATATGACTTTCACAATTTGGGATAAATTTATGAAAAAGACAAGCAATACGGTGTCTGAGTTTCTTTAATGTCATTGTTGGACATCACAATATTATAAGATATATTTGAAGAGATATGCCCATCCAGAAAATATAAAACCTAAACTGACCAAAGAACCCATTCATCTACCTCCTCTAAAAATAAAATATTTACTAGCTAGAGAAAATGAATAAGGCATACTTAATGGCTGAAAACTGATCTATAAAAAGACATATTAAAATACTTCTAGTCTCCAAATAATGTAAGTAATGTCATTCACAGTAGTTTATCTTTGAAAATCAGATTTTCTGACTCTGTTTATAGACTGCAATTGTTATCTAGAATAGAAAATTATAAATACTGTTAAAATCAAATGATTCCCAAATCATACCATAACTTTATAAATAGATGAGGATTAATACTTCAATCCAAATACACAATTTTATTTGAATAAAATTCACCATTATTTGGGATAGTTGTAGTATATTTCAATTGTTTTGGCCCACTACATTTCATTCTGGGATCTTCCAATTTATTTTTTATCATTATTTTCTAAAACTTGTATACCTTGAAGTTAATTCTTCTTGTATACTTTAATTCTTAAACTAAATTTTCTTTCTTTCTTTCTTTCTGTCTTTCTTTCTTTCTCTCTCTCTTTCTCTCTCTCTCTCTCTCTTTCTTTCTTTCTATCTTTTCTTTATTTCTCCCCACTCCCCAATACTGGGAATTGAACCCAGGGTTACTCTAGCACTGAGCTACATCCCCAATCCTTGCTTTTTAAAATTTTGCAACAGGTTCCTACTAAATTGCCAAGGATTTCTCAAATTTTCATCCTCCTTCCTCGGCCTCCCCAATAACTGGAATTACAGGCAACACCCTGCTACAAGTTAACTATTCACACTATAAAATTCTATGGGTTTGACATGAATTCAAATGCCACATTCAAATATTTGACAAATTCAGTGTCTTCCGCTTTGTTATGGAGAATATGATATCCTAAAAAAAAAAAAACAAGTACCTCTGTCAGCCTATTTAATCCTCGTTCAACCTACTAAACTTCTCCATATACAATTTTATTTAAATATAACATCCCACATGTACAAAAATTTGAAAACTGTTTTGTCAAAAGTGAAGAATCATTAGTAATTCTATGTGAGGGGGTAATATGCACAGATTCCAATTTATAAATCTCACTTGGTTTATACAGTGCAGAGTGTGAAGGGAACATTATGACATTCATTAAAGATGATAAGGAATACTTTATTCAAGGGACTACTGCAGTGAAATTTTACAGTAAGGGAGACAGATTGGGCTCAAGTGTGCACATAGGGAAAGGAGGTGTTAATAACCATCTAGCAAGGAGGATGTCAGGGGATAGAAAGTTGCTAAAAGGAAACATCCCCAGAACCCCTGGAGATAATGGATAAATTAACTTGAAAGGATTCTTGCTGAAGGCCAACCAAGGTGATCAAAAATTAAAGGTGGTGGCAGGGAGGTCTTGCTAAACTGAGTAGTTTTTCTGCTTTTGAAAGAAAAGCTTGAGGATAAAACCTACTCAAAAAAAGTTAATAAATAAAATGACTTAGAGGTGCCTGATTAAATTTCTGTGAAGGAGAGATTATTTGAGGTAAAGAAAATTCTGAAGGCTAAGATCTAGACAAAATATGGTGACAGCTTAAATTATTAATGTTGAAAATAGAGACTGAGAAGAGATTAAGCAGTGGAAGAATTTAGAAATACTTTAAGAGTAAAAGTGGGATAATTTGATGGCTGACTAGCTTTAAAGAAAGGAAAACAAGTGTTCCATAGCATAAGCATTTTTGGTAAAACTAGAATTAAGGAACTGTTCTTTCCACTAGGCCACATAAAAGAGCTACTTTCCTCACATAACTACAGCTAGGGAGCTGTTTCCTTGCCAATGAATAGTGCAGATTTTTATTTTCTCTTAAAACTTCTTCCTAATCTGCCAGCTACATGAGGCCAACTGATCATTCAGTTGAACTTGGGTACAGTTACTTATTAGCAGCATGATAGGTCACATGATCCTGAACCACCCTGGGTATCTGCTTTTCAAGACAATTAGGAGGTGAATTAGTGTATTACCTTTGATTCACATCTCAAGTACACATTATTTAATGTTCTTTGGAAAATATACATCTACAGTGGAATATTCTGTGTACCATTTTTATTAAGGTTCATCCTGAATATTTAAATGTTAGGAAATTGTATTCCATGATTGTCCAATTGTACAGGGAGTAATCCAGGGATAATTCTAATTAAAAGAGTGTTCGTCCTATACTCATACTGTAATTGTCTTTCTTTAACACATTTGGTGCCAGGTCAACTTAAATTCTAGGACCACACAGAGCAAATAATATTTCCTCTTCCATGTTATACTACTTCTGAATATGCAAAGAATAAAGCTGAATACTCCACAATCCCACGACAGAGTATGCAGGGAAAAGATTTCACTTTCTGGTGTTTCCCTTTGAAAGTCTTTCTGTTGAACTTGGACATACCTAAACATCCATCATTTCAGACAACTTTTTCATTGTCTGTTTTGGATGGATGGCACTCTTTGTTCTCCTGCTTTTACATCATTTGCCAGCTTCTGGGCTTGCTTGTACCCTAATCTGTTGGAACTTTCGACATGGGCTGTGAGAACAGTGCCAGGGAGAGTCCTCCACAGTCTGCTTTCCGTAGCGCAGCCCATGCAGATGCTGTTTACACTGTGCAATGAAGGGCGAATCCTCATCTGCTCTGCTCCTCCGACTCATGCTGCATGATGAAGAATGCTGCACACGCTCTCCTCCTGTTCAGTATCCCTTTTTTGCAAGACTACCCAAACCATATGGAAATAGCTAGAATAAACAGCTAAAATGGTAGGCTTATTTGCAGTTAATAGTTCTTCTTTTTTGTTAATGTGCATATTTACCTGACATGTAGGTCACAAAAAAATGAAAGAGCAATCACTGAAGGACTCAAGTAGGGATGGAAATGCAACACCAAGTTTGATGCCAATATTCAAGTCACCAAATCAACAAGTACTCAACAACAGAACAGATACTTGATTGGAAAAGGAAAGCTGGAGGACTTCTTAGTTATGGCAGAATATAAATTTCTGAATATTTTTATTAATTTGGTTTTTGTCTCTTTATTTGTGACTTCATGTAGTTTTGCTAGAACCAAATACAAAGAAAATCACAAAAGTAAAAGACGTCATTGCTGGCAAAGCATTTCAGATTAAATAAAAGGACAAGTGGAAAAAATCAGCATATATTTATTCAGTGACAGTGACTAATGTATAACACTTCGTAGACTCTGGTTCTATTGTCCTTTTTATTATTTTTTCTTGTGTCTTTTGTTTGTTCAAGCATAATTTAAATTCTTCTTCCAAGTTCCATTACTGTTCATTTATAGCATTTGTTTTTGGAGCCTTTTGTTATTTTGCCTAATAATGATTTACATTCTTAGTTTACTGTCAGACTATTTCTGCCTTTTGCAAAATTGAGAAAGAAGTTTTCATAGAGAGAGATCACAGACAGTAGTACAGTTCAATAATCTCCACTTCCCTTTCAACTGATAACAGAAACATGCGCGTGCACACACACACACACACACACACACACACACAGGGTACACTAAATATATTGTAACCCAGTCAGCCCAGTTGTTTAAAGTCCCTATATCTATTAAATTAGTGTTTTGTTTAAGTGTATGGTTTTGTTCATGTAATCCTATAACCACTCATGCTACTTTAAAATGTAGTTTGACAAGGGTATCTTAGGTCCACAGGGCACTGGAAGAATGCCATGGCAACAGGGGAAATCTAACTCAAGAAGAGCATTTGACAGCTGCCATCCTTGTGTTCAAATGTTTCCACAAATTTCAGGTTCCAAAGCAAACAGAAGCATACTGTGTCTAATTTATCTAATTAGTGGAGTACCTGCTAGTTTAGTCAATTAACAATCTGTCAGTATGTTAGTCCTTAAAATAGCTTTCACAACAAAGTAGACATATATATTACTTGGTCATTTATAATTTGAACTAGGCTGATGTTTGAGACGTTCCTTTGGTGTTATGTCTTAGAGTATAAAGTCATAATTATATAGACAAGTACAAAATGTTAACAAGGACTCTTCTTGGACATATACATTATGATTGTGTGTGTTTATCTTTAGAGACAGTCATTTTCTTTTTACTTTTTTTTTCCACAGAAAATAAAGTTTATATAAAAATAAATAACTTGGTCCATTAAGCCTTGTGTAATCTAATGGTTCATTCATTTTAAGAGGCGAAAGCTGTACTGAACTGGACAGCAAATTATGAACAGAGACCCTTAGCAATTCAACCTCAGTTTCTTCCTAACTGCCATTCATTAATTGTGTTGTTTTGGGTTGGTTTCATTTCTGAACTTGCTTCTTCATCTGTTAAATATGAATGCTGTCCCACCTGCTTCATAGCATTGCAGAACTGGTGGAAAGACCAGATTTAAAGGCTTTGTTTTGCTCCTAATAAGAACTCAGTGAATGTTTCTTTTCAGATTTATGTCCATTGAGCTCAAAGTAAATGCATTGAACACAAGCATATCGTGCATCAAACACTATGAAAATAAAAATGGATATTGGCTTTACAAGGGCCAGAAGAGTGACTCAGTGGTAGAGCCTCAGCATGCTTAAGGCCCTGGGTTCAATCTCCAGTACTGCAAAAAATAAATATACACAGACATGATTGTAAGTAACATCAGTGTTTAAATAATCAAAACTTCTAACATTTACATGTCAGAAAGCCTAAAGAACAGTATCTTAAAGAAGAGTGTCTAATCTCCTTACCTAAATAAGTCAGGGGTATATTGTTATGGACAAGATTCAGTGGCTCAATGTTACTGAGGACTACGATTTTTCTATCTTAATGATTTTCCATATTAGAATTTGGACGCTTGCTCTCCTGATTTGTAGTCTCATTGTTGTAAGATAACTGCTTCTGCTTGAGCCACCACATCCTTGTTCAAGAAAGGAAGACAGATTGAGTGTGGAGCGTGTCCATGACCTCGACTCCTCTTCATTCAGAAAAGCAAGGGATTTCCCCCAATTCCCTCTGAGAAGTTTGCTTGTGGTATCTGTATTCAATAGTCCCTGAAAGCTGCAAGATAACAAGGAAAACAAATATTTCACTATGGACTATGTCCCCAAAACAGTACCAAAGCTGCATTCACAGGAGAGAAAGCATGGGGACAGGATGAGTGACTTTGAGCTTAGGCCAGAACAGTCATTGTAGGAAACAACAGCATTTTTTAGACGTCTATACATTCATATTATCATTTAATATTTATTGTTTTAATATTGAATTATGAATGAGGAAGAAGCACTAGTGACTTTGAAGTTTAAATTCACCTCTTGTAGGACGGGTTATTTATTCTGCAGTTGAGATTTTTTGTATGAGTTTTTATTTGTGTTATTATTCTCTTTCACCTCAAAAAAGAAACAGCATGGGGGAAAATGCCACTTGAGAAATTCCCCTCCTCTCATTTCATTCCACACCTCCCCCAGCACATTGTGATTTTCTTTTTCTTTCTCCAGTATACCACGCTCACCCTTATCTCATGGCATTTGCAGTTTTTCCCTCTGTCCTTGCATCATTTAGTTAATTTAGCATAATGCAAGACAACTTTCTTTATTTTTCTGCCTTCTATTACTATAGGTTTTTTTTTTTTTTTTTGTATGAACTGCTGATCAATTGATAGAGAAAGAAAATTGTAAGGACTCAATGAAACCAATAATTAAATGAACTTTAAAAAAACCCATATTCCTACTATAAAAACTCACGAAAACTATTGGCATTGTTTTTCCAAAAGGCATTTATGTGCCTATGCCACACATAACAACCCCAGGGAGGTCTATTTTCTCTTTGAAGAAAGTAGATTTTTTTTTTCAACTGAATGAAATAAAGTGAAATGTAATTATATGTTAAAGGTTTTACTAATTGGAAATCATAGAAAAAAAAATCAAATACCAACACCATTTGGGGCATATAGCTTATGTATTCTCTAACTTTCTAAATTAAATTATCTTTTTGTTTTCTTTTATTTTGAAGTTAATAATTTTTATCATGATTGTCTCATTATTTCCAAGATAGTTTTGTTTTCCTGTTATTTTAAAAAATTTCTTTACACATTTTAATCCTTTTGTCTTCTTCTTTCTATTGTAGTTAAAATATCAAACAACCATTTTAATATTGGCATCCCTCATTGACTATTCTGATATTCAAGAGTTAGTCAATACTTCCTGCTCTCACCACCAAGTATTTTAAAGAGAAGACATGCCTGGACTTAATCAATGGTGTTATGAAACAATGTGTCTTCATTTCCATCATTGCTAATAGAAGTTTTAATTTTAATCTTCTTTTTTAACCTACTGTGCAAGCTCCTTTTTTCTCTGATAATACATTCTGAGCCATGATAGTTTCCTTCTGCCCATATTATTTCTTTTAAATGATTTTAACTCTGTAACTTAACTCTGATTGCTAAGGGCCAGATTTGTGTTCACCACTAACGTATTTTTCTATTTAAATGCTTGACATCTTTCATTCAACATTTCCAACGCTATTATTTCCTTATCTTTTATAAGCCAGGACACTTCGCTGTTTTTAAATTTCTATTCCTCGACACATATATCTCTGTGCTTATTCATGCATGTAACCTAGTAGTTATTACCACTTCATCCCTTTTGTCTGCTTTGGTAATATTTTTTCCTAATTCCTCAGCCTCTTAGCTCTCTACCTGCCCCCCACAAACACACAAATGCACACAAACGTGCCCACATATGTACCTGTTCTAATACACACAACACATTTAAGGAACTAATTTTAACATTTAACTGATCTAGTATGTTGGTTCAATGGCCTCCTTTCCTATTACCAACCAAATAATGCTTATGAATGTTTTCAACATCCAGTGACACTAACACATGGGCTATTTAGCACAAAATTTTGAGATTTTTTTTTTTTGTGTGTGTGTGGGGGGGGCATGTAATGTCAAGGTGAGACTGAAGATGACTTCCAGAAGCTAAAGTGAAAGTAAACTTCAAGCCTCTGGGTGTTAGTGTACCATGGCAAAGGAGTCAAGCGAACAAGGGAAAATTCATCATTGAGGTTGCAAATCAGAAATGGAGTAATGAATTCAAGAACTATTGCATATTGAAACTACAAAGTGCATGTGTTTCCATCATATAACTAATCTTCTGTAACATAAGTAAGAGAAAAGGCTGTACATCAGACTCAATCAGGAAAAAGCAAAATAAGGAAAGTTATCCATAATCCTTTATTTTTATATATTTTCCTCATTTTTAAAGCAAAGAAAATATATTTGTACTTTCTGGGCCTGCCCCCTGAGAAATAGTGACTTTTGTTAGAGGTTCAGAAGGAAGTTGTCTATTAGAATCTGTTCCACAAAAACAGAAGGTCCTGGCTAAAAGGGTGATAGTGTCCCAGGAACCCCACAGTACTCAGTGGGAATGTGCTGGGACTCGGCTCACTTTCATGCTTACCGTCTTACAGATGCTATTCCTTTCAGGGAGTAGTTTGTATTTGTGCTGGATCCCACCAATCTCAATTGAGGCATATCTTTGTTCTGAATAAGCCTCCTAAATTATGAGGGAGGGAAGGCAGGTTTTGCTTAGTGAGATTCAGATAAGTTTACATTTCCAATTTTAAATGGTCTTATGTGCAGGTCACCCAGTCTGAATGTTCAAACATATTATCTTTTTCATAATGTTCTTATCACTGAAACACTATTTAGAAGCATTAATAACTTTGAAGTCTGTTTTTTTTTCAAGTATTCAAAAAAGTCACTAGTATGTTTTGACACTAGGTAATTTGTACATCTCCTATTTTGATATTATACCTTCAGTAATCGTCCTGGGTACTACTCCTAAGTCAGGAGGTCAAGTGATAGAGTTGAGTTCTGATAAAAGATCAACTCTATCACAGGCAAAAGCCTTCCTCACAGTTTGATTCAATTCATTATTTCAAATCATGTGTTTCTGGGCTTTGAATAATAGGATTATTATTAATTCCTAGGTCACCACAAATTTCAACCACTGTGTTCTCCCTCTTAAGAATTAAATTCTTCTAATTTTTAGAAATTTGCAGAGGTGCTAAGATTCTTTTTTTTTTTTTTTTTTTTTTTTTTGGTGGTGCTGGGGATTGAACCCAGGGCCTCGTGCTTGCAAGGCAAGCACTCTACCAACTGAGCTATCTCCCCAGCCCGCTAAGATTCTTAATAATCATCTCCCTCCCCTTTTTGAGAATTATCATATTATACGTACATATACACGAGTGTATATATAGAGTATATATATAAGTATATATATAGGAGTGTGTATAAATGAAAGTATATAATATATATAAATATATGTGCGTGTGTGTATATATACACACACACACACACACATATATATATATATATATACATATATATGCAGCAAGTATAGAGATTTATATTTACTGCTCTTATTTCTGCTGACCAGCCTGTACTTCCTGTAACCTGTTCTAGGCTATGAAGTTCTTCTGAAAAACTCAAAATTCTTCATTAGTCCCCAAATTGTAGTAGATTATGATGATGTTTCCACCCGTACATGTTTGCTGCACACAGATTCTTAGTCATCTCAGACAGCCTTCTCAGGAACAGAAATGTGAGTCAAAATATCAGGTGTCCCAAGAATATCTGTATTGTTTCTCTTTAATCCTCCTCAAATCCTATTGCAGAACAATGTCCTATCATTCCAAGCTGTAGTACATTTCGCTCCAAACCAGCGAAGTTTCCAAGAATGTATGAAAAAAGAAAGACACATTTCTTATATTCTGGGTTATCTAAGTACCACCCTCAAAACACACAAACACACACACACACACACACACACACACACACACACAAGGTAAAAGGGGCAATTATTTGATCAACATTTTTAAAGTTTCCAAGAAGCTCTCATAGCACTAGGGACTGATCATGTCTGGTATAAATCTGAGGCAGCAGAAGACAATAGTTGTGCAATCCAGTCTCAGGAGTCAGAAGCAATGTAATCTAAAATGATCAGCAACATTCACCAAAGATCACTCAGGAAATACTTTATTTTTCTTTACTTATAGGATTCTGGATACATATTATAAACAGATTTCATTTTTTCTTAGTTGTATGTTAGTAGTAAAAAACATGAAAAATGATAAGATTTTTTAATATATTTTTTGACTGTGTAATTAAAAGGAGCAAACATTGTATTCAGAAGGGCAATGTGGAGGGAAAAGTAGGTAGGTATTTGGAAAGTTGGATATTAAAGTGTTTATTTTGGACATATAATGTTTTATATGCACATTATATATTTAATTGAAAATGTCAAGTAGTTACATCCCTAGATAAATCCAAATTCAGGAAAGAAATCTTAATTATATAATGATGGGAAGGTTAGCAGAGGTGAGAGATTTATATCCATTAGTTCACCTGAGATTATTTACAAAGTAAGAGTGAATAGAAGAGAGATGAAGTCTTCTGAGAATTTCTAGTATGTTCTATCCCTGGGACTGTGTATGTTAGAAGGAAATAAAGCAGAGGTTGAAAAGCAATACAAATTATACAAATTGAGGTGGAAAAAAACAGAAAAGGGATTGGTTCCAAGAAATCAAGCAAATAAGGTAGATTCTAGAAGAAATTCTACAATGCATAGGATTTTGCCCATAGGTCAAAGTAAGAAGTGGACTGAAAACTAATCATTGATGTTTGTACCTGAGAGGTTACTAACAAACTTAACAAAATTTACTTCAAAAGGGCAGCGCAGATAAAAGCTCAAATAATGTGGTCTAGAGGATAGTAGGGAAATAGGTATTGGAGTATAGACAACTTCTTCAAGAAATTTTGTTTACAGAATGAACCAGGAATTTTAGGAAATAGCCAGATAATACTCTGTGTCCAGGAGAGTTTTTCAACAAGCAAGTTTGTATTTAAAGTAAATGATGATATTGGAGAGAAAAATGAGTGATCACTTAAATGTATACCAAGAGAGGATAGAATATCAAATATTAATACATTGAACTCTTTCTGAAATTTTAAAATTTGATTTGGAGTTTGAATAAACACCTTTAAACAATTTTAGCAGTTTTTTTGGATAAAATTTTACTTCACTACTGAGTAATTATATACCATTGAAAAAAAGGCAAAAAAGAAATGCACAAGTAGAGAGGTTGACCCAAGATGGACAACTAGACAGTTTATGTACAGTAAGGGGAAGAAAGAAAATATATAGGTGCAGATCGATTGGTAATAATGTATGAGGATCCCCTAAATTAACTGACACTCCTACTTAATGTTCAGAAACATATGCCGGATATTTTATTTAGTTAATCTCATGTTTGTACTGTTAGTAAAACATTTTTCTCATCCTCAGTAATTTTGTGGAAGTTAGAAGTTAAACATAGTTTAAATATAGTTTAAACATAGTTTAACTTCTTAAACAAATAACTTTTCACAGTTACATTAATTAAGAATTTAGTGAAGATTCTTCGCATAAAATTGAACACATATACCTTGGCTGTTAATTGATTTTTGTTGTTGCTATTTTGGGTATATATTTAGACTACACTACCTCTATAATGAACATGAGATAAGATGGAAATTAGTTTTTAAAAAACTAGTTTTCTTTGCTATTGCATTAAAAGACAAAGACTACTATGCTACAAATAATATATGAAAGTAAGGTTTATGTTCATGTGAACATTGGTTATTTTATTATGAAGTAGCAGTTAACTGTGAAAAAAAAGATGTTTATTATTTGAACTCTTTCTTTCTGCTTCACACTGGTATACTTAAGATCTTGTGTTTAATTGTGCCAATAGGGACTTTTGCCAGTTTAAGACAAAACTCAGTCTTTTGTTAAATATACAAAGTTGTTTAGAATTGTAATTATTCATGATTTCATTACTTCAAGCACTTTAAACCCTGAAGAGGAACTTGGGAAACAGCTGTCTCTGTATTTTCTCATGCAAGGACATCAACTCCCACTGCAGGGAGCACCTGGGTTATGGTCTGGGAAGTGAGCTGCACCTGATAGGTTGCAGGGTGATGTTGAGCACTCAGGGGGTCTTCAGATTGCCGATGCTGAAGAGGGTGCTATTACAGGCAGTGCCATGAAAATTACTAAATAGAAGATAAAATATTATCCTTTGGAAGCCAGAAAGAAAGATGTGCAGAGTGGGGTGATACGTTGCTGAGATTATATGCTATGTAAAAAAAATTCAAGAAGAAATGTGAAATTCTCTAGAGAAGTGTCTGTGTTCAGAATTTAGTGACTAACCTGCACATCCAATGGCGTTTGTTGCACCTACGTAATATTTTTCCTGGCACTTTATGAAAACCTTTGCCATGTTTTTCATGTTTCTTTCTTTCTTCTTTCTTGCTTATTTTTATTTTTATTTTATATATATTTTCCAAATCTATGGGGAAAAATGAGAAAACTAAAACACTTTTTTTTTTTTTTTTCTTTTTTTCCATACTGGAGATTGAACCCAGGGTGCATAAACACTAAGTCACATCTCCAGCCCTTTTTATATTTTATTTAGAGACAAGTTCTCTTTAAGTCACTTAGGGCCTTGCTGACACTTTTTGAGTGTCTCATAGATTCTGGGCATTATGCTAAGTGAGGTTTTAGTATGTTAACTCTGTTTCCCCTAACTAATCCCTTGAAGAATATTCTTGTTTTTACAAGTGAACACAGTGATCTTTGAGAATCATCAGTGATTTGCCCACTCTCAAAATTAATAAGATTCTAACGGAATTCTATTGGATTCCAAAGTTCTTATTCATTTCTCTAATAAATGATGGGAAATAGCCAAGAACTTGTGATTGTTTTAAAGTTTCTCTTTCTCTTCAAATAAAAATAATAAGACTCAAAATAAGAAAGATAAATGTATTAATATCAGATTCCTGCTATTGGTCACGAGTATCCTAATCTTCTAGAACAAATGCAATATATGTACTCCTTGGCTACTAGTTATTGTCAAAACAAATACCCTTGTTGCATTAATTTTGTATGTGCTATGTAATAAATTGAAAAAAATGCAGAGGCTTCGGTAGGGTAAAGACCTGTGTTGGTAGGCAGACTAACTGAGCAATGAGGTGATAACCAATGTAGAGGTAGATGGGCTTCTGGTTCTCTAAGTCTATGTGGGATGTTGCATTTTTTCCCTACTGCTTCTATAACAAATGAATACAAATTTGAAGTTTTAAGACAACACATATTTATTCTCTCACAGTTTTATATATCAGAAATCTGATGCAGCTAGACCTGGTGGCACATACTGTAATCCCAGCGGCTCAGGAAACGGAGGCAGGAGGATTTCAAGTTCAAACAGAGCTAGCCTCAGCAATTCAGTAAGGGATTAAGCAATTTAGTGAGACTCTGTCTTTAAATAAAATATAAAAAACGGTTGGGGTGTGGTTCAGTAGGTAAATGCCCCTGGGTTCAATCCCTGGTACCCACCACCACCCCAAATAAAGAAGTCTGGTGCTGACTAAATTCAAATGTTGGCAGAGCTAAATGCTTTCTTGGGTGCCCTGTGGAAGCATTCGCTTTGAAGCTCCTGGTTTGGGGGATAATTGAATTTTGTGTTACTAGAGAACTGTGCTTTTCACCTCCTTGCTTGAAGTTGGCTAGCTGTCACTCTACAGGTCACCTGCACTCTCAGCTTGAGGTCTCCCTTATTCTAAAGTCAAAGCTAGCAAAGACAGGCCAAGTCTCATCACACTGAGGTGTTCTCATCTCCCCCTCTGCTCTTCTGCTTCATTTCTTCTCTGACTGCAACCAAAGAAAGTTTTCTACTCAATCTAAGCCCATGGTAATAGATTGAGCTCATCTAAATACTCCAGGGTACAATTCCTGTCTGTAGCTTTAATATATTTTTTAAAGTCCAATTATTCATGTAACTACTTACAACTTTTTAGGGTTTAGGCATGGAAAGTTTTTCAGAACTGGGGTCAGATAATAACGTTCCCCTGAGATGGGGAACATTATTCCATCATAGTGCTTTGCTCCCCAGACATGATGAGTAATATCGTATTTTTTTTTTTTTCCTGAGCATGATGGTAAACCAGTGGAATCGTCTATATATTTGTAATACTTAAGAGGGGGAAAAACACAAAAATAAAAGCAAAAAAGATACATAAAAAATTACTGCAACTGTCAAATTGAGAAACAAATGAGGTACAATTTAGAAGAGATGGTAGAAGTAACAAAAGGGTTTGAATTTGAGATAATATTTTGAAAGGAGTATGACAGGACAAACTGATATGTTAAATATTGATTACCAGCAAAAGCAGAAACAAAATCAGTTCTTAATTTTGGACTGAGTAATTTAATAAATGAAGTGCTCTTTAAGTGAATTTTTTAAACTTTTTTTGTGTTGTAGTCATCATCTTAATAGCCTAGTGAACCAATGGAACTCATCTTAGAATGTTTTAAAATACATAAAGTAAAATACATAGGATAAAAAATATACATTCTTAAAATATAGTATCAAAATATTTTAAAATTATGACACAATTCACATGCTTCTTCATTTGTGTGCATGTGTGTACTTGTGTGTGGTTGTATATTTGTGGATATATACATATACATATATATATATGTATATATGAATTCTAAGATTGTCCTAAGATTACTGTGCTCTGATATGAACAACCCCTACTTAAGTATAAGCATCTGAAATATGATTAATTCCATTCCATCACTAGGAAATGTATATGGCAAAGTTAAAGAGATGTTTGCAGATGTAATTTGGTCCCTAATCATTTCAATTTGAGTTATCAAAAAGAAGATTATTCTAGGTGGATCTCACAAACCCTTTAAAATTGAGTCTAAAGATCAGAAACTAAAATCCAAAGAGGATTTATTCTGCTAGCTTAAAAGAATCAAGTCAGTATTCATTCCACCACTGTAAGGAATGAATTCTGCAAACACCATATGAGCTTAGAAGAACATCCATGTCCTTCAATGAAGTCATAGACCTAACCTGTGATTGTAGCCTTGTGAGATAATGAGCATAAGATACTCTAAATGTTTCCTGGACATCTGATCCATGTAATTGTAAACCACTAAGTTTACAGTACATTTGTCGTGGAACAATAGAAATCAAAGACACATAAAAGATTTAGAAATGGATCTCATAACATCCATTATTACAAAATGCTGATAACCATAAATTACTTTTCTATATTATCTGTTACAATTATAATGCTATAGGAAAAATCTGTGTTTTTTACTTGCAATAAAATCACACTAATTTTTTTGTAATTTGCTGCTGACACTCATAATGAAAGGAAATATCAAATTTTATTTAAGGTTAGTGAAGATAAAGGTGAAATTTTTCCATAATAAAATTAACTGATACTCTGAAATCTTTCCATGAATTGGTTGAGAAGGAGATATGGACTCAAGTGAAGAACACTTCTAGCTCATAAAGATTCTTTCTGAGTAAAAATGTGAACTGAATATTTTTGGAAAGAACTGTCTATATTAAAACAGAAAATGTATTTATTCACCGTAATCCTCAATTAGGCAGAATAATTAAATTAAACAGGATGCCCTTTCAATTAATAATTGTTTAAGTATATTATTGAATAGAGAAATATTTGGGTAATATTTTGAAACTTTATTCTCTTTAATTAGGCTGCTTTCAAAAAACTGTCCATATTTTGATGAACAACATGAAATAATGTTATTAAGTAAAGACCTGATCTGAAAATTGGTTTATAGATTTTGGAGATGGGGATATTGTTTTATCAGAAATTGAGAAACTTAAAATCTGTGTTCCCATATGTCACATGAAGGCATTTGAACATGTGGATGATTATAGTGACACATTGCTAAATAATTTAACTTCATCAAAAATACTGCAGTCATACTATGGTGAAAGGAGAAAATTAATTTTAGAGATTGCATTGATTTTGGCTACCAAGTTAGATCTACATATGGTCTTTAAAAGAGAAATATTTTACAGGATTCTTTTTTACAATTTTTAGAATTTCATTCTCTAATATTCTAAAAGAAGAATATGTGTTTTTACTTTCTTTCTTCAGAAATGTTCTTGCCAGTCTAGAGGTAGTAAAATGTTAAATCACAGGAGAAATGCAGCTTCAGCTATTCCACTTCATTGCCGTGCAATTGCTAATTGAAAGAAAATCCAATGTTGGCATATGAAAACGAATAAAACTTGATGAAGACTGTGCCAATTTAAGAACATGCTCAGCACCTGCCGCCTTTTTGAAACAATTATCGTCCTTGTTAGACTCTGTGGGGTCTGCTCAATGGGCTGCAGACAGATGCTTGGATCAGATGTCACCCCTACACAGCACAGCTGGACTGCAGAGTCAGCATGTACTTTCTGCTCCCTCTGGTCTCCTTGTCAGCACACTGTAAGTTTTAGCACATTAAATTTGAGAATTGCCAGGACTGTTGAGTTCAATTGTCCTTTGTGTTGAAATCCATCTCACTCTAGATTTTTATCTGCTTCTACTTCTTGATCCCTAGGATTACATGTTTAATCATAGTATTTTAAAATAAAGCTTTCACCAAGGTGGTAAAATACTAAGCCCAGATGGAGAGCATTCAGGATTCAGCATACTGTTCTTTAGCTGTTCTTGAAAATTCGTTAAGATATTAAAAACTAATATTTATTCTTAAAGAGAGAACAAAGAATGTCCAAGGTAGATACAGAACACAACAGAGAAAGGACGCAGCGCGTTACCAAGGGCAAATCTCAATTCACAAATTCTTCCCTTTTTATTTTCAACAGTAGTTTTGTCACTTTTTCCACAATCACTAGATGTAGTGTATAGTAAACAGAAACAGGATGCACAGATAATTAACAGGAAATTTCAAATGTTAAATTAAGCAGGAAAACAACATCACCAAAATACACTTGAAAAAAAATGAAAATAAAATAGATGAGAATAAGCACCAAAATCAATAAATAAAACCTAAATACCTAAACATAGAATTAATAAAGACTGAAAGGCTTTAAAATAAGACTATTCTTTGCTTCAGAGACATGAGATGATATCATACTCATACAATAAAAGTTTACCATAAAAAATCACCAGATGTGGATCATGGAAATTTCCTATACATTTCTTTAAAATTTACCTAAAGAAGTATTTTAAAGTCTTTCTTTTAAATACCTACATTTTAACATAAACAATATAGATATTGTTTATAGATTTCTAAAGAGCTGAAGTATTTTGACTAGTGTCTAGATTTTTAAATAAAATACCCAGATTAATACTGTTGTCAGCAATCAGGAGAAATGAAGAAATGTTTTTATACAGAAGTTAGTTGATAGGAGGGACAGATTCTGAGATTCCAAGATGACGTCACAAACTTTTATAGGAAAAAAACAAAATACATGAGGAAATAAAATTTTTGACTCTTTCTAGTGAAAACCAAAGACCCAACTCTTCATAGTTAGAATTCCTGTAATGCAAAGGGGAATAATGATGGTAAGTTAAATTTCTAGATAGTATGAAGCAGTTTGGAAAATTAAAATACAAAAATCATATAAAATCTTGGAAGAAATGAACAAAACTGAGCTTCAGAAAAGAATTAAAATAATTCAGTAATGATAACGTCATAGATAATTGTATTCTACATTCAGAGGGCCATGCAAGAAGTGTGTGAGAGACGATTAAGACTTTAAATGAATAAGAAATTCATTAAAACAATTAAACGATTTGGAAAAATCAGGACAGAGAAAAATAACCTGAACTAAATAATAATAACAAAAATAGTAAGCTCTTCACCTTTCACTCCAAAGATAATCACTTTTATCACTGTAATGTACTCTCTCTATATATGGTGCTTCTTTCAGGCACATATTTACAATGTTGGTGATTTCATTTTGTAGTAATCATTATTTTCTTAATGTTATAATGTTTTTCTTTAGTAAAAGTGTTCAAACATACCTTTTACTCCTTCTTCTTCTTCTTCTTCTTCCTCTTCTTCTTCTGTATCACTAAATTGCTGAGGTTGGCTTTTAACTGTGATCCTCCTGTCTCAGTCTTCCAAACTGCTGGGATTACAGGCATCCACCACTGTATGCTGCTAATACATACCTTTTTAATCATTTTGCTTTCTAATATTTATGTATCTGATTTTAATTCCATTGAGTAGCTGTGTAGTGATTCATTTAATTATGGTCTTATTACTAAAATCTTGCATTTCTTTTTTATAAGTCATATATAATCTGGTGACCTTCTTTACAAGTATGTGTTTATTTGCATTTCAAGGCTTTCTTCTGAGTATAGTTCTAACTGTAATATTACTGATGTAGGCAGTCTGCTTATTTAGCAAACATTTGTGAAACTCAACAAAAATTATTCCCCAGAAGAATTTTGCTAATTTATAATTACACATTGGGAGACTCCATTTACTGTACACAGGGTCTATTTCAAAAATTAGGTTGCAGCTGAACTCAAGAGGGCAATTTAATAAGGCCAAATGAATCAATCACTTCTGTTACTAGCTAAAACTTGCAGAAGGAGATGGAGAATCCTGGGAAATGAATAACCTCTTAAAAACATTGGTAGCACCTATCCCAAGCAAATGATTTATAAGGAATAATACCCCAGAAATGACCGTAAACCCAGGCAAAGTTTGCATAGAAAAGTGATACAGAATCCTTTATATAGGAGAGATGAAAGTTCTTGAAGAAACCTCTTTGGAATTGGAAATGAAGGAGTGAGATGAAGACTTGAGACCTCCCTGAAATTTAAACAGTCCCTATACTAACATTAAACACAAAGTCAAAAACGAATCCAGGGTCAGTCAGAGGTGATTTAATTTTCCAGTATTTTATATGAAAACTCTGAAATTAAGAGTAAGTTATATAATTAAATTTTTCTCCTGACCTGGAAGGAAAGATACATTCAGGTTTTAATCATGTAAGCATTCACAGAAAAATAGTTCCTATCCTCAAAGTTTGAAAGTCAAGTCATTTTTTAAGGTTATTACAAAATACAGCATGAAGGATGGTTTTAGTAAAATAAAATAAAATAAAATAAAAAATAAAAACCTTAATACTGCTGAAAAAGTTTGTGAAGGAGATAAACACTGGACAGTATGCGTCGACTGATTTGTAATTTTTTCTGGTCTCACTTTAGTTTTCATTTATATTATAGCTTTGTACACATCACTTACCATTTTTAGTGTCCATACGTTTTCACACAAAATATTTTGCGAAAGCAAAGTGAGATAAGATATATAAGTATTCTTGAGTAACAATAGCATGGTATGTATATGCTAAATGGTACTAGTATTGTTTACAAATAAGTTAAGGGTAACTTTATCTTCATATTATAAAAACACCATATTTCAGCTCCTTAAATATATATGCTGTTGAATGTATAAGGGTCAATATTTAATTTTGATTCCCGTACTACATTAAAAAAAATTAAACTATGAGCTTTGCCCAATAGTTGGCAGGGTAGGGAGGACACAGTGTTTGTATGTTCAAAAAGGTGATTTTCATTCCTGAGCTATATGATTTGCAGTCCAGATTTCTCAGGAGCATTTAACTCCCAACAAGTCAAGGAGTGGAGCAAACACAGCAAGAGATAAATAGGTTTAGTCAAAAATATCAAATTTGCCATCCAAGTAGACTAAATGTTATGGACACTTGGAACTGTCAAATACCTTGAAAGAGACTTCTGTTTTCATTGATTGAGTAAAATTGGCTTTTCAGCCATCCAACCCACCCAAAACTCATGACTTCTTTCAGAGTGGAAATTTTTCCAATGAAAAAGTTCAAAGAATGAAGAGAATTCACGTGATGGATATTTTTCTCTTAGAATTTTTCTAATTTACTTTTACGGAAATATGAGTTATAAATCAACAAAACTGCCAATAACTAATATCAATGTCAGGACTCTAGGGAACCAAAAGAAAGTACATTCCCTGCCTCCAAGATTTCACTGTGTGAGTTTGATCGGTTTACTAAAGGAAAAATCACTGTGATTTTCTTGCCTTCTTAATCACTGGTTTCATTTGCTGGTGTTTATTGGGAATATTTTGTGCTTGCCACATAACAGAGACTCAACTCCAACATTTAAACTTAAAAAGGAATTCACTGGTATCCATAAAGAGCCCTGAAAATGTCTACTGTGCTTCAAGCAAGACTGGATGCAGAAACATACACTCCTCAGGATTTGGTAGAAATTCCTTCCTGTTTTGTCTGTTTCCCTTCCATTTTTATTCTTACATTAGCTCTCTCTCTGTGGAGACAAATTGCACACTAGAAGATCTAAAAACATTTCTACAGAAATTAGCAACGCTTGTAAAAAGAAATAATTTTAGTCTGCTAACTCTGGAAAAGCTCTGAGATACTCTGAACAGACTGAGTCTGTGTCTCATCACTGAATGAATCACCATAGCCAAAGGCATGGAGTCTATCAACTCATCTCCTCTCCATGCAACAAAGTCATGCTAGGATGACTTCCTTAGTAAAGTCATGCGCTTTTTCCAAAGAAGGGACTAGATATGGGCAGTAAAACAAAAAGTGCCCATTATGCTGCACATTGCTTCCTCTCTGCTCCTTATAAATAGCTTAACTTGGAAACTCAACCCTCCTCTTGGGAAATAAAATGCACACAAACACAGATGAGAAGAAAGTGGGGCTAACAATTAATGTGTGACTTTGCACAAGAAAAACTTGAGCAAGCAAAAGATTTTACTAGATATTTAAAAGTTTATTATGTTGAAATTTGTAACCCTGGGTTTAAAAAATGTTAAGAAAAATTAGGCTAACTTGCACTTAAATGCTTCTTGCACTTTATAGTTTTTCATTAAACTGTTTTTTTCCTTTAACCACAAAAACTGTGTGTAAAATGAAAAACAATTTCATTAACTTGCTACTACCAGGCAAAAAGTTGCAGCATTAGAAAAGAAAATCCAAAATAGTGAGTTCAAGACACAACTCTGACAGAAAATACCTTTGAGATTTTGGTCTCTTGGCTATAAAAGGAGGGAATCTGCTCATTTAGCAAAAACAATGTGTGTGTGTGTGCGCCCAGGTTTATCCAGAAGCAAAATGGGCAATTTGTTCTACCAATGAATCACATCTTCTCTTCCAAATTAATTATTTATTTTCCTTGTGCTTACTTTGAAGTCTCACTTAAGTATATTTTATAGTATAACAATTTTGATTCTATCCTTATAACAAAAAATAAATAGATAAATTCCGTCTGGGCCTGCTAAATGCTGTCCCAATTGATATTTATGATTTGTTTTCAAATGAACTGTGTGGTTTTGTAGAACCAACCTCTGAGGATGTCAATGCAATGTTATATTTCCTCAAATCTATTGGAGAAAACTGCCAATGGATCTTTATTTCTTTTTACATCTCTCTATTCCTTGCTATGAAAACAACCAATTTAGGGTATGTAAGTCTTGTAGACTTATAGTTGGAAAGATAGGGTATTTTGGTTTATTTTAAGGCAACATATTTTGTAGTAACTACCAGTAGTTAACCCTCATTGATTTTATTGGTATAGTATTCATGGTCAATATTTGAGGACTTGTGTTTTGATAGTACTATACAAAATAAGCAAATAGTGTCTTTCTACACTTTAAAAAGGCAATTATTTAGGCTTATAGGAAGAGTAGTTAAATAAAAAAAAAATAACCATGCTCCAAGTCAAAGAGAAGAGAAATAGAATTTCTACCAATGACCTTATTTATGGATCAGACCTCCTTTATCTTCCTTTGACCATGAACATTTCAATTAAAATACATAATGCTCTGATACTAAACATATTGAGTAAATAAAAAA
This sequence comes from Sciurus vulgaris, assembly GCF_902686455.1. NCBI lineage: Eukaryota > Metazoa > Chordata > Mammalia > Rodentia > Sciuridae > Sciurus > Sciurus vulgaris. The sequence continues at coordinate 47,585,632 of NC_136472.1, read as the reverse complement.
TTGCAAGTTTATCTGGATATATTATGAAATATTAATAAAAATATGAATACATATTTCATTCTAGTTATGTATTGCCAGTGAATGACTTTAGTGAAAAAAAAAATTCCACAAATTTAAATTGAAAGAGAAAAATGTAGTCCTGTAAATGTTTTTTTTAAAGAGGATGCATGATACAGGCTCATGTTTTCAGTTTGATAGCTGATAATATAGTAACACTGGACTTAGAATAAAACTAAATACTGTGATAAGGTTACAGTTCTGGTACCAATAGTTCTGTGACCTTAGACAAGTTGCTTTACTGCTACTGAAGTATTTTTCATAATGATTATTTTTCATCTTTTCTGTATAGAGATTATTATAATATCAGTATCCTTCTATCCCTCAGAGACACTATAAGTTAACTCCATAATGTTGCTATACTAATTTGGATGAACTGAAGGTATACACACCCCCACACAAATATATTTCTGATCAATAATACGTATATATAAACTTAGACTGGGTTCACCTTAGAAGTAGGCTTAGAAACTGTCTCATTTACTACGTCAGATGCCCATCTTTCCAGCTGAATACAGAATACCTATCAAAATGTTACCTTGGAGTTATTCCTAATTTTCTGTATTTTGAAAACACACACACACACACACACACACACGCACACACACACACATCACACATCTACTTTGAGCCACATTATATCTGGATTGATAAATTGAATTTAGGGAGTTTTTAATAAATTTATAGCAAACCTCATTTGTATACCTTTTAAATATTTTTAACAGTTTTAGATTTTCTTTTCAATTCACTTAAAATATTAACCAATTAGATATTTGTTTTAGTTAATGTAAAATCAGTATGTAGTTTTTTATTTTCCTTAGAAGAGCTAAACCATTGTCACCTAGAATTTTTGACAGAATAATCTAGTTTCCCTTAATAATTTTGAGTATGCTAGTTTCTATGTGTCTATTTAAGTCAATATCACTCTAAATTAGTTTCAAAAGCATTTTCACTTTCTATTAAAGTTAGTCTCTCTTATTTTTCTTTCTCAAAGATCTGAGTATTTTGTATATGTTTACCTTAAAGATGATTGAATAATATTTTTTAAATTTTTTTAACAAGTCTAACCATATGGAAATTATAGTGATTCAATCCTATAGTATTCAAGCCTAGGTCTTGTGTACTTGACTTACGTGTTACTGTGAGTCTCCCATTCCAAGACAACTAAACTATACCCTTGTGTTTCTAAGTCCTGCTTTGTATCTGTGCAGGTGTTTAAAATGTTTTATTCCTGTATGTTTAATTCACACTCAGTGGGTTTCAAATTGTATTTAAGATTTTCTTCCTTGATCTGAAAATATTTCCTTTACATGATTCTTATATTTGTCATTTTATTAATAGATCGACGTATTTTCGATTTTTATTATTTTAAAAGAACTCTCATGAACATAGCTGCATGTGAAAACAGTTGCTATTCAGACATAGACAACAAATACTAGATACTAAAGTCACAAGATTTTTGTTTTTGGTTTTTATTCTTGTTTGATTTGTTTGTTTTCATCTTTCTTGGCCAACACAGTATTTCATCTAAACACATGCATTTTTTAAAAACAAAATTAGATTTATTATTGCTTAGGTAAAGGCGGATGTTCCTTTATCAATGTATTTTTCAATGTGGGGCATCTTTAATGGGCAACCTGAGATATTGCACTTTTATGCAAAAAAAAAAATCTAAAAATATTCCCTATCTCTGAATATGACACTAACCTAATTGAGCCATGGAAACTAAATCTTCCTAGTAAGCCTTTAGTAGTGACTGTAAATCTTAACAGTGCCCATGTTAACATGCTAAATGTAAAAGAGGTAGATATTTTAATTTAGATTTCAAAGCAGTAGGATTATTTACTTATTTATTTTTCTTTGCTTTTTACTTGAAAAAACAACTCATTTGATTTGGCATGCATAGAGCTTATCAATAGACTGACAGGCAATGTTGTGAGGGAATGTGCTTCTCAACAAAACACATTACAGAACAATGCATTTGCAACTGAGAGATGGCTCTCACAGTGTGTGATTTATTAAACGTTTTTCAGTCTAGTTCTGTAAAAATATTGGACCCACCTACACTTTTCAGGGAAGAAACTGTGTTATTATATATTTCCAATTGTGAACCCAAGTTTTTCTTGCTTACTGGGGCAAACCTTCTATTGAAGCCTTTAGTATTTCTGATAGTAGTAATAAAATTATTAATATGGTGAAATCAGTCTCTCTGAGTGCATTATGATACTATATCTACTATATCTCAAAATATGGTTAAATTATAATTCTTTTTTTACAATCTTTATTTGCTTTTATTTCAGGGAAGCCACAGTGAGTGCATGGATTTCAATCTTATTATAAAATAATTTACATTTATTATAAAATCACTATATATATTTGCATGCTATCATATTTATTTCATTTTATTAAATTGTTTTAATTCAACAGCTTGAAAAACATGTTTGAGAAAAGGTCCTTCTAAGATGAAGTGAGTTGTCTGAGATTATGAATAAAGTTAAGTGTTACTGCCTTGGAAATTGTCAGAGAAAAAAAAAAAAAAAGAATTGGATTCACTGTCTCCATTTTGTTTTATCCTCTTCCCCCATCCTTCCTTGCCCATCTTGCCTCTGCACCTTTTAGCAAGTTCATCAGTAAGATCCAAAGGGGATTCCCCATGTGTCATTGCTCCATAGGTAGAATTTTGTAAGAGATAGTTCAGAAATTTTAATATAATCTTTCCTTTCCCCTACATAGCAAGGGAAATATTCTGTTTGATTTTTATCTTTAAAAGTTACAGTTTCTAGCTGGTTTACAGAAATTTAGACATTTTGAAACCTGCCTCTTTAAGGTTAGAAACTGATACAGTCCCTTCTTTACAGTAGATCTAACCTTGATGTTTCTTTTTATCCTGTGATCACTTTGAGAAAATTAGACTGTAGTTCAGGTACAAGGTGAATCGATAAACCGTTAAAAGTAGAATTGGGTTATCAGAAAACTAATTTTATGCCATGGACCAATGTCGAGGTGAAAAATAGACCCCATTTTCTCTAACAGGGTTACAGAATGAAACATACTTGCTGTTTCTGAACTTTGTCCTGTAGAGCTTTCTACATGTCTGCTATTAAGGAATCAGAAAATATACCAATATTCCTGAGAAATTTTTTTTGGAAATTTTAGAATCCATAGTGATTTGGGATTATTGTTACAAATTATAAAATTATCTGCGTAGGATCAATTTTTTTGCTTATGTGATGGAATTTTTGCATTTTGCACAGTGCTATAAATGCAGAACTACTCAATGGAAATTTAACTTAGCACAGTGGATTTTCAAGTAGAACTATCATGGTTGAAAATGGAATCTTCTCCTTGTCCAAACTTCACTACATAAACTTGATATTTGAATAAAATTTTCTCTATACATGTTTTTTATTTTTAATATCACTAGTAATGTAATAATTTAAAAAATTCAGTCTTTGAAAGATATTTTCAAATTATTACTATTAATATTTCTGTCCTATAAAATTCCCAATTTCTCATACTTCTTAAAACATTCAAGAAACAAAAGACTAGTGTCAGATTTTTGTTCTTCCTTTTATTTTGTGATTAATTGAAAAAGAAGTTTGGAGATCTGTAAAATAATCTTGAATTATGAAAGATTTTTTGAATAGAGGTCACTTTCATAGACTGTGATTTTTCAGTCTGAAGCCAAAATAACTTCATTCACCTCACTTCTGAAAAATTACATAAAGTTGGATGATCTGTTGAAGATAGATGTCTCCTTTCAGGGGGATATTTTCAAATTTGTCCTTAAATTAGAAAAGCATTAGCTAGAATATGATCCAAATGTGTACAATAAAAGGTGTTTATACTATCATTAGAATGCAGCGATCCAGGGGTTGGAATTGAATGAATTCAAGAGAATGATGATTAATTGAAATTAAAAGAAAAATGTGAACACAACTGGCTAATATAATACAGGCGAGAAAACTTGACTGATGGGGAAATAGTGCTGAAACTTTCTGAGTGATATCAGATAGTTTAATACTCTTTATTAAACCTCTCATTGGTTTTAAAAATCTTAAAAATTCCAAAATAACATCATAAATGACAGAATTAAAAAGAGCAATGGTTTCTGGTAGGATGGCAAATTGGTGCAACCACTCTGGAAAGCAGTATGGTGATTCCTTCAGAAAATGTGGAATGGAACCAACATTTGACCCAGTTACCCCACTCCTGGGCATTTGCCCAAAGGACTTAAAATCAGCATACTGTAGTAATGTGGCTATATCAACATTTATAGCAGTTCAATTCACAATAGCTAAGCTATGGAATCAATCTAGCTGCCTTTCAACAGATGAATGGATAAAGAAAATGTGGTATATATACACAAGGGAATATTCCTCAGCCATAAAGAAGAATGAAATTATGACATTTGCTGGTAAATGGGTGGAACTGGAAACTATCATGCTAGGTGAAATAAGCCTCTTCCAAAAAAAAAAAAAAAAACCAAAGGGGAATGTTCTCCTTGTTATGGGGATACTGACTCACAATAGGCAGAGGGAGAGGGAGAAGTGGAGATTCACTGGATTGGAGAGGGGGAATGGGAAAGGGAAAGACAGAAGAATGAATTGGACATAACTTTCCTATGTTCATATAAGAACACACAACCACTGTCACTCCACATCATGAGCAACCATGAAAACTGGAAGTTATACTCCATGTAGGTATGTCAAAATGCATTCTGCTGTTATGTATAAAAAGAACAAATAAAAAAATAAAAGAGCAATGGTGAATATAGGAAACACATTGATTATCTTGTTCTAGATATTCTGTTTTCAAAGAGATACCAAATATATTCATTTTTGTATTTTTCTATAATAAAACTTTTAATTTAAGCATCAATCATCAACTGCTAGGCACTATTGCAAGAGCCTCCTGGCTGCTTTCTCTCCAAACTTCCTCCTACTTTTTCTCCAGTGATATCGCATAATAATCACAAATAACTCTTTGTATGGCATTTTTTCATTTAGAATGACAATGAAATAATAATAAAGTACTGATATTTCCCCACATATTACAAGCCCTGTATGTTAACATCTTTGTATGATCCAACAACCCCACTAACTTAGGTTGTGCTGCCTTCTCCCTTCTTCAACATGTAGTTGACCCATTAAATGTCCTTGAATCCTGAGCTGGCTCTTAGAGCTTTTGCACATCCTCTTTCAGCTGTCTGGAATTCTGAAACCCCAGCTTTTTACAAAGCAGGTATTCTTACATTCTTCAAGACTTTTTATATCACTTGCCAGCAGCAGCATCCCTGACCACTCTAAGTAGGTCTCTCTGTATACTTTTCCTTTTTTTGTTTGTTTTCCTTAAAGCTATTTAAATAATTTGTAAATAGGAATATAAACATATAAAAATTACACACTCTCAGACATACATATGTATAACTAGACAGAGAATGAGAATGAGAGAGAGGGAGAGAGAAAAGGAGGGAGAGAGAAGACTACTAGTAAAGGTTAATTGTTTTTTTTTTTTATTGATTCATTGTACACAAATGGAGTACAGCTATCATTTCTTTGGTTGTACACCAAGTAGAGTCACACCTTTTGTGTAATCATACATGTACATAGGGTAATGATGTTTGTCTCACTCCATTATCTTTCCTTCCCTCCCATCCCTCATTTTCATGTATACAATCAATCCTTCTTCCATTCTTCCCTTACCTCTCCCCCTGTTATGTATCATCATCCACTTATCAGAGAAATCATTCGACCTTTGGTTTTTTGGGATTGGCTTATTTCACTTAGCATGATTTTCTCCAATTCCATCCATTTACCTGCAAATGCCATAATTTTATTCTTCTTTATGACTGAATAATATTTCATTGTGTATATATACCGCAGTTTCTTTATCCATTTATCTATTGAAGGGTCTCTAGGTTGGTTCTACAATCTAGCTATTGTGAATTGAGCTGCTATAAACATTGATGTGACTGCATCACTGTTCTCCATACTGCTTTTCAGAGTGGCTGCACCAATTTGCAGCCCCACCATCAATGTATAAGTGTCCCTTTTCCCTCACATCCTCACCAACACTTTGCTTATTTGACCATTGCTGATTCTGTAAAGGCAAAGGCCAATATGTTTTAGTCACTAAAATTTATCTAATACCTAGTACAAGGCATTTCCCATGGCAAGCATTTAGTTCATTTGTATATCCTTCATATATTAGTAAAAGAAAATGATAAGTGAAAGATAAGTATCTAATTTTATAAAGCTTAATGAATATGGACTACATCTTGGGAACTTTAATTAGAAACCCTTTATACTATGTATGATTGTACCCCAAGCTAGAGTCCAATGTCCTCCTTCTGTTCTATACAACTTTTGACTGGTTTCAGCTTTGTTTTCACTCTCAATTTGTTTGTTGTAATTGTCCTAAACTATTTTATCAAAAACTAATTGTATTCTAAGATTTACATCATCAAATAATTTTATGATACTCAATAGCTAAAGCTCCAAATCTTACACGTAATTTACTTTTAAGAAAAATATGCCAACTATATAACATAAATGCAGGTGTTTAGGTTGATTGTTATTTTAATAAATGCTTATAAACTTTAAAATGTATCAGAATAAGGTTGTTTCAAAGACATGACCTCCAGTCTCTCTGAAACCCACAGCAATCTCCAAATGTTAATTTAAGCTTGACAAATGAGAGGTGAATTTATTTGTAAGAGAGCTCCTATCATCACTTAGAAGCATTTATTCTTCCTTGAAAGGTTGTTTTCTGCAAAATAAGATAGAGTGCTGCATCTAGGCATCTAAGCCTGCTCTGCAAGAGAACAATCTTTGGCATTTAGACTAAGTGTTATGTCTTCTTGCTAGGAAATGAGTTGTGAGAGGTATTTTTCATTTCAAACTTCTGATCACAGTAACATTTTCAGTAAGCTTATATAGAAATAGCCACTGCTAAATAGGATTATTTTTACTGGGTTGTAAAATAAATTATGGGTAGAACAAATTCAGTTATTGCCTTAGTTGAAGAAACTTTTAGTCATGGGAAGACAGTGGATTTTCTGAGTGTCAGACAGATGAGTGTCCTCTTCTCAGGTCTGACCTTCCTTGTCTTGTTAACAAAACAGCGTTATAGTATTTTAGCATTCTTTTCTCAAAAGGTGCCACAATTTTTAATTAGTGCATTATAGTTATACATAACTTTGGGTTCATTTGGACATATTCATACATGCATACAATATAGTTTGCTACAATGCAGTCCCCAGTATATTCCCTTTCTCTCCCCTGTTCCACCCCCTCTTCCCTTTCCTCTATTCTATTGATCTTCTTTCTCTTTACTTAGATTTTTAAAAATTAATTCTTTAAAAATATACATGAAAGTTCAATTTACTGTGACATAATCATATAGGTACATTAGTTTGGCCTATTTCATTCCACCATTCCTCCCTTTTCCTGTCCCTTCTCCCTCCCCAACATCCACTGTTCTCTCTTCTATTATCATGAGAAACCCCTTCCTCCTTTTTTCCCCTTAATTTGCTCTAGCTTCTGCATATGAGAGAATAGATTTGACCCTTGACGTTCTAAGTCTGGCTTATTTCACTTAGCATAATAGTCTCCAGTTCTAGCCATTTACTAGCAGGTATCATGATTTCATTCTTTGCTGTGAAGTAAAATTACATTGTGTAAATATAACACACTTTCTTTATCTATTCAACTGTCAGTGGGCATCTGGACTAGTCCAATAAACTTGACTAATGTGAATTGTGCTGGTGTAAACATTGATGAGCCTATCACTATAGTATGTTGATTTTAGTTCTTGTGGAGTAGGTTAACTAGGTGGTTTGTTGGTTTTGTTCCTAGTTATTTTTAGGAATCTCCATGCTGCTCTTCGGAGTGATTGTACTAATTTTCAGTTCCACCAGCAATGTAATTACATACAAGATATTCAACACTTGGTTTCTTTAAGGAAAGACAAAACCAATGTAAACAGTTACTTTTCATGAAACAGCAGAAAACCGTAGGCATGGAAATAGAAATATTTCTGTATGTTTCTTAAATCATTTTATTCAATTTATTGTTTCTTTTAAAACCTTCAGTGTTCCCCTACAATATGACTAAACTATGTATAAATGGTTGAATAAAACCACGCTGTGTCTTTCCTCTAGAGTGACACTGTGCTTTCCATTGGATTAATTCTAAAGATTTTTTTAGAAAATAATAACTAGCTTTAAAATGCATTTTTTAAGTGTAGTGAATTAAGGTGGCATTTTCTAAATTTTATCTTTTTCATTCTTTTTCAAATAGTACACTGTGAGAATTTGTCCTTAATCTTTAGGACAAACATGGGATATAAAGGAGATGTGTGGAGTAGTGTTTCTTCACTTTCTGGAATGTTTCTGTTGTGCCCTGCAATAACACACCATCTTTACCCACTAGCAATCTTTGGTTTATGACCTTTCCTGGAATATTAACTCCTAGCTATAAATGTTCTGTCTTATTTTTTATTACATACTTATTACATATATACTTACTGAATATATGTTGAGATAATAAATTGATCAATAGAAGACTACTTCCATGATTGCATGTGCTGTGTAAGGCTTAATATAGAAGTCATCACGAATTTTGTAAACTTATGTGAAAAGAAAGAAAAATAAATCATGCAAATGCAAAGATCTATGATAGTGACATTTTAAAACAACTGCTTTAATTAAAAATGAGTGGAAATGAATGTTGAGATTAACCTGAGATGTCTTCTGTAAACTGGCAGAGCACCAAGAGATTTTTTTTAGAAAAATCAACTTTATCAGACAAGCCCCTGAGTATGGATGACCTTCTACAGTGCCCACTCTTTTGTGACATGAATGACCTGATTTAGTCAACCTTAAAACAACCTTCCAAGTACCCACCATTCTTAATTTAGTCTTTGCTCTATAAGTTTAGGAATCTGACTAGAAAATGTAGTGAAATGAAGCAATAGGATTGTCAATACTCCCTTTCTGACCTGGCAGCCTGTCTTCTAATACATTAAGTTAAATAATTCTGTAAATATAGGTTACAAAACTAAAAGAGAAAAACTTAAAAGCTAACGGAAATCTCTAATTCCCTGAGCAGTTAAGAGCTGGCATAATAAAAGCAAAAACAAATACCTGGCTTTTTCCATAAGTGCTGCCATTCATAGTCATAATATACCTTTCTTAATTTGTATAAAAAGATAAAACTATGGACTAAACCTTATTGAATTTTGACTTTTTCTCTTCTGTCACATAATGTATTATTCAAGCAGTCTCCCAAGTACAGTGAAAACTGGTGAATACAAGAAATCTTAGAACCACAACACATTGTCCATTAACTAGGGATTGTCTTAGAGTTGTTCTGAGATGAACTTTGCTGTTAATTCTGAGATGGACTTCTTTTTTAAACTTTTTTTATTTGTTCTAATTAGTTGTACCTGACAGTAGAATGTATTCATACATTTTTATATACCATATATAAATGGAGTGTAATCTCTCATTTTTCTGATTGTACATATAGTAGGATCACATTGATCATGCAGTCATATATGTACGTGAAGTAATAATGTCTGTTTCACTCCACTATCCTTCCTACCCTCCTACCACTTTCTCTCCCTTTACTCCCGTCTACCTAATATAAAGTAACTCTATTCTTCCCTATGCCCCCTTTCTTGTAAATTAGCATAGATAGACTGCTTAAAATGCCATGTAGATAAGGAAAATCAATGGAAACAACTTAAGAAGATGCATGAACTCTTCTTTTTGGCTTCAGAAAATTCATAAATATTTCCACATGCATTTAGATGTTATGCATTTTATGCAAAAAGTACTTATTAGCTGGGGAGATCATTTCTTATTTTAGAAAGGCAACTTCTTCCTGGAAAAACACCATCAAATCCCATTTAGTTGGCTTTGTGATACTTGGTAAAATAACATAAAGAGTAGACAGGACAAAATGAATTGAAATAGACTATGAAATTTGGGAAGTGAAAGTTAAAACATCTTTCATTAATATAAACATTGCACACATTTCGTCTATTAAGTCAAGATAAATTAAAATGAAGAAAAATCTTCTTATGGTAAACTGCAAAGCTCATTCTCCATTTGCTGAAGAAAAGAAATGAATGAATCAAGAAACATATTTAAGACTACAACAGAACCAGATAGGCTGAAAGATTTATCAGATATATTGAGAATTTAATATTTATTATGTTTTTACTACTATCTCCTAAACATGTGAAAATAAACATAAATATAAATATAAATACAAGAAACATCAGAGACTGAGACTTCTTTCCAGAATTGGAAGCTCAAGAGAAATTCCTCTTCTTTCACTTCCTCACTTACATATGTATTAACCTCCTAAGTCTTCTAAGTGAGGAATTCTAAGTGAGTCTAATAACCCGAAACCTCTCTATGAATGAATGTTTGAGAAAGGTTCGAAGGTCATAGAATTTCAGAAACATGGTCTTTTAGAGCAATAAGAAATCATGGACAAAATGTTTATGAAGTTAAATCCCTTAATGTTTTCATAACACTTGTTGAACAAAAACAACTATTGCTTTTTGTACAACAGTACAAAGTTCAAGAAACATGTTGGGGTGGTGGAAAGTGTGTGGAGCAGGGTAGATCCAGTTTCAAAGACAAGTTACACTGCTATTAGCCTATGGCCTTGGGCAAGCTAATTGCTTTTAGAGTATGAGTCTTAACTCTTTTATCTATAAAATGAAGGCAATAACATCTTTCCCAGAGTTTTTGTGACTTTTAATTGGAAACAGGTGTGTAAATTTCCTTGCCAGACATTACCATGGGGATCTATTATTCCTAATCACACAACAAAGTTTTTTCAGTTAATGTGCTCAAAGCACAGAAAAGAAATTTAGCTCAGTGATGCTGCAACAAAATATGAAAAGTTGAAAATCCTTCCCTACACAATCTCATTACCGGTCCAACTGTGAGACACATGCTTTCAGAACCTTGATCATTCCTTACCGTCAATCAGAGACAAAGTGGTTTAAGGAGGACTGGCATACCAAACAGTCAGGGTTGGATAAAGGCTGTGTTCTCAAGGAAGAAGCTCATTCAGGGCACCATTAATCCTGTCCTGTGAAAGAGAGGGCCCCAGGCAATCTTTTAAAAAGATTTAAAAACCTTTTGACATGTGCACCATTTAAGCAATTCTAGTGCTGCTACAGGGAAGATGGGAGCAACTTGTGAAAGTGTAAAACTAATGAGCCCAGCTCCTTTTCTGCCAGGCATTTGCAACTCTGTGCTCTTCCTTGTGCATACCTGGAGGCAAGAATTTACTCTGGACACTATTCTTTTTGTCTTAGCTTCTTTCATAATTTCCTTTTTCTATTTCTTTCTTTTCTTTCTTTCTTTTTTTTTTTTTTTTTTTTGTCTGTCCTTTCAACATTTTTTTTTTTTTTTAATTTTCTTCTTGCTCCTCCACTCCCAGGCAAGCAATATGAACTCATCACGTACTGTGTATAAATCCTAATGGTGCCAAGGAGCAGAAGGAATGGAAATGTTAATTTTCCCTTTCAGTCTCCTGCCAACATTTCCTAATGGAAGGGAAATAGATATAGTGCCTCTGAGCACTGCCACACAAGATCCTTTGCCTTTAATGAGGGATATTCTATTTATGTTTTCATGTACATTACATTTTTTCTTCCTTAATGGTGCTCACACATTACTTACCTGCAAACAGTACCTCTGTACTTACCAATGTCCCTAAACTGCTTCATCTCATCTCCTTTAATATATACAACAAGATCAATAACAGTTCATCTTGTATTAGCATCTGGAGGTCCAACTGGCATTGCACACACTGAGGGTCTAAACAACACCTGCCTTCTCTTTATTGTTATTTCTGATTGGTGTGCAAGAGCTTGAACTGAGTTCTTGATCTAGGAAAGCCCCACATAGCAATCATCTCTTGTCTTGATTTCTATATTAAAATATTAATCAAATCTTAGCAAGTCTACCTCTACCATATCCATCTTTTCTTTTCCTCCTCTCAACTTTTACTACCTCTTTCTCAAACCAAATTCTTAACCCTTGTTTCTAGGATGTTATTAATAGTTTGCTAACTGGCATCCCAATCAGCCCTCTTTTCTCTTTTATTACATTCTCTACCTGATATTAAACTGAACTTTCCGAAGATTAGCTTTGTTTTCATCGCATGAGAAAATTTAAACATTTAACCTAGACCTCTAGCTTATTATTTTCCACACTATTTCAGCTGACCTTCCCCTCACTCCCTTTAAAGTTCCCAACAATCATGTTGCAAATTATCCCTGGTATTCCTTCAAGGTTTCCACCTATATTCACTTGCTTATCATGTTTTCTCTGTCCTAAAGATTACTCTTTCCCGTTCCTTAGGTCTTGTCAAATTTCCATAGTTGTTGCAGACAATGTTTTTGTGCCCTGGGCACTTGTGAATTCCGTGTCCTGTGTACTAATGCTGTAAACACTGGGGCATTGAGGAAACACTGGGGCATTGAGGACACAGGAAAAATCCTCAACTGAAGACAAATGAGCTCTGCGGGCAGGTATCCTGGTTTCCATGTGCTGTGGGAAGACATCTCTGAGGTGTATTCTTTCCTATTTCACAAAGGTGTCCAGCTATGTTTCTCCCCAGGTGATCCCAGTCCCAGTCTTCTCTTTAAGTCACCTGTGTTGCTTCCTTCCCCACCCTATCTTACTACCGGACTCCCCAGTGAGGGCTTCATGGAATCGGTACCCAAATAAACTAGTTGTGATCAGAACCTGTTTCAAGGCTAACACAAGGTAATAGTCATTCTTAAAAGTCACATTCCTGCAGCCTTTCTCATTTCTGTAGCTGGAAGTTTTCAGCCATGTTGAAGACCTCTTAAAGGATGTTCTGTTTCCTCTGTTTTACCCTGTATGTGCTTTGTCTTTCCTGATGATGTTAAGTTTCTTCATATGTAGGAAATGCATAACCTCCACCTTTACATTCTTACCTTTCTCTGTCATACTATGTGATATATTTAAAGACTTTTACTCTGTGTGTATGTGTGTGTGTGTGAATTTTCCCCACTTATTCATGTTTTATTTATGGGAGAAAGCTGTCTAATTGCTAGATCACATAGTACATAAATATTTTAGTTGGTCTAATATAAAAATGTGCATTTATAATAATTTTTGTTTTGGGGTGCCTCTCAGAGTACAGTGGAAAGGAGAGATACCTTGATGGCACTAGGGTCTCCAAGCAGGTGAGGTTGAGTGTGGCATTCATATATCTTCCTTGTCCAACTTCAGAGGTAAGTTTCAGTGTTTATTCTCCTATTCCTTTTGATAAGTGGAAGAGACATTTACTCAGTGTTCAGAAAGGTGATTCCCCTTGAGATGTAGGAGAGACTCATCTTTTAACTTTAGAATATCACTTATCTAACAACCACATAGTTTATTCTTTTCTGTCTCTTTATCCAAAATTCTGCAACAAGACCCTGAAATCATTAATCTCTTTCTAGTTTAGTGGCTCAGACTCATAGTGAAACTTCCTCTGTTAATTGGTTTATTGTGATATAGCTCTGGTATCAGACAGCCACTTCTCTCTGTTATCCATTATATGGAGTTACCTTCAAAACGGACTCAGCTTCCTTCTGACAGATGTGTATTCTGCACCTCTCATTCCCCATTATTTATATTAAGAAGGGTTTTGGAGGCTCATGTTTTTGTTATAATATCTTGTTCTGAATTCCTGCTTTTAATGGATTTCTATTCACATCCTGTGTTTATCTTTCTTGTCTTCATTTTACAGTCGAAAAATATCATCCCAACAAAGAATTATATATCACTGAACTTTACTGAAAACTTTTTAGTCATCAGAACAGGGTATGTGGCATCATAATTCTGTATGTAAGCAATCTATTTCTGATGTTTCCATCAATACAAATCCTTAGGCTAAAGTGGAAGCAAAAGATGCCTTGCAGGCTGCCATTTCTCCTACATTCCTACCTCTTTGCACATTTTCTTGGGCCCATGCTTAGCCTAAACCCACAAATCTTTCTCCTAAGCCCAATGTTTTTAAGTGGCTCCCATTGAGAAAAACAAATTGTTCTCACTGTTTTTTGAAAAGTGCTTTGCACATGACACACTGATGATGCTCAGATGGCTCATAGGAAGATGGCAATCAGGCTTATATTATACTAGGAAGAGATGTCCAAATATTTAGCTCTTAATGATACAATGACCACTAATTGTTATATTGTCTCGTCTCCTACCTCTTCCTCTCATACACTCTGCTCACCTGTCTCACCCTTGACTCAATGACAGTCTAACCCTACAAATGATTGGTACATATTTTCCCGCTATGCTTGTATATTAAGGAGTCTGTAGCCAATAGCAGAGCCTGAGTGCCAATGGTGGTACTGGGATTTCATTTTCTATTTGTTGTCACACCTCCAAGGTAACATTCTTTTCTTTGGCCATTCATAGCCTAAGATTGACTCTGCCATCTCAATTCTAGAACTATTCATCTCCAAGTAAGAAGATCTAGTTTGAGCTCCCAGCACTTGCTTCCTGGTCTTGGTTCATTGCAGTCCACAAGCTCCTTTCAACTTGTATTTTTTTTTTTTTTTTTTTCATGTTACATCTGTAAGTATGCCTTTCTCTTTGATTCTTCAGGACTGGATTATGCTCCTGACCCTCAATCATTCTTTATTATATATTCCTTCCTTTTCAAAATGTTTCCCAGTCTTGACTACTTTTTTTCTTCTGTCCCTTTGTTTACCACTTAAATAAATTCTTACTGCTCACCTTTAGCATGTTTTTTTTTTTTTTTTTTTTTTTTTTTTTTTTTTTTTTTTTAAATTTTAGCAACAGTAAAAATAATTGCAACATGGGCTCATAGGGAATTTTTTAGAAGATCCAAAAGAGGTACAAAACATTTTCTTTAAACAAATATATTTATTTCCTGATTTTCAGCAGAAATTCTAAGGCATTGACCTGAAGGTGAAATAGGTAGGGTGAGAAATAAATTCTTATAACTTTGGTATCAAAGATTTTTCTTACTCTAAGAATTATGTTTCATTCTGCTAAGGTTTTAATAGGGCAATACATAGCCTTATATCTATAAGTTAATATTTTGTATTTGTTATTAATTATTAATTGATATTAATTAAATTGCTTAAGGACTCAGACTCTTTAAAAACTAATATTTTTTACAGGAACTTGTTCCAACTCTTCAGGATAAAAGAATTTTTAATGAATAGACTTTGCATAAAAACATTCATTCATTTTTTTTTTTAATTTAGTTTTCTTTTACATTTTAGAAATTTGTCTTTCCACTTTTCTCAAGGCTCTCAAATAAAGCTGATGAAGTTTAACTTCTGGACTTTGCAATTACACAATCTCTTTTCAAGGTCCTGGAAATGGTCCCACAAATGTGTTCACATAGTCTTAAAATATTTTGAATACGCATAAAAGTAAAGAACTAAATAACTTGGTTTAAGATTTCAATTTCTTTCACTCTGATATCCTTCCAAGTTTCTTCATTTTGTGTCTAACATATTAGTAGAATTATGGTGATCCATTCAAAAGGGGAAGTTGAGTTGAAGCTGCATTTAATAGGATTTTCAAGGGATATAGATTCATATGGCTCTCATTCAGTTATGTTACTTCATACCATTGGAGGTGTGAAAGAACAGTATTCCTATCTCCAAGTGTTCCAGCATCCCAGATGTCATGATGTGAAGCTACAGGACCAATGATGTAATCAGAAACTGAGCATGTACTACCTGCTCAGCAACTGAAACAAAATGTTATGTAAAAAAATAAGGCTTGAAGTATACAGAACCAGAAAATAGTATTTGAAACTTCTTCCATCAAGACCATAAATTGTAAGAGCATTGAAGAAGATTTGGTTCTCTTTAATGCCTATCAACACAGAAGTCCTCTTCTGTTCAAAAAAGGTATACCCTCACTAGGATAAACACGTAATACATTTATTTTCTAATGGGGAATCTCAGGAAATAAAATTTATTAGAATATTTTTTAACCTAAAAATCTGTAGAGCACAACAAGCAACAAACCTACCCATATGCCTGCAACCTGTTCTACTTAGCCTGGTGCTTCAGATCACAAGTTACAGTGGGGAAGGCATTTAGCCTGACAAATTTGGCACAGCAGACACAATGCAGCAAAGTCACCATCAATGGAGGGAAATTATGCAAGGAGTCAGTACTCATTCCGTGGAGAAAATTCTCATACATTATCTCCCAGCCAGTATCAACTAATATAAAGTGTATATCTGATGGAATGTTAATAAAATCCTGTCATCTTTTCTGAATTTGGAAGTTCTTGTGGTTTCTGCTTTTTCTGTAAACCTGTGAATCATTTCTTCTCTTTGACATAAATACCTGTTTTCCCCTTCATTTCCTATTTTTGGTTTAAGCCATGTGTTTTAAGATTTGTTCCTAAAAATATGAATAGGAAAGTAAGTAGGTCTCTTCTGCTGCTGGATAGAATTGAGAATTTGGAATATTTCAGGAAAGACATGGGAAAAGAAGACATTATGAGATGAAAAGTCTGAACAAAATAAGAAAATAGCAAAGAATGCCACTGCATTAGAATTATGGGACTAGTGGAAGGAAACTTGAGAAGTTGTAATTTGGAATTTGTACATCTTTCCAAAATTGTTGTCCTGTGTTTTGTCTGTCCTAGGCGTTACTTGATGCTAACTGTGTAACTGACAACCTGTGGACTGCTGAATGGAAATTTCTTGGTCCAACTTGTTTTGTGACTTGGGGTTATGATTTATAGGAGCAGTGTTCACAGGAAAAAAGAATCAAATGATTTATCTAAGTTTATGAAAAAAGAAATATTTTTATGGCACTAATTATGAAACTATTTTATATAGAAAAAGTAAATATTATAATATGCCTTCTAAACCTTACAGGTGAAATTATTTCATATGGATTATTTCTGACAAAATTGTATTCATACTCACATAGATTGGGAGATTTTCGTAGTTCATTTATTGATATGATATTTTCTGTCACCCTTTTCTGAATCAATTTCTGGAATTTGTAGAATTTCATTACAATTGATTATAGAAATGAAACCATGTACCCTATTTGTGTACAATGAATCAAAAAACAGTCTGTAAAAAATTAAGATAAATTTAAAAAATAAAAAGAAATAACAAAAAGTTTTTTTGTGAAGTAAGATTTGTGCTAGAGCTTCACAAGTCATAAAACCCAGAATCATGGTTTTTGAGTAAAAACACAAATGACCCTATTGGATTCTGACATCCTGCATGTACCTAGTGACAAAATGCCAGCAAATCATCACAATTATCAGTAGGTGATACAGTTACCAAGAAACAAAGCAGTAATTGTCATGTCATGAATGTGAAGATCTGAGCTGGAAGCAGTGGCACACTTACATGTGTAATACTAGAATCCTGGAATGCTAAGGCGGGAGGAGTACAAATTTGAGACTAGCACAGGCAACACAGCAAGACCTCTCTCAAAAAACAAAAATCAAAGAAGAAAAAAACAGCAACAATAAAATAAATTCCAGGAGAACATGAAGTTCTTTCTAGCATAATGTTAACATTTCAAAAACAAGTTTGCAAAGAAAGAAATGTAGCTTGATTGCAGTTTTTATGTGCACTATAACATCATATTATAAAAAGTTGGAAACAACACGATGCCTAATTTCTATAATGTCATATATTTAATGTCATTATTTCACATTTAGCCTTGTTTCCCCATTGTAATTTGCATAGCTGAAAAGTCAGCAATTCTTACTAAGCACATATTATGATATTTGGCTATATATTGAAAATAAAATAAAACTATGATTTTTTTCTTTAACTCTAATAAGTTATTAACTTGAAGTTAACATAGTATAAGGTGTCACCTTTAACCCCTCACTTAAAAGAATATTAAGCCATTAATTTTTAATTTATATACATTTAAGGCTAAAAATAAATCATTCTCCATGCAAATAACTACATATGCAGAACTATTTGATTTTCATAGCTGATATTCCATTTTCCCTTTTGATATTACCCCATTTGTGAGTGACAATTCCTTTCTATATTTCTCCTTGAATTTTACAAAGAGTGTAAATTAAATGTTTTTCAAGAAAAGTGAATAGAAATCTATTTTTGCTAGCTAAGCAGGTACCGTCAAATAACTAAGAACAAATAGTCTTGGTTTTCTTCTATTTAGTGTTCATTTTTATTTTTGTGCTTTGATTTTCCTGTTTTAATATTCTACACTTTTCTGTATCCCTGCATTCTTTATGCCCAATTAGTAATATCTCTTTTTAAGTAATGTCTTTGTACAGTGTTGGGTGACTAATTGCACTATTCAACCACTAGAATCACGATATTTTTATAAATTTTAAAATAATAGGTTATGGAGAGTTGATTATTTTTTACAAGACCATCTGAAGAATAAATCTTTAAAAACAATAGCATAGAATGTTTTAATGATGGTCAGTTAATGAGAACCGATAGAAAATATAAGGGATTTTGAGTTATTCTTTGACATATATTAATTATATTGTTACCACTGCCCACAGAAACAAAGAAAGTAAAATAAAGTAATAGCCCATCTTATTTTCATGCAATTAAAGGTGTATAACTGGTCATTTTTGCAATATAAACTAAAGGTCTTTGTTTTTCTTTAAAAATGAACTATGCATTTCATTTATTATTCATTTGAAAAAAAGACAAATTTTCTATACCATATATGAGTAACTTAGACTTGACTGGGATAGAGCCTTTTAGAGAAAAGCAAAGATAATGGAAAAAATCACTGCACACTGCACTTCATGCTTTTGAAAAAGTATTAAGGGTTATATATGAATACATATATAAAACCGAATATTATCAAAATAAAATATGGTACTCAAAATGAGACAATATAACAAAATAAATGGGAAAAATGTGAGTGTATAATATATGGCAAAAATGTGAGTATCCTCCCTAATTAGGAGGGAATTGAGTATAAAAATTGGACTAGAAAAAATAAAATAACTAATAGTGCAATATATTAATAATAGAATATATATTATATGTATATTAAGATGAGGGGGAAGATGCAAAGTTCTAGATTAAGATTATGTGAAGTTCTAGATTAAGTATTAGGATTTTTTTCTTTTTTGTATCTGGAATATTATTTTCCCACATATTGATTCAGATAACTTTTTCACGTGCTTGGTTTTTCACTCAAATCTTTCTGATAGTCTTAATTTGACTATCTTATCACTGGACAGGGTCTCCACTCCTATCCCTCTCTATAGTCAGTCTTATTTGTTTATTCGTTTTGTTTTGTTTTGTTTTAATGTTCTTTTTCAAGCGTCTAGAATTCTCTAAAACATTGTGTTAAATTTTTTTCCCCTATTTCAGAATTTCTTGGTTATAAGAAAGATCTAGACACACTTCAATGTCTCACAGAAGTCACTCTTAAATCCATTTTAGGAAATATTATGCAAGATTTAACTAAATGTGGAAGATTCACACATTTACAAGTGGAATCATCCAAGAGATATATAAGTAGTGACTGAGTGAGTTTTGGAATCAGTATGAGATGATGTAATTGTATGAAGTGAAAGGAATGTCTGCTTTAAAACTGTGTACCTAGGATATGTGTAGGACACTTGAGTCAAGGCTTCTAAAGTTGTACTTCAAAGTAATAAATAATTGCCTTTGGGAAATAAACTGTGGCAGAAAGGAAAGTAAATGTGAAAAAGAATTTATACATTATCTGTGTTATTTTTAATAAGAATTTAAGAGATGCATAAACTTTAAAAAATACTTTGACATAGAGCAAGAACTGGAGAATAGAATTGAAGAACTGATTGGAGTATATGCTCAGAGGTGAGGTTACTAGCAGAATATCAGATATACAAGTTCAATGGGAGTCTTTTTCTGTGTGTGTGTGTGTGTGTGTGTGTGTGTGTGTGTAGGGGTGTACCAGGATTGAACTCAGGGACACTCAGCTACTGAGTCACATCCCCAGCCCTGTTTAGTATTTCATTTAGAGACAAGGTTTTACTGAGTTGTTTTACTGAATTATCTCCTCACTTTTGCTGAGGCAGGCTTTGAGCTCACCATCCTCCTGCCTTAGCCTCCTGAGCTGCTGGTTTTACAGGCATATGCCACCATGCACTTCCTCATCAGGAGTCTTTTAAATTCTGACCTGGAAAAGAAATTTTGAAGCCCAGTTACAGATTACCTTGAAAATCAAGGCTAAGGATTTAATTATTCTGTTTGTGTGATTAGGAAGCCATGGAAGGAAAGTCTTTGAATAGAGAGGTATTTTGGCAAAAAACTTGTTTAAAAAATATCAGATTCACTCTGTTGAGCAGGACAAGGAAATATGATGACATTGTTTTATTTACTCAAAAGGAATGTGGTTGGAATCTGCCAACAAGTGTTTTAACAGAGAGAGAATGTTCTCTGAAGCCATTGTTGCACCAAACAGAAATGACCTTGTACTTTAAACTCATCAAACATTTCGGTTACGTTATTATGTTAATTTGATACTTTCTCCTATATTGTTAATTTGATATTTTCTTTTGACAAAAGAAATTTACCTAAATAAGCAAATTCTGATGCATTCAGAAATTGTATCTTACATTTCTGCCAAATTTAATTTCTCTTTATCTCATAATAGCATATTAATACATTTTTCCATCATATATTTATTGAAAGTTATTGTTGTTATGCTGAATGACATTTATTGATTTCCGGAGGTTGAACCAACCTTGCATCCCTGGGATAAAACCCACTTGATTGTGGTGCACTATCTTTTTATTATATTTTTGGATGCGATTTGCTAAAATTTTGTTGAGAATTTTTGCATCAATGTTCACTAAGGATATTGGTCGAAATTTTCTTTCCTCCATGTGTCTCTGTCTGGTTTAGGTATCAGGGTGATATTGGCTTCATAGAATGACTTTGGGAGGGTTCCCTCCTCTTCTATTTCATGGAATACTTTGAGGAGTATTGGAATGAGCTCTTCTTTAAAGGTTTTGTAGAACTCGGCTGAGAACCCATCTGGTTCTGGACTTTTCTTAGTTGGTAGGCTTTTGATGACCTCTTCTATTTCATTGCTTGAAATTGATTTATTTAAGTTGTGTATGTCCTCCTCGTTCAGTTTAGGTAATTCATATGTCCCTGAAAACTCATTGATGTCTTCGAGGTTTTCTGTTTTCTTGGAGTATAGATTTTCAAAATAGCTCCTAAATATGTTTTGTATTTCACTCATGTCTGTTGTGATATTTCCTTCTTCATTCCAAATTTTCCCATATCAACAGACATAAAGTTAAGAATCACATGATTATTTTGATAGATGCAGAAAAAGCATTCGATAAAATAGAGCTTCCCTTCATGCTCAAAACACTAGAAAAAAATTGGGATAGTGGGAACATTCCTTAACATTGTAAAGGCCATCTATGATAAGCCCATGTCCAATATCATTCTAAATGGTGAAAAACTGTAAGCATTCCCCCTAAAAACTGGAACAAGGCAGGGATGCCCTCTTTCACCACTTCTATTCAATATCGTCCTTGAAACTCTAGCCAAAGCAATTAGACAAACCAAGGAAATTAAAGGGATACGAATTGGAAAAGAAGAACTCAAACTATCCCTGTTCCCTGATGACATGATTATATATTTAGAGGAACCCGGAAATTCCAACAGAAAACTTTTAGAACTCATAAGTGAATACAGTAAAGTAGCAGGTTACAAGATCAATGCTCACAAATCCAATGCATTTTTATACATAAGTGATGAATGTTCAGAAAGAGAAGTTAGGAGAACTATCCCATTCGCAATAGCCTTGAAAAAAAAATACTTGGGAATCAATCTCACAAAAGAGGTGAAAGACCTCTACAATGAGAACTATAGAACACGAAAGAAAGAAATTCAAGAAAACCTTAGAAGATGGAAAGATCTCCCATGTTCTTGGATAGGCAGAATTAATATTGTCAAAATGGCCATACTACCAAAAGTGCTATACAGATTCAATGCAATTCAAATTAAAATCCCAATGGTGTACCTTACAGAAATAGAGCAAGCAATCATTAAATTCATCTGGAAGATTAAGAAACCCAGAATAACTAAAGCAATCCTCAGCAGAAAGAGTGAAGGAAGGGGTTTCGCAATACTAGATCTTCAACTCTATTACAAAGCAATAGGAACAAAAACGGCATGGTATTGGTACCAAAATAGACAGGTAGATCAATGGTACAGAATAGAGGACATGGACATAAACCCAAATAAATACAATTTTCTCATATTAGACAAAGGGGCCAAAAATATGCAATGGAGAAAAGATAGCCTCTTCAACAAATGGTGCTGGGAAAACTGGAAATCCATATGCAACAGAATGAAATTAAACCCCTATCTCGCACCCTGCACAAAACTCAACTCAAAATGGATCAAAGACCCCAGAATCAGATGAGAGACCCTCCATCTTACAGAAGAAAAAGTAGGTCCAAATCTTCAACATGTTGGCTTAGGATCAGACTTCCTTAACAGATCTCCTATAGTACAAGAAATAAAAGCAACAATCAAAAACTGGGATAGATTCAAACTAAATAGCTTTCTCTCAGCAAAGGAAACTATCAGTAATGTGAAGAGAGAGCCTACAGAGTGGGAGAAAATCCTTGCTACTCATACTTCAGATACAGTGCTAATTTCCAGAATATATAAAGAACTCAAAAAACTCTCCACGAAGAATACAAATAACCCAATCAACAAATGGGCTAAGGAAATGAAGAGACACTTCACAGAAGAAGATGTACAAGCAATCAACAGATATATGAAAGAATGTTCAACATCTCTATTAATAAGAGTAATGCAAATCAAAACTACCCTAAGATTCCATCTTGCCCCAATTAGAATGGGGATTATCAAGAACACAAGCAACAATAGGTGTTGGCGAGAATGTGGGAAAAAAGGTACACTCATACATTGCTGGTGGGGTTGCAAATTAGTGCAACCACTCTGGAAAGCAGTATGGAGATTCCTCAGAAATCTTGGAATGGAACCACCATTTGACCCAGCTATCCCACTCCTTGGCCTATACCCAAAGGACTTAAAATAGCATACTACAGAGATACAGCCACATCAATGTTCATAGCTGCTCAATTCACAATAGCCAGATTGTGGAACCAACCTAGATGTCCTTCAATTGATGAATGGATAAAGAAACTGTGGCATATATACAATGGAATATTACTCTGCTATGAAGAATGACAAAATTATGGCATTTGCAGGCAAATGGATGGAATCGGAGAATATCATGCTGAGATAAGCCAATCTCAAAAAACCAAAGAAAGAATGATCTCCCTGATAAGTAGATGATGACACATAATGGGGGTTGGGAGGGGTTAGTGTTAGGGTTAGGGTTAGGTTTAGTGTTAGGGTTAGGGAGGGTGGCAAGAATGGAAGAAGGAAGGACTGTATAGAGGGAAAAGAGGGGTGGGAAAAAATAACAGAATGAATCAGACAACATTACCCTATGTAAATTTATGATTTCACAAATGGTATGCCTTTACTCCATGTACAAACAACATGTATCCCATTTGTTTACAATTTTAAAAAAAAAGAAAGTTATTGTGTACTATCAGTGAGTTTGATAGAAACTTTGAATAAAATGATAAAAAGAAAAAATAGCGTAAATCAGGAACCCAATAGAATTCAAAATGTGACAATGAACAACAACAACAGCAACAAACAGTTTTATTCAGTATTTTTTGATGAAACTTAAGAGACAGAAACTTAAGAGAATAAAGTAAATATAGACTTTAAATATTTTGATGAACTAAATTAACAGCATGCTGTGAATGTATATAGAGTGGCTAGAGCCTTCACAATAATTTTGATGAGACTGTATATATACGTAGAGAGAGAGAGAGATTCACTGTTGGTACATAATAGTTTATGGACAAATTGAAAAATTATGTGTGTGTGTGTGTGTGTGTGTGTGTGTGTGTGTGTATGCTGTTTTCCATTTCCATGGTATGTAAGAGATCTAGCTATGTGTGGGTACAGGAAATAATTCCATTTTCCAGATACACAAATAGCAGTGGCAAAGCCTTAAGTCATAAGAAATAACTACTACCTTGAGTGTTGTGAAGAGAAGTCTAGCTCATGTTTTGGGAGCTAGGAGAAGTATATAATGAAATGTGTGATTAGGCCAGGAAGTCATGGAAAGAACTTTGGATTTTATTCTAAGTGGACTGTGTTGCTCTCAGAAACGATGAATTAGAGCACACAATTATCAGACTTTAATATTTGAAAACAGTTATCCAGGCTACTTGGGAAGAGTCATTCATGTGAGCAGAGGAACCTGTTAGGAGGGGTTTTTATATCTTGGTGGATTAGAGTATGAGTCATCAAACTTAGAAGTGTACACATATGTCAAACAAAATTTGAAAATAAAATCTGCAGAGATTACTAGTGGATTGAGTATTAAATGTGACAAAAGGTAGAAATCAAACATGACAGTCTTTGGGTAGAGAAATGAAGAAAGTTGTTTTCCTGGTGGGGAAGACAAAGAAATACACAAGAGTTTATTTGGAATGTGATAAGTTGAGGAATGGAAGGAAATGTGAAGGCACGTCTATATAGACATAGAGAATAGCCTAGAGCTATGTGTTCAGGAGGTATCAGAATAGAGGTGAGTATAAACACATGGGAATACATGATACCCCTAAGGGAAAGAATACATGGAAAATTCTAAATACTAAGACAGGCAGAATTTAGTTATATTAACAGAAGCAAAAGACTGTAGGAAATGTCAGTGAGGGAGAAGGAATTTTTAGGCACAATTTAGTCTCCAAATCTGTATTTGCCACTGTATCTCCCTAGAGAATTAATCTCCATGTTGTTACACAGCTGTTTTCCTCACCTTTTCAGGTCTTGAGGAGATATCAGCATGTTAGCAATGTTCTCCATGATCATCTAACTTAAAAGGAATCTTACTCAGTACGGAAACGCCCCATGCTGAGCTTCAGGAGACAGTATTGCTGGTCTGGAAAAAGATCAGAATATGAAATTGGAAGTATGACTTCTACTGAATAATGTCACTTTGGTATTATTATAAAGGGAAAAAAAAAGTTTGTCTAATCATTGTTAAGTTGGAAACTGTCTCCATATATATTTATGTGTGTGTTAGTTATACTGACAAAATTAAAACAGAATTTATGCTGGACAAGGAGGCAGATAAAGAAAGCATTAGTCTGAAAGATATGAACAATACTTCACCAAAAGACCATAGAACTGTGGCAGTGTGAGTGACAGAATACAGCATCTTCAAGTACATGTGCTGAGATAGTTTTCATTATTATTTTTAAAGATCCTTTGGATTCTTCTCTAATTGTTCATCACCTCTCTCAGGTTCCTGGAAAGATTGTTCTCATTGGTCTTTGTGTGGTAGAGACTTCCAACAACTCACAAAGTGATCCCGGCAAAGCCACCCAGGGCTACAGGGAACATCTGAAAGATCCACACACATGTTGCTGGAGGTATGGTGGACTCTTTCAGAAGAGAAGATTATTCTTAGAAATCTAGCAGTCTAATACTGCTAGAATCAGAAAAAAAACAAAAAACAAAAACAGACTTTGGGTAGGGGACAGGGGAGAGAAGGAAGATTTTGATATTGAAGAATCTGAAGTTTAGAAGACTTTTTATAGAGAATGATAATCAAAAGCACAGTTAAATTAGACACAGTGAGGGAATTTTCAGTATTCATCATGCTTGAGTAAAGAATGATTCACCATCCAGTTTACTGTCTCTAACTGTAATCTAATTCTTGTAGTCATAGCCACATAGTAGATAGTTTAAATGAAGTAATTTGCATCACAAAAAGAACAATTTGATTTCCTAAATTAATCAATATTTTAGAACCATCATAGACATAAAATTTAATCAAAGTAAAAATAAACTTTGATCTTCAGTAAGTGTTTGTCTAACCCACTAGCATCTCACACACACACACACACACACACACACACACACACACGCAATCACATAATCACATGTGTACAAACAAGGGAGCACACGGACTCTGGCTTACCAGGAAAACTCCTCTTTGGAATTCTGAGAGAAGACCAGAGCATATGGACCAAACCACAATTTGATCATTTCAAGACAAGCACAGAGTTGGACTTAACTCTACTTTGCTAGGAAAAAGCATAATAATCAATGCAGTAGTGATCAAATTTCTCTTTTCTACAAGTTAACAACATTTTCATCCTAGGTTCTCACTTTTGTTTCTCTCGTGTTACAAACATAACCCAAATCTCTTATTTTCACACATATCTGGAAAATGATAAAATCTTAAAATCTTAAAGACACAGTGACAAAATGAATTAAGAAGATGTAAATGCGTGCCATGTCTTAACATTTTATTTTCTGTTGAGGCATTAATTAGTTTGAACTTATATTGCTTTCATTGTCAGGGATATTTCTCAGTGAGTTGAATGAGTAGGTATGTGAGAGAATTTAAAATAAGTTTCTGGAATATAATTACTCTTACATAATCATATGTTCAAATTTGTTCATATACTAGTATTTCAAACAATTGCATTTACAAGATTATTATCATGCATACTTATAGTCTAGGATATTTTGTAATTAAATTAATAAAGGGCATAAAATCACTTAATTTGATAAACTGGAAAGATGAGCATATTAAAGTTAACTGTGAAGTAAAATCATAGTACAGATACAAACTATCTGTAATCACAGGATCACTACAGATATTTTAAAATTAAAAGCAAACCTCAGGCAGAAGATTTATTACCCACATAGTTTGATTACCACAAATGCTTGGTCTCTCATGACTTTTAGAATGAGTGACCCTATTTCTCTGGCTGTCTGCAAACTCATATGCATGTACCATTATGCATAATTGAACTATAAGCCTTGAAGATAAAATCTCTACGCACACAGTATTATTGTTTTCTTCATTCCTTTCCTCTTTGAATAAAAAAAAAGTTAATTTATTAAGAAAATTATTTATTGAAGCTTGAATTGTGAGGAAAGTGACTGCTTTAAAAACTTACCTTTCTACAACTTTTCTATTTTTGGCTTTTGTATTTAGGGCTCTTTGTTCTCCCTTCATGTAAAAATAATGAAACAGGAGAAGTGGTAACTGACACAGGAGAAGGAAATATGAAAGAGGGTGTATAACAGGATATTTCAAAGTCACTTTTCAATTTCCTTAATATTTTTCCTACTTCGATTATTATTGGGTTAAAAAAAAATCTAGATGTGAAGACTAACAAGACAAGTCATAAAATTTACAAAATCACACAACGGGATATAGCACTCTAAGAAGATCTGAGACTCCGGTATTTGAAGATTTGGTTTCAACAGCTGCTGACCTTAGACTTTCCTCTGAATATTTGTTGAGACACATTGCTGATAATAATTTTTAACAAAAGTCATGCTGCCTGTTAATTATTTGAGGATTCAACATGGATGATACAAGATGAGACATGAATTTCCCAGGCTTCAGAAAAGAACACAGGGAACAGAAGCTGTACAATTGCAATCACAGTGTTGCAAATGACCTCCACGAGCTGGAATGTTGCCCACTGTCCTCATTGCTTACCTTGATTAATAAGTATTTCCAACAGAGACTGGACCATTAAAGAGTGACATTTTATATTCTCGAACTTGACTATTAATTTAATCTGTGTAAACAGATTCATAATCTGTAATGGACTTGCCCATATTTCAAATGAAAATGACATGCAAACTGTTATGACAAACTGGCTACTCAAGACTCCTGCAATAAAAAGATGTGCTCATGAAGTTGAAAACTAAAAGAAAAAAATATATCCAGTTGGTTGACTTTTTATAAGATGCTGAGTGACAGCTTCAAAAGCATTGGTAACTTGGAGGGTGGGACTATCTCTTATGGTAATGGGAATATTGCCACTGTGAACTGTATGGTGACTTGGCACTTCTTCCCAAGGTCAACAGAATAGACATATTCTAAGGCATCTCAACCTGCTGATAGGTCTTGTCTATGTTCCAAATTAAAATTTTTAAATCCCTGGGTTCCCAACATTTTCTGGATAATAACTTTCCCTTCTTAAATCTCTGTACTTATTCCCTCTTTTCCACCTCTCAAAATAATAACTCCTTCGGGGTACCTCCAACTTCTCCTTCTAAGAAGGAGAGAAAGAGAGTGAGAGAGGTGGGAATAATATTTGTATTTTTTTTTACAATATTTTGGTTCCCATTACTGCATTCCCAAAGAGTTAAACAAGCATATTCCTGAAAAAAAAAAATTGAAAGAGATCAAAGGAAAAACCTGTATCTGTATATTCATTCTTCTTGCTCATCTCATCTTTACATGAACTACATTTACAATAATCCTTCATGAAAAGTGATAATATTTCTATATGTATTCAATACAGAATTATGCTCTGTTTCAAGTTATGAGTGAATAATTCCATTTCAAAATTTCTAGGAAACTTTTCGAGAACTCTTTTTAGGTGTAAGCTTCCTTTGGTGGTTGGATCCCAATAAATAATAAATATTTTATATGGCTCATAACTTTGCTGATAAAAAGATATGAACACCCTTCCACTGTACATTCATGCTTCTTTCAATTATCCCCATACTTTGTTTGCATCCTCAAGAGCAGTCTGAGGGAGAAATTGGGGGGAAGAATTGTGGAGAGAATTTATTCTGCTGTCCAACAGAGTTTATGGAGAAGAGCTTATGGTTTGAAAAGCTGCTGTTGTGTCTGCCTTGTCCAGCTGCTGGTTTATCAGATCCTTAGGACATGAAAAGTTTATGAGTAAACATGAGCTAGCATTCAATCCTCTTGCTGTAAGTTCTTTTATTGGGAAGTTATAGAAACGTCCTCCTCTGGTGAAAGCTTTTTCTTTTGACCTCAGGTTAACTGTGATTGTCACTTGCCTGGAGAAGACCCACTTAACATTTTAATAGGCCTCTGTCAGTGTCTTTGGAGTGAAAGTAAAAATCAGTGGGTGGGATTTTCAAACCACTGAGAAGTCTTGAAAGGAATAGTATAACATAAATGAAAGGTGGCGATTTTATTATTTGAGAGGAGCATTTAGAATTGTCCCCCTGTAGACTCAGAGATATCATGCAGGTCATAAACCTTTTTCCTCCCTTTAGAGTCTTTTTCTGACTAGACAGAATCTGCAGAATGGCAGGTTTCGAAACTACTCAACTTGA
Source organism: Sciurus vulgaris (assembly GCF_902686455.1). Taxonomy (NCBI): domain Eukaryota; kingdom Metazoa; phylum Chordata; class Mammalia; order Rodentia; family Sciuridae; genus Sciurus; species Sciurus vulgaris. Next base: position 47,556,344 of record NC_136472.1, on the reverse strand, counting down.
GAGACTTGTTAAATCAATGTAAGTCCTATCAGTCCCTACCCAGAAGATTCATTTCAGGCACCAAACTGTGCAAAGCCTTGGATTCATCTACTTTCTCTAGATATATGAAGCTAATAAACTAACACATTGATCATGCATCAGCAAGCCTATTTTTCTTTGTGATTTATGACTTCACATTCCTTGCCAGTGTCACAGCATATCTTACTGAGTTTTTTGGGGAGTAGGGGTAGGGAGAGTATTGGGAATTGAATCCAGGGGCCCTTAACCACTGACTTACTTCCCCAGAATTTTAATTTTTTTTTTTTTTTTACTTTGAGACAGGGTCTTGCTAAGTTGCTTAGGACCTCCCTAAATTGCTGAGACTGGCTTTTAAACTTGCAATCCTTCTGCCTCAGTCACTTGAACCACTGGGATTGCAGGCATACAGCACCATGCATGGCCCTATTGATTTTTTTTTAAACTACTTTTTGAAAGTAGTAAGTTATACTTTCTCAGGTGTGGATTTCATAAATCACAGGAGATTTCTACTGCCTGAGTTATCCAATAAGGATATTATATATAACAACCCACACCCTTCTAGCACTTCAACATAAATATATTCCATTTTATATCAATTATATATCTGCATCTGTCATACTTCAGGCTAAAATTTCCATGAAAGCAAGAACTATGTTGAAGACATTTCTGATGTTCAAGCATAGTTCAAAACTGTTTTAGAAAGAAAGGAAGAGAAAAGAAGGAAGGAAGGAAGGAAGGAAGGTAGGGAGGGAGGGAGGGAGGGAGGGAGAGAGGAAGGAAGAAAGGAAGGAAGGAAGGAAGGAAGGAAGGAAGGAAGGAAGGAAGGAAGGAAGGAAGGAAGGAAGGAAGGAAGGAAGGAAGGAAGGAAGGAAGGAGACAGGGAAAGAAAAAAGAAAGAAAAGAAGGAAAGGAGGGAGGTAGGAAGAAAGAACACACAGGTGTGTTTGGTCAACTTGAACAAAAAAACAAATGTTAACGTTTATAGGGGTGGGGAAAATAAAGTAGGTCCACATTCTTGCAGAACAAACAACATCAACTCTACTTATATTTGTGGTGGTGTTTTTTTCTTTTGTTTTGTTTTGTTTTGTTTTGTTTCTCTATGGAGAGCCAGGTACTTGTTAAGTTCTTCTACCTTGTTCATTAAGCAGCATTTGTTACATTCCACTATGGACAGAGCAGTAGTGAGGAAAACATGAAGATGAATAATACATAAAATATAGCATATATATAGAAATCTTTGACAAGAGAATGAAGATGGAAGAGACTAGCTTAGTTTATTGTGGAGGATTCAGTGTGTCAGTCAAAAGTCGAAAACTGTTGAAGAGTTTGATGGTTTATAGATGTTTCTGATAATTACCAATAATTTAAGGAAGTTTTTACTTGGAGGTTTGATATAATCTCAGATCTGGTAAATTCATACAAAGTAAAATAGGAACATATTTATTATTCTTTTTTTGGTCTTTTTAAATTTGTTCTTTTTAGACATACATGACAGCAGAGTGCATTTTGACATATTATCCATACATGGAGTATAATTCATTCTAATTAGGCTTTCACTCTTGTGGTTATATACCATTCACCATTTCACAACTGATTTGAACAGAAGTGACTTGTCTTCCTGTTCTTAAGTAGTGTGTGTCCTTTATATGTTCTGGATACTGGACATTTGTTCAATATATAATCTACCCTTTTTTCCCTATTGAGTAGATGTTTTTCACTTTCTCGATAGTGTCCTTTGAAACATGAAAGTTTGAACTTTCAGGAAGTCCAATTTATATATTTTTCTTTGCTTCAGTGTTAGATGCCATATCTAAAAAATCATCTAATGCAAGATCACAGAACTTTATTGCCAATTTTTTCTAAGCATATTTATTATTCTTAAGAAATTTTCTTTTATAAATAACTAAATTGAAGACACATAAGAGGAAACAGATGAATTTTGACAAAGGAAACTGCAAGAAAAAAAAAATATAGGTTTAAGCCAGAAAGCAGAGAGCCATGACTTTGACATTGCCAAAGAAGTCATTGATGTTTTAGACTACAAGTTGATCCAAGTAGAATTTTAAGTTAAAAAATCTAAATCTGAAATCTATGGATGAAATGAATTAGAGAAGAAAAAAAGAATATCAATTATTTTAGTGCTATAAATATTTCAGTAGTTATGACCTGAATTGGGACCACAAGAGTGGGTGGATCAAATAAATGTGTGCATATATTTAGAGCTGGAAAAGAGATTGAATTTGAGCAAACAATTGATTATCTATGCAAATAAAGAAGATAATTAGTGAAATGATGGCCTAAATTGTGTTCATTTTCATTGAAACTGAACAAACTTGTCAATCTTCTTGCTGAAAAACCTTTGTTTTGAAGTCAATGGAAAAAGAATGGACAAAACACAACATAAAAATGCTTTGTAAGGCATTGAAAAACTGTCAGTGCACAATGTGGCAAGCACTCAAAAGGCCAACTTCTAAGAAATGAATCACAGAGAAGCAAACCAAGCACTTAGGGCTATATATAGATTGCAAATTGGACCATAATTCTTCTTATGCTCATGTCCATTTAGAATAGGATGATACAGCTTTTCCAGTCAAGAGGTGAAGTATCTTTCTCTTCTTCTTGATTCCAATAGTCTTGTGACTTACTCTAGGAATAATACAATATGGTTGATATGAAGTTGTGCTACATTCAAACCTAAAACTGAAAAACACTTCTTTACCTTTAGTTCTTTACCTCTGAGTTCCCTGATCAAGAGAAAGATAAACAAACACAGGCTATCCTTGTGGATGATGAAAGTCGTATGGCCCAGTCATCTTCACTGACAAACCAACAGCAAGTTCCCCATAAAAACTTTATTTGACTGACCAGTAAATGAACATAGAGTTAGTATAAACAAATGGAGAACTGCCCAGCTGAGCTCAGGCCAATAACTTATACCCAGAACATGAGCTAAGTAAATAATAAGGAAATTGAAAAATTCTTTAAGGTAATATGACTTACAGATATTGACATAGGAACAATTAGATCATCTGAATAGTTACATGTCAATTAAATAGTTATAAATCTGATTATCTAAATAAAAACTTTCTCATAAAGAAAATTGCAAGTCATATTATTTTACTTGTTAATTCTTCTCACTCAAGAAACAAAGGTTATCGATCTTATATAAACTTTTTCAGAGAATACTATAAGGGAAACACTTTCCTGTTCATCTCAGGAGCTAACTATAACCTGGACATCAAACTTTAGGAGGAGATGACGAGAAATGACATTAGCAAATAAAATTTTTCCTTAAGAATCAACATAAAAACCATAATAAAAATATTGCCAAATTGAATATAGCAGAACTGTACACAGAATTTGTTTACTAATGTGAAATCAAATTAATGTAATGAGTAATTATAGTTGGGATATGAATCGATGCACTTCAGCACACTAACAGGATAACAGAAAAATTTATGTGATAACATGAACAAATGCATTTATTAGGCAAGTATTTGCTGAGCTATTGCTGTATTATGAATTGCCACACAGTTTTAGTGACTTAACAATTTAAAAATAAAAACATTAGTTTTGCAATTCAGAATGAAATCTTGAGAATGTTTCTGCTTCAGGGCATGGGGTCTGATGTTCCTGTTTTCTTTTTTGAAAAGCCTAGAGTTGAAGCAGTTATCTGGCATAATCTCTTCAATTCAAATAGCACTAGGAACAGAGGCAGAGCAAAATAATACAATATTTAATAACTCTGTGTGTCATTCCATGCCTGATACTGGAATGTCACATGACCAACTAAAGGTGTGATGATTTCTAATCTGTCTTTACGAATAGTGAGGCAAATGAAGATAGGAATGAAAGAATGGTGCACAAATAATAACCGCTACCACAATGAAAACAATTGATAACATTAAAATTCTATTCATGATTAACTGGAAAGGATTAAGACACTAAGAGAGAAAATTTTTACATTTGATAGTTTATCAAAAAGAAGAAGAGGAAGTAGTAGGAGGAAAAAGAATATTGACTATAAATGTCTGCAGTAAATACATTATTTGTGGTGAAGGACTGAAAGCTCTTCCCCTTACAATCTGGAATAAAATAAGAATGTTCATATCACCAACTCTATTGAACATTGTAGAATAGGCCTTCAATAATAAATGAAGGGAAAAGAAGATAATTTTTTATTATCGAATCTATTATGTACATAAAAAAATTCAAAAATTCTGCAAATAACTATAGAAATCATTAGTTTACTAAATGTAAAATCATATAAAACTCCATTTTATATATGGCAATATACAATTAAAAAATGTTTAAAATACACAATATTTATAATCACATTACAATTTTTCAAATATCTTGCAATAATTTAAATGATATAAACCCATACAAACTACAAAATATTTTCAAGAGAAAATATTGAAACTCTAAGTCAATAGTAGTACATAAAATGTTTAAGAACTGAAAAGCTCAATATTTTCATAATGTTAATACAGATTCCCCATATTCATTTTGTTTTTCTTATTGAAATTGACAAATCAACTTAAATAGCATATGAAGGTTCAAGGAACAGTGAATAATCAAAAGTCTTGAAGAAAATGACAAAATTCATCTTTTAGAATGCTGGATATCTGTATTTTACACCTTCAAAATGTTACAACAACTAAGAGAGATTAACAATAACAAAAAATAAACAAAGAGAACTTTTACTTTTTTAGTGCTGTGGATTGAAGTCAAGGACTCACACATGCTAGGCAAATTCTCCACCAATAGAGTATACCCCAATGGCAAACAGACCAATTTGAAATACTCAATAACACAGAAACAGATACTTATAACATTTATTTATGAAAAACATACATGGAAATACTGGAATTTTCATTATATATGCAAGAAATTTTGCCAAGACAACAGTATATGCATAGGAAAATAAGTGCATTTTAACCCTAACTTGTGTAATACAGATAAAAACACTTTCAGGTAGTTCAGAGATCCAAGAAGTGAAAGGTTAAACAAGAAAGCTAATTACTTAATAAACTTCTAGAACATAATATAGTAAGTAGGATTACATTTGTTACACTTAGCATAAAGAGGGGGAAATCCTAATATGTAAGATTAATAATTTGGCTTATTTTTATTTTATCAACAACTTTTCATCAAAAGACACCATTAAGAGACAGAAAATTCAAAGAATGGGTAATTATAGTCTCAATATACTTCAAAAAGCCTATGCATAGAATATGTAAATATCTCCAAAAAATCAATAATAAGCAATGTGCAAACCATTGAAAATGACAGAAGTCAACCAGCAAGCATTTCATAAAGGACAACATGTGAATATCATCTTTTGTAATATCCTCACTCTTTGTTATTAGTAAGATACAAATTAAAGCTGAGACAAGATCTATTATACACTTAACAAAAGTATTTAAAATTATAGCACAATACTGGCAATATCCATGTGGCTAAAAGTGGTAAGAAATTGAAATGCTCTTCTCTCCTACTCTATAACTGATCTGTGTAATTATTTGGTCAAATTTACCAAATATGTGGATAAATGTATGCATGTCTCATGATGCAGGAACCCTACTTTTACCATTCTACCTGACATAAATCTAATCATATGTTAACCACAGGCATATAAAGAATTCCTTGCAGCATTATGAATTCCAATAAAAAACTGGAAACAAAAAACAAGTGTCTATCAACACTAGAATAGGTTACAGTATAATTATTTGCCAGTACATTAGGTAGCAGTGACAATTAACAAACTATCCATAAAATATGGAGTAATTTAACAAACTTAATACTGCATAAAACAAATTAAACACAAAAACAATATATTGGCTGACTGCATGGTAGTAGCAATTACAAAGTAATGGAAACTATTATAATGCAATAGAAATCAATACTGGTTATATTTTGGGGGGAAGGTGAAGGAGATAGATGATTGAAGTCAAAGAAATCTAAAGTGAGAGATATATTCTTACATTTCCTACATTTGTAGGAAATGCATATTTTCTATTCTATATGTAGTTCATGAAGCATGTCCTTGTGTGAATGTTGTACCTCAGTAAAAGATATTTAAAGAATGCTCTGAGAAAATGGTATCATCTAAATGTTATAGCAAACATTTTACTCACTGAGTAAGTATAATTAGTATGTCTGTCTTAAAGTAAGAAACAAGATAGAAGGTATTCTTTTACTTCCTCAATTCAACATTGTTTTGGGTAGTATAGTTAATACAATTGGTAAAGAAAAAAAAAGTTATAACTTCGAGAAAAAGAAAATATGGTTGTTATATCAACAAAAATGCTTCCCACTTAAAAATACCCAAAGATTCAACTAGATACAGAAATTAATGAGAATGCTCAAGAAAATACATGGATAAAGATCAATTTTTAAAATTAGTAGCTTAAAAAGTGGCAACATTCATTAGAAAATTAAATGGAAAAGTCTACCTGCAACAACAGCAATAAGTCTAACAATACATAATTAAGTCCCTGTCATAACCGCAAGGCATTGATGAGTCTTATGAGAGCAGAGGATAACATATGAGACAACCTATGCCTTTGGATGGGAAGATGCACAACTATTATCTATTTCCCTAAACTGTTATTGTGAGTTCAGTTTCAATTAAATTCCCTGCAGGTGTTTTATGAAATTGACATGCTGATTCTAAACTTCACTGAGAAAAAGTGAAACATAAAATTTGTCAATAAGATTATATATCAAAACATTAGGGGGACAAATATAGGAAGAATGATAACATAAAACAGAGTTTTAGTAATTAATCCATGATATGACACTGAGATTGACAAATTCCTAAGTGAATCAAAATAGACAACTCAAAAATATACAGTAAAAAAAGTTTGTGCATTGTGAGTGCCATTTCAAAATCAGTGAGGAATGGATTGTACCTAGTAATTATATGACAATTGACTATCCATATATAAGTTATGGACTTTTTCCTACATATATAAAATATATTACACACTTAATTGGGTATTTAATAATAATTAACAACTAGTAAATTTTCACAAACAAAAACTTTGAAATTACAATATTGGTATGAAGATGATCTACTTATAGAGAACAATCTAAATGGCATAGGGGAAAATATGCCTAAATGTCCATTTAAAAGAAGTTTGGGATTGGTTCTCTTATTCCCATGAAGGTATTTGAAGACCAAATACATCTGTGGAATTAAGAAATGGTCACAAATTATTTTAAAAATAAGAAAAAGAAACATCACATACTTCAATGTAAAAAAATAAATGGCATATAAATTCAATATTGAAAGATGATATATGTAATAGAAAAGTAAAGTAATACAAAATGAGTTACGTGACAGGCACAGTGATAGTTAACTATGATAAATTCATAGTCAAGTCAGCATGTTCTTCCAGTGTGGAGGCCAAGACATTGAGTCCCTGAGGTTGATTGAAACAGTTTCTCTTACGGTGGTATGACTAGGAAGTAATTTATAGACCCTGTGATTTAATTTCTTCAGTTGTAAAATAGGGTTAACACTAGTGCTTGTCTCATGGAATTATTCTGAACATTAATGAATTGGTGTTTATAATACCATATTGTGTTTGAAATGTTGTCAATACACGTTACTTACATATATGACATCATTGTTACTTGAGATTACTTTGGAGATGTGTTCCTTGTCCAGGAGAAACAAACTGAAGCATGAAGTAATAGTGAATTGGAATAAAATGAAAATGTGCCTTGTCTCTTATTGGTTAGCTTTTGCAGTAAGAGTGAATAGAAATCTGGGGCATTAATAACCATCTGATTATCAACAGATTATTATTTGTAAATAAAAATCTCAAGACCAGCAAGAAGAAATATTGTATTTCTTAGCAGTGGGCTATTCCCATTTCCTTTCGATAGGAAGACTGTAAAAAGTGAAAAGACACCTGCATTTAGTAAATGAGAAACAGCGAAGAAATTTAACAGAAACCTTTTCAAGAAGGGTTGCATTTATTGATTATTACTATGGTCCCTGGAAGATTCAGTTTTCTTATAATTCTACAGAATAATTATAATATTTATAAAATATCTCAGTAGTAGAAATTTCATATATATGTATCATAATTCATTTATTGTAAGTTCAAAGTTTTATATGTTACTCCATTTAACACATAAAAATTTGAATGAAGTCAATGTTGCATTTTACAGGCAAAATAAACTAAAGTTTAGAGAGCATGAGGCACTTTTCTACACATTAGAAATTGAACTTCTCAGCCCATGTTTCACTAAAAACACTATCTTCCCATGACTTCTTTCTCAGTGCAGGACTATACCAACCGTCCTGCCTAAGCCCAAAACATAGCATTATTAAAAATGAACTCCCTTACACTCAGCCCACAACACATATATATAATGGAATATTACTCAGCCATAAAGAATGATAAAATTATGGCATTTGCAGGCAAATGGATGAAATTGGAGCATATCATGCTAAGTGAGATAAGCCAATCTCAAAAAGCCAAAGGAAGAATGATATCGCTAATAAGTGGATGATGACACATAATGGGGGGAGGGAAGGGTTAGTGTTAGGGTTAGAGTTAGGGTTAGGGAGGGGGGCAAGTATGGAGGAAGGAAGCACTGTATAGAGGGAAAAGAGGGGTGGGAGGGGTGGGGGGAAGGGAAAAAATTAACAGAATGAATCAAACAACATTACTCTGTGTAAATTTATGATTACACAAATGGTATGCCTTTACGCCATGTACAAACAGAGAAACAACATGTATCCCATTTGTTTACAATAAAATAAAAAAAATAGATTTTAGATGTGTAAAAAAATAAATAAATAAAAATAAAAATAACTATCCTAGGGATTTATTTTTCAATGTTTGTCTGGAATCAAACTAAGCACTCCTGTTCTTTCAGTTTCTGGTATCCTTAGGCCAGAACCATTTTTTGCAATACTGAGTTCTTTAAGAACTTCCAGGAGTTTCCCTGCTCCAGTTCATTCTCAAGTTAGTAGATAGTGAAATTATTCTGAAAGATGCATCCACCCATAGTGTTTTGTGCTTAAATACCCTCACCTGATTCCTTTGCTCTCCTGACAGTGCCCAAATTCCTAACATTCTTTATGAGGTTTGCATGTGTCCACCTTTACTTTCTTGCTCATATCAGCAGCAAATCTATTGCCCCTCAATTAAATCTCAAACCTTCCGAGATTTATTCACTTTTTAAAAAATTCAACAAGTTTATTTTCATTAATATTTACAAGTGCTTTTCCCTTTGCATATGTTTAATCTCTATTTATCTTTTAAAATACGTCCTACATATTTCATATTGCTTTTTCTAGAAAGGCATCTCTGGATTTGAAGACTTATGTGTTCCATCCAATTAATCATTGTGACCTTCCTTTATCAGCTGAAGTTTCAGATTGCACCATAAATGATGTGTTTTCTTTCCCCTTTCCCCACTCATCAAACACGTACACACACACACAAACACACACACGCATGGACATACATTCTTACTCTTTTCTTGAATAGGAATTTATAATTATATTTAATTATATAAGCTTTGAAATGAAATGCCATTTGAAATGCAGTCAAATGGCAATTTAACCAAGAGTTAAATTGGTTAAATTGGTGACTTAATCTTTCTGGTCAAAGTTCACTGTAATTCCTGGATTGATTGACTAATAAGTAGCTATCATATTTCTTAGACACATTTGGAAGGGGGTGCCTTTTCAATAGGTTTTATTTCTCTGTGAACCAGAGAAGAAAACAACCCCCAGATTTATGTTTATGCTCTATCCTTTATTCCCTCAGTCTCACAACCCTTCTATGTCTCTGAAATACATTGCTCCAAATCATCTCTCTTGTTACATAATTTCAAGGACCAGAGGGAAAATGTTAGTGTTATTATTAAAACTATCCATTTTATTTTCCAAGAAGTAGCTGACAAACTATGTTGTGTGTAAAGAAGTTGTGAAATATTCTTGTGGAAACTCTTTGGAGCCTAAATACCTCTCATTGAAAAGAAAAATCTTTGTGATAACATGGTATTATTATTTTTTTGAGCTTACTTTTATATGAAGTAATTAAGGTTTCAATCTAGATTTTACTAAAATGTGATGGTTCCTAATTATGACAGCCTAACTGGAGTGTTTAAGGACTCTCACACCTTCTCTTTCTGTGTTAGACAGGACTATGAAGAGCTAGAAAAGCAGCTGAAAGAAGTCTTTAAGGAGCGGAGCACCATTCTCCGTCAGCTGACAAAGACATCAAGAGAGCTTGATGGAATTAAAGTCAACCTTCAGGTGAGATGAAAACCAATTTTCTCAGCAGAAAAGAATGAGCAGTCCTGTATTAGTATGCATTTTTAAACAGATTTTAACACCTTTTTGGGGTTGGCCATGGTGGTTATTATTTATTATTATATAAGCTTTGAAATGAAATGCCATTTGAAATGCAGTCTAGGGATTTGGGTTTGCAATTACAAAAAGAAGAAAATTGTGTGCTTGGCAAAGCCATCAGTTCCTTACAGCTTCTAAGATCAGTTTGACCCTTATGTTTTTTCATATTATAAAATGATGAAAAGTAATTAGACCAAGAGTTAAATGAATATAGGAATAATATCTAGAAGAAAATATTAAATTCCCCCTAGGAGAGCTCTGAAGATTCTTTAATAAACTTCATTACTGAAATGGGCAAATGCCTTAGAGAGGAGACTGTCATCTATAAAAAGAAATCTATTCATACAATGAAATCTCAATCACTAAAGCAAAAATTAAGTCTACTTCAGATAAAAAATACTTTTGAAATACCTGTTGATGCTTTAATATTTGACTTTAAGCAATGCATTTATTAAATACCTACTCTATACTAAAAACTTTGTGTGTATTGCATGATGCAATACTCAGAATATATTCATTAAGTGAATATTTTTGTTGTGATTTTCCTTGTTATACATAAGTAATTGTGATTACAAAAAATAAGTTACTTTTGAAAGTCACAAAAGAAACCAAAGTTTACAAGCCTAAACTCAAGCTCCAAGTCCTTTTTTTTTTTTTTGTAACTGAATAAATAGTGTGTTATTATTGTTGCCCACACTCTATTGCACAGTTTTCTAGAATATGAGGAGGATGAGGATATCTACAACCACCAGAGCTCATTGAACTCGGTCAAAGTTCTGTTTTTGATATTCTTTATACAATTTTTCTTTAATTTCTATGTGAAAACTATGCTAGGCTTATTAGTCTTATTTTATAGATGAGAAAGCAGAGTTAAAGAAAAATATCGGAAGTAAGAGCACAGAGATAACTGAGGGACAGAGCTGGTATTTGAACCCAGTATTCAAACTCTTGTTCCAGAAATTGTGTGACATATAGAAAAGGAGAAAATAAAAGAAAAAAAACTTCATACACAACCCAGTAGGACATAGGGAAAAGTAGCAGGATGACAGCAGTATGCAATAATAGCACCAGGCTGGAAGTGTGCACAGAGCAGTAGGCAACAATAACCAGGATGAAAGGGGGTGAAAATTGATTTTGAGTTTTGCAGGAAGCCAATGCCTGAGATGCACTTTATTGAAGTGGAAATTTGCCAGGTGAATAAGATTGGGAAGAATCTTCAAGAAATCTGAACCTCTCAGAAGCATGAAATATCTGGCAAATTGCAAATACTGCAGGCATATGGTGAAATGTCCAGGAGTGGTTAGTGTTCACAGAGCTCCCTGGACATTAAGTCCCTCTACAGCAGTCAAGGCATCTAATTACAGAAAGTTCTTGATTAAAAATGTCCTAGAGTTACAGTTTTTGAAAGTTAGCAACTCTATCCTGAAATGTAGTTGCAGTTTTAAAGATGCCTTTGTTTACTTTGTGCCAGCCACTGTGCAAGATGTTTTTCATCTTGCTAAATTATTTTAGTAAAATCTCCACAGCATTAAGATTATCATATAATCATTGTAAAAGGAGGTAGCAAGAGTCACAGAGGTCACAGGAAGTGCCTGAAGTCATACATATAATAAGTAGTATTCCAGGTTTCAAAATTACAAGTAAATGTGTAGCCCATTGTACATATTGTTTTTCAAATACAAGCTCAAGGAGTCGGGAACTTTTGAAAGTTCAAGTATGAAAGTCCTATTCATCTTTGTAACCATAGCACCTGAATGGAACGATAATACAGAACAAGAAATAAACATGTTTGCTAAATAGTTTGTATATAAACCATTATTATCCTTAAAAGAGCAAGATTATTTTCATAGAGTTATACCCTGCTTCCCTGGATATTGCTGAGGAAATGACAACCAAGCACATTCTAGGTCTTCTCATTGGAATTGTCCTGCTGACCCCATCTGCATATATGTATTCCTTTCATTTTGCATAACAGTTTTGCAGTGTTGCATTTTTTTTGTTTGTAGTTTGTTTTGTTTTGTTTTTGTTTTCTGAGACGGTTGGAGAGTGTTGAGGACTAAAAAACAAAACAAAACAAAGAAAAAAATTGTCAAATATAAAGTACAATCCTCTGACCTTTTAATCTTGCTTTTCTTTTCCTCCTGCTCTAAATTATAAAAGATGGTCAATAAAGTAATAAGCATATTTTATTGTACTTTTCTCCCAATGCTCTCACATGTCTATTTATATTCTACAAGTCAGATAACTGTCCAGAATAGGTTCCTTAGAAATTTCATCTCTAGTGTTCAAATAAGGAGGTCAAAAGACTGATTTTGTGAACTGCCCCAAGTCAATGACTATGATGGATTTTGATCTGTAAATCCCACAAATGATGACATTTCTCCCATTTAAATTCCTCATCCTGCTTTCCTTGTATTTTATGTGAAACAATTCTTTCCATGTAAGAAGAGTACTGTTTATTGGCTGCTTCCAAATAAAGACCTCAGTCAGTCATATTAGGGAAGAGATATCTCATGCATAGTTCATCCCACCACATCTACGTAATAATACTTATCATGCTATAGTTATGTTCTTTTTTAAGCATAAGATTGAAAATGTGTGAAGGTGGGCACAGGTCTTTGCATAATTCATGGTAGATATTTGTTAAATAAATATTAAGAAAACAAAGCATTTGCCTTTTGCTATTGTCATTTCCCTACCTGTCAAAGCTGCTGTATAAACAATTGTGTTTCCTCTTCATTTGAACTTTTAATGTCAAGAATGACAGGTTACTCTCTTAAATAGTTTATTGAGTATAAATAAGAAATTCATTAGGAAAGGTTTAATATGACAGTGACTCTTATTAGAAAAAGCCCAGGGATATTTTCTACTTTAATCGATGGCCTCCAAATCCTGAATTTGTTAGAGTCTATAAACACTAATGACTGAGATTGTATATATATATATATATATATATATATATATATATATATATATATATATATATATATTCTTTTTAATACCCTATTTGTAGAGATCATTTTCAATTTTACATGGTCCTATGTTTTTGAATATCCTGATACATTACTAACAAATAAGAAATAGACAAGACCAAACAGGCACGTGCCTTTTGACTGCTTTTATCTTTAATTGTGTTATTTCCTGACTTACACAGATAGGCTTTCTGAGTCTCCTTGTATTTTTTGAAACTATGCCAGAGCTAGTTTAACATGCCCTAGGAGAACACACTCAAACTTCAAAGGAAGAGTAGAAGATATATTTCATATTCATTTATAAAAAGACCTAGATTTTTGGAGAGTATTTTCTCCTCCATCAAACCTCTCAGTGCTGAGACTGAGCTCAGTCCCTCTGACTCACTGTGATATGCACTGAAGGTGTCATAGACTCCTGCGTGCATCTTTAGAGCTATGAAGACCATTAGGGCCTCATTTTCACTTTTCTGCTCCAGGTCAAAAGTGCAGCCATACTATGTATGAGGTAGCCTAAAGGAAAGTGAGTCTCAGTGTTTCACTAAATAAGACTTCCTTTTCCCACTTTTCTTATCAGTCTTTAAAAAATGATGAGCAATCTGCCAAAACTGATGTTCAGAAGCTTCTGGAATTAGGCCAGAAACAAAGGTAAGACTGCATTTTCTTTTTAATTTCCCCTCACGCACACATTCTTTTTGATGGCCTCATCAACTTATATCTGGAATTTTATTTTATTTTTTTCATTTTAAATTCAGGAATGTATTTACCTTTTTACTTTACTTGAATATATATTTTTGTATAAATAGGTTTATATATATATATATACATATATATGTATATATATATATATATATGTAATTCACTGGGGGAATTCTTGCTTAAGTGTAGGTTCTTATACAGTAGATCTGAGTAGGGGCTTCAGATTTTGCATTTAGAAGGAACTCCTTGGGAATGGTAATGCTGTTCCTTGCCTGTAGATCATCGTTTGAATAATATTGATCTGAAACGTTCTTCTATAAGCAAGATAACCTCTGAGAAGTCTGCTCATTACTACATACATTGGATGCTATTGATCACAATTGATCATAAAGAAAAGGGTCAAATTTTATCTCACATGCCTGTAATCTAAGTGATTCAGGAGGCTGAGGCATGAGTATCTCATGTTCAAAGCCAGTCTCAGCAACTTAGCGAGTCCTTATACAATTTAGGGAGACCTTGCTCAAAAAAAAAAAAAAAAAAATCAAAAGGGCTGGGCAAGACCAGAAGCGGTGTCACATGCCTGTAATCCCAGTGACTTGGGAGGCTGAGACAGGAGGATCGAAAGTTCAAAGCTACCTCACAACTTAGTGAGGCCTTACGCACAATTCAGTGAGATCCTCTTTCAAAATAAAATATAAAAATGGCTGGGGATGTGGCTCAGTGGTATAGTATTCCTGGGTTCACTGCCTGATACAAAAAAAAAAAAAAGGCTAGGCATTTGACTTTGACTCAGTGGTTAAGTGGGTTCAATCACTGGTACAAAACAAAAACAAAAATACACCTTGATATCTTGGGTACAATGAATGCTGGTGTGGTAAGGAAAGGGACAAATCTGTTAACACAATTGCAATTGCTATAATATGAATGTTGATTTGTTTATTTTATTTTTTACAGCCATATAATTTAAAATTTTGTTATACCATGAGGTATTTTAAGCTGGAAAAAAAATCTAATATTTACTATGCATTTTCTAGAATCTCTTCTAGACTCTTTATATACAATTTTATTATATTCTTACAACTACCTTGTTAGTACACATTATTATTCCCATTTTAGACATAAGAAATTGTTCCTCAGTGTTTATGTCAATTTTTGAAAGTCATCATAATTGGAATTTGGATTTAAATTCCATGGTCTTACTTAACAGCCATATCCTCCCACACTGGTCATTAACCACAAAGTGAAAAGTTGTTAAGATATTTACACACAATCATGCTACATGTTGTTCTTTAGGAATTCCTTCTCATCAGCCTCTGTCTCCTCCACTGACCTTGCCTCTTAACCCAGAAATCTTTCATTGGAATGTATTTAGATTGAGTAGTGACATCATTTAAAAAAATTTTTTTAAAGAATTAAAAAATAAAACCCTAAAAAAAAATCAATAGAGTGTCATGTATTTTATTATTTGCAATAGCATTTACTATTTCTTTAACATGAAATTCTCTTTAGAGTCCAATATCAAAAAAGCTTGAATAAAATATTTATTTGAGGATGTTTCCAAAAAGCACCTCATTTCAAATGATTTTATTGGTTTGAAATGCATTACCTTTTAAAACATCTATGCTCAATGTTCTACCAGTATTTATGGCTCACAGAGTTAGTGATGGAGATTATAAATAACATTTTGAATATAAATGATAGAACACTATTCAGCCATAAAACCAAGGAAATTCTGTCATTTGTGACAAAAGTGGTGAACCTGGAGGATAAACCAGGTATAGAATGACAAATACCACTTGATTGTACTTCTATGTGGAATCTAAGAATGTTGACCTCATAGAAGGAGAACAGAATGCTGATTATCAAACTGGAGATGTGTGATGGGGAGGGCTGGGGGAATATTAGTCAAAGTGTACAGTGTCAGTTAAAAAGGATAATAGGTTTGAGATCTATGTGTACTATAATGTATGTAGTGAACAATATAATGAAAATATAAGAAAAAGAGAAATAACTAGTAAAGAGACCAAAATAAGCAGAAAAATGATACTCACAAGGAGTATTTCCTGATTAGGAAGGAGACAAAAGTTAAATAAAATGACAGGAACTACCTCCAAACAGTGGATATACAGCACTAGTTAGAGGGTTGCAGTGACTGAGGAAGAGTTAGGTGGGGAAATGGAGAACATATATCTATTTGCAAAACCTGGTATCACAATTAAAAGCTTTTAAAGGTTGGTTCAGAGCAAATGTCAATGATAAGCAAAAAATAACTCATTTTAGGTAGCTCTGGAGAAGATGATAGAATTAAAGAAATATTTTAGTGAAGTCATTCTACCAACACTGTTTGGTGTAGAAAGAAAGAGACTTGGGCATGGTGAGAAAAAAATGTTTAAAGACAGGGACTCTGGGGGATAGATAGGAGGATTCCCCGGAATGTCTAAAAGTGTATCTTGAAAAAAAAATGGAATAAAGCATTTTATTCTCTATGGTGAAGGGTAGGTGGAGATTACTGGAAGACAGTTTTGGACTCCATATGCTTGATGATTTTAGAGCAGTGTTCTCTGAACTGTGAAAGAGTGACTGGGACCACAGCAGGTTCTGCATCTGTGATGCTATTGCAATACAAGCTCAAAACCACTTGAAAGACACGCTTTCCCATAAAGTGATGTGCATGAACACGGTCTTATATTTATAATTGGAGATGGAAGAAGTATGAATTAGCTGCTCTTTCAGATTTATGTAATATCGAATTTTACTTTAAAACATATCAACATTGAACAATCTGTCCCAAGTTCCCCTGAAACCATCACTTTTTTAGAACTAGAGCTTCAGTTCAGCATCAAATAGTGCATGTTGTTCAAACCCCACTGGGTGGAGGTAAGTGGAGCAGAAGCAAGTCCCACAAGGGATCAAGTGCAAGTCAGGAATCATCACTCAAAGTGGGATAAAGTAGTAGTCTGTGATGCAGAAGTGTTGGGCCACCTAAAGCCCAAAAGCAGTGAGCTGGTGAAGGAAGACATCGAACATGCAGAATTCATGTACTTTCTATAGTTTTGGTTAATAGATATTCTTGTTTATTTCTTATGCTTTCCCAAATCACCTCTAGATGTCATGATGGGGGATTTTTTGGGGTGGGATACTAAGGATTTAACCTAGGTACACTTTGCCACCTAGCCACATCCCCAGTCCCTTCTATTCTTTATTTTGAGACAGGGTATCACTAAGTGGCTAGGGCCTGGAAAAACTGCTGAGTCTGACCTTGAACATGCCATCCTCCTGTCTCAATCTCCCAAGACACTAGGATTATAGACATGTGCCCCCTTGCCCAGCTATTATGGGAGATATTTTATAACAAATATATTTTACAAACTAATTTTTGTTAAATGTTTTATATATTATTTAAAATAAAAGTGGATGATTTAAATAAAATGTTAAAATAATTATCATTTAACATATTGTTAGAACTTTTTTAGCTGAAAATGTTATTTGATTATATTTCACTCAGTGTTTTATTGAAGATTTGAGTACTCAGTTTAACATTTAGATTCCCCTTTCTTCTTTACTTCTTTCCTTCCTTCATTTTCCTTCCTTCCTTCCTTCCTTTCTTCTTATTCCTCAATAGAGGTAGTATAAGGATTACTCTACAGTTTGGGCACCAAGCTTCTGGAATATAATTCCACCACTTCTCTATATATCAGTTTTCAATCTGTAATCTGATACCATAGTTTGATTGAGGTTTCTAGTAATGCTAGTAATATTATAAGTCTACAAATGCATGTATATTTATAACACATTATATCATGTTTCACATATATGTGTGTGTATATGTGTGTGTGTGTGTATATATATATATATATATATATATATATATATATATATATATACACCTTGAATGGATTTAGTGAAAAATATTGACAATAATAATGAAATTCCAGAGTTAAATGTCCATAAGTAGAGCAAGTCTGACAAATGAAGTCAGGTTAAGCCATAATGGCAGCTGCAGTGAAAAATCTACTCTATGCAAAGGATAGTAAATTCCTCAGTCTAGCACATATAAATAAATCATCTTGGAACCAAAATGACTATAATTACATTATAACTTGTCCTGACCATATTTTGCATTGCCAAAGAAAGTCCAAATTCATTTCAATAAACATATAGACATTTTCTCAAATACTAGAAATTTAAATGCGGACATAGAAATTCTTAGAGCAGGAAATCTGGGAGCACCATGAAGTACTGGTGAATGAAAGAGTAGCTTGTGGTTGTGTGAGACATGGTACTCAAGGAAGGAACAGGGAATAGAGTTGTGTTTGTGTTATCACAGCAATCTAACATTTATTGACTAATTCTTTTCAAGGTATTATGTTGAGAATTTTGTTCACATTGTATCATCTAAACATGACCACAAGCTATAATATGGCTGTATCATTGTACCCATTTTATTGATGAATAAACTGGGTCTGAGGTGGGTTTGTCACTTGCCCAAGTGACCATATCTAGATTGTTGTCACTTGATTGAGAATTTTAAACTGTTTGGGGGCTGGTAACACTAGAAAAGCTTTCTGTTTTGTTGTTGCTATTGCTTTAAGGGCTTTTCTCTAGCCAGATTTTGTGTGCCCCCAGCAATAATCCTCATTTAATATTTAATTTTTGGAAGTCATAGCTCAAGTGATAAAATCGAAGCACAGCAGCACAAATTATTAGATTTATATAGCTATATTCTAATCTTTAAGAGGAATGTACAGTCAGGGAAGTATTTCTACTTGGTCAAGGGAGACAGGGTACATATGCATTCATGTCTTGAGATGCAGTGGATATGAATGTATAGTCATGCATTTCCTTTATATGCCCAATGAAGGAAGCAGTCCTCCATTCAGAAATGTCTTTTTTTCCTTTATTTTTATAAAGAGTCTCAGGTCTGGTAAAGGATGACTAGAGCACAGTACTATAGAATTAATCAATTAAAGGCATCAGAAGGGAGTGGTGGTTTTATCCTATCAGCGAGTCTGTGGTGACTTTTCCTAACCAGCATGTTCATACCCTGGCATGCTGTCAGTGAAATTAGCTTTTCAACCCGAATTAATATATTGATTTGATTTAACACATTATGTAGCTCACTGATGATTCACGCAGTGGGATTCTTATAAAAATAATAACAGGGCAATTTTCTTTAGATGCAGCTTACTTTTAGCATTTTCATAGGACAGAAAGCCTTTTATTACCAGAATATTTAGATATAGTCTATTCCATATAACTATAGTATTGTATAGTTCTGTTTATCTCTTTCCTAGATGTGGGTAGATTACAAACCTCTTTTTATAATGTACATACAAAATAATGGAATTATGTTATATCTCCCTTTTGCTATTTTCTACCAAACCTAGAGAAGAAATGAAGTCTCTCCAGGAGGCCCTACAAAATCAACTTAAAGAGACATCTGAGAAAGCAGAGAAACACCAGGCTACTGTAAGTGTGTTTCTTCTTTGTCCCTTTGCTTTAGGGGAAGAAATGGATATTTTTGTTTTTCAAAATCACTATGGAAAAATACACTATATAAAGTAAAAAATGAAAATACAATTAAAGAAGATTTGGTCACTATCATTGGATTGATACTTGGTCATAATTTATTCCAAGAAAATATTAATGTTATATGTGATTCCTAGGGGACGATTTTTAATCTTCCTTTTTAGATAATAATCCAAGGACACAACTGGGCAGTGTGCTAGTTCAGGCTCCACAACAACAGCTTTTGGATTTTGGAGTGAAACTAACCTTGAAATATTACAGTATGCAGATTCTTAAATCACACCCCACACCCACTGAAGAGGAATCTCTGAGGCAAGTTTAATCAATTCTGCAAGTCACTCATCTTATATATGCCAAAGCTTAAGGGTTGAATTGGTCTCCATATCTTTTTCTCTCAAAATGATGTTCCCTTGACTCCCACATTTCTGCTCCTATAACTACTATTCACCATAAGCAGGAGGAAGGTTCTTCTGAGTAATTCTGAAAGGAAGAGGTCTATCTTATTTCTGTCCCACCTATGCACCACTTATAGGGATTGAACCCTATGTATTTTTCCAGGATCTGCCTATTCCCAAGAGGAATAGCAAGCTATAGGGAACCACATAGTAAAGCACCAGGATGGGTCATGAGGCA
The DNA here is from genome assembly GCF_902686455.1 of Sciurus vulgaris. Taxonomy (NCBI): domain Eukaryota; kingdom Metazoa; phylum Chordata; class Mammalia; order Rodentia; family Sciuridae; genus Sciurus; species Sciurus vulgaris. Next base: position 47,536,109 of record NC_136472.1, on the reverse strand, counting down.
AAGGGGAATTGTGGGCAGGAGACTTGACTGTACTTTCTGAGGCAACAGAATGGTGAGGCAGAGTAGGGTGGTTTAGAATTGCCAATTTTAATGATTTCAGTAGTCTCTGTGACTTTCAAGCTTCCCCAAGTTGTGGGTACCTCACTCTGAGGTGATTAGGGTTGGCCTAATGGCCCAAAGGGTGAAAGCCCAAGAAAATGGATAGTTAAGCTGGTTTCTCTTGATCGATGATTTTACATTTGAGCAACAACAACAACAACAACAAAATGATTCTGGGAGGAAAACTCTCATCAGACTACAGTGAGGAGGACAGGAAGCCAAGGCAGGGTAACTGAAGCATATCATGGGATTGTTCAGAATAAGACAGGTCCAGCACATGAATGCAGGACCAGACTCTTCCTGGACAAACCTTGGTAAAGCATTGATCTTATAGAAATTAGAAACATGGTTAATGTAGAGTCTCCATCTAATCATTTAGCAGGAATCCCAGGCTCTCTAGCCTTTTCATTGGCAAGGCATCTTTTAACAACCTTGATTAGACTATGGAGTTTTGCTTCTGAAATTCAGCTCCTTCTGTCACGTGAGACACCTGATCCCCTGGAATCGTTTTTCTCGTAATAATTGTCGACATACCTGGAAACAGGATTGTCTCCTATTAAGAATTTACTGTTATCTGTTCTACCCACTGGTAAAGATATGCATATTGGTTCTTCAATATTCGGTGCTTATTTGTGACGAGGCTTAATGACTGGCTCTATGTACTACAAATGTTACATAAAAGAACAGACAAGTTTTCAGCACCAGCATGATGATCTGTCCCCTCCACACCTGACCCAGCTTACTGAACACTTCAAATTGCAATTCCATTTCTGCCTTGACCAATCATATTTAATAGATTTATCTGATCCATATTTAATTTGATAACAAATGATGTCAGTAAATAGAAGGGCTCCATGTGCTATTTTCTCAGATCCTCATAACAAAGCCGCATTGAGTTTTGTTGTTGTTATTGTTGTGTTCTTGTGTTGTTTGTTTTGTTCTTTACTGAGAAGTAAAGAACTCAAAGAAGGCAAATTTCTAGTTTGCCTTTAAATAGCTAGCATTCAAAGGAACGAAGGCATGAACTCATGGTTATTCCAGTGAATTATGCACGCCAAGGTCCAAAAGGAATAGAGTTATAACTTTTGAAAGAGCACAAGCCCAAGTTAGAATATCCAATTGTGGAAAATGTCATGGACAAAGAATGTCTAATTGGGAAGCGAGAGAGACATGACAGGCTGAGTCACCCAGGCTTCATCTCAGCATGTTTGCAGTGCCCTCATTATGGCTCAACATCAGTGCTTCAGGGTTTCTGTCCCCCCCTCCCCAATACTGTACTAAACCAGTAGCTCTCTACAGACCCTCAACTTAACTTGCATTTCAGAACATGGGTGTTCTGAGTTTAAATTACTACTGGGCTAATTACTATGCAAACTTGAACAACTTATTTAACTTCTGCAAGTTTCCTTATTGATCCAATTTAGGGGTGAATATAATTAAAATAACCAAGTTAATTTCCCTAAAATTATATCTGACATGTAGTACATGAACTAATGACATTCTCCTTCCTTCTCAGTTTGCCATTTAATTTCATTTTGCCTTTTAATTTCATTCCCATTACTTCCCAGCTGAGTGAATGTAAGTCTTTCATTATTCCTTTCAGATATTTTGTCTGGAAGTATGTCAGTGCTATTTACATAACTGGTGATGGTATGATTGTATGCATGTACACTTTTGAACATAATATACAATAAATTGTAAATAAACCCAATCATCATATCATCACCATTATAATTTTATCTTGCTAACCTTATAAATTTACTATTAGTAACAAAGCAGGGGTTTTCAGAAATATAGCAGAATGATACCTAAAAAAAGAAATATTAAAATAACATAATTCTTTTTTCATCATTTAGGATGATCTAATTCTTCGACTCTCCTGATATCATGCTTGAAAATAATTTTTTTATGTATTTTCTGGATTATATACATTTATGGAAAATATACCATATTTAAAAGAAAATATCGAATTGCTTGACTAGTATCAGGATCAAAGAGAATTACAAATGGTGCCTTTATGAGAATCAGACATATTGCCTATCTATTAATGGTCAATAATAACAGTTTCATTTTCACGGTTATAAGTAATTCATAGATAATTAAGAATTTATGGATGGGTAGGTGATGTAGAGTAATATGATATTTTTTGCATGCTTTTCTTGAAGTCAACAAAGGTACATACTCTTTCCCGAACTGATGACAAAATTGGAGTAAATATGCATTACTAAGGCAAAAATTCCCCAAAGAAACCAAAATCCACAAGTGACAACTCCAAAGAGAGTCTTTACTGAGATGATCCAAGGTGTGAATGAGAAGGTACTGCTTGTGTTGTGTTTGGTCTTTGCCAGGAGAAGACAAAAAAGGAGACACAAGCATGGGGAAAGAAGAAGGTCAGAGTAAACTTCAAAAACTTCAAAGTTATAAATCATTTTTCCACAGTAAAAGTCATTCCTTTTGCAGTAGTAAACCTCATAAGAGATTATCTATTTGGAGTATTCCAGGACAAAAGACTGAAAAAATCTTTACATAAACTTGGGTGAGAGAACTCTGTATGTTACTTACACCCCATTGCAGTGAACATCAGAATAAAGAATAAACTATCCAATAGAAGGAAAAAAAGTAGGCAAAATTCTAATTGACCTGAATTCCAATGGACTAAAAAAATCACAATAAATCAAAAGAGGTTAAATTTACCAATGCATTTTTTTTTTTTTTTCGGTCCTGGAGATTTAATTCAAGGCTTTATTCATAAGCGTATGCAAGGCCAGTGCTCTACCACTGAGCAACACTCCACCCCCTGATAAACTTTTCTAAAGGAGGCAGAATAGTTTAAATGAGAACAGGACAGTTGCACAAATGCTATAAATTTTCAAAAAACTGAAAATATTACATACTTAAAATAATCGAGAGTAAAATATTTGTGGAAAAAAATTAACAATGTCAATTCCTGAAAGCAAACAGAATTTAAAGAAGAAAGATATAATAAGTAAAGACTACATATACTAAGTCATCATACACGTCTCCACCTAGCAATCCATCTTCAGAATCCATCAAAACATAAATAATATGAGGAATATGGAAACAGTTACACCAAACACTTTTTAAATGCACTTGATAATTTGAAACTATCACATATACAGGAAATCAACAAAGTTTTGACATTTTTTGAACAAATCATGTATAGATATATTAAAGAAAAAATGCATTAAAACATAAAGTTCTATTAATTCAAGAATATTAATAGCATCTATAATATGTTATTCAAAGCCATTGAAATAAAAATATTTTAACATTAAAATAATTCCTTAAGTTTGGAAAATATATAATGTATAGCCTAATAACCTTTGACTTAAAAAGAAATAATAAAAGACTATAATACATACTGGACACTTAAATGAAAACAATACAAGCCAAGGTAATACTTAGTGGGGAAATGATTAGTTAAATGCATTTTTTAGGAAAGATAAAAGAAAAAAAAATAACGCAACAAATTAGTTAAAAGTCAAAATATCAAAATCAATATTGAAAAAGAATTATGAAGGCTGGATGAGAAAATTAAGAAAAAACAAATAAGTAGGCACTTGGGGTGTACTTCAGTGGTAGAGCCTTTGCCTAGCATGTGTGAGGTCTTGATTTGATCCCCAGTTGCAAAAAGAAACAAGCAAACCCCCCAAATTTTAACTGGGTTCTTGGAAAGATTATTATAAAGAGACTGTTGAAAGAAATAAATAAGAATTTGCAAAATGTCCCTGGTATAATAAAGAAGAAAGAAAAACCTTGAAGAGACAAGTAAGAAGGAGGCTGAAGCAGTATAAAAGCAAACTCTTCCAACAAAGACAAGCCCAAGTCCACCCAGCTTCACTAATTGATTTCATCAAATATCGAAGAGTAAGTGATATCAATTCTCCTTAAGTTACTTAAAAAAATTAAAAATGAAGGAATTCTTCCAAATACAGTCCACAAAGCCAGCATTACCCTAATAACATAACCAAAGACTCAATGGAAATAGAAACTACAAGCAAATACTCTTGATGATTTGTTTTTAGTCAGCTTTTTAGCTGCTGTGATCAAGAGGAAAAGTTTATTTGGGGGCTCATGGTTTCATAGGTTTCAGTCCATAGACGACTCTTTTCATGCCTCCAGGCTGCAGGTGAGGCAGAACATCATGGTGGATAGTCTAGTAGAGGAAAGCAAATTGGGGCAAGGACACCAAGAAGCAGAGACAGAGAGCTCCATTCCTCAGGAACAAAATGTACACATCAAAGGCATACCCTCCTCCTCAAGCCACACCCTACCTGCCTACACTTATCACCCAGTCAATTCTTATCATCAAATTAATACATTCATTAGGTTAAAGCTCTCATAACCCAATTATTTCACATCTAAGTTTTCTTGCATTATCTCACATATAAGCATTTTAGGGACACCTAATACCTAAAAAAGAACATAAACGTAGTTGCAAAAATCTGTAACAAAGTACTATCAAACAGACCACTAGTGCATTAAAAAGATGGTTCACAATGATGAAGGGGGATTCATTTCCTGGAGGTATGGATGGTTTGCATATACAGATCAATAAATGTGCCACACTACCATCAAAATGAAGGACTAAAGCTATAACTATCTCAATAAATGAAGAAAAAGACAATTGATGAAGTGTAATTCATAATAAAAAGCTGAACAAGGTAGGTAGAAGAGGGACAGACCTCAATGTAATAATAAACACCATTATATTAAGGCAACAACTGATACTAACTGAGTAGGGAAAAACTAAAAGTTTTCTTTCTGAGATTTGAAATGAAACAAGGATGCCCACTTTTAACACTTATATTCAACAGAGTGCAGGAAGTCCTAGCCAGAACGCTCAGGCAAGAGACAGAAATAAAGGACATCTCAATCAGAAAAGAGGAAGTTGAATAGTCACTGTTTGTAGATAACATGATATTATACACAGAAAAATCTCAAAAATTCCACCCGAAAATGTATTAGAAGTAATGATGTAGTTCAGCAAATTTGTAGGATAGAAAATCAACATATAGAGACCAGTAGCATTCATAGAAACCAAAAGTGGATTATCTGAAATAGATATCAAGAAAGTGAACACATTTACAATAGTTACACAAAAAAATCTATGAATATATTTAAAACAAAAGGGCATAATATTTTTATAATGCAAATATTATACATAAATGAAATAAATTGGAAGAGGACACAAAAATAAAAGGGCATCTTGTATTCATGATGATGAGAATCAATATTTTCTAAATGTCCATAATAAAATCATTCTGAAGATTCAATATAATCCCTATTCAAAATAAAACTGATATCCTGCAAAGATCTACAATACACAATTCTAATATGAAAACAAGGGGGAAAAATCACTGAGTAGCCAAAATCATATTGAGCTAAAAGAACAAAACAAGAGGTATTATACTACCTGATTGCAAAAATATGCCAAAACACCACAATAATTAAAAAGAAAAAAAGTACTGGCATAAATATAGACAGATAAACCAAAGGAAAAAAATACAGGTCCTAGAAGTAAGCCCACACATCTACAGTTAACTGATTTTGATAAAGACACATGCACATTATAGGTGGGGATGTAAAGGAAGCACAGCCATTATGGAAAATTATATGGAAGGATCCTCAAACATTTAGAAATAGAACTACCACTAATGTAACTAGTTAGTATAATCTTAATGAAATGAAATCATGAATGCCAATGTTTATTGCTACCTATTCACATCAGCCAAGAAATGGCAACAACCTAAGTGCCTATCAATTAATGAATGGGTATAGAAAATGTAGTACATAGACAATAAAGAACCATTCAGTCATAAAAATGACTAAAATCCTGTCGTTTGTGACAACATGGATGAAACTGGATCTAATTATGCTAAGTGACATAAACAATGCACAAAAAGACAACTGCCATTGGACCTTCCTTATTCATGCTGAATCTAAAAATATTCATTTTTAAACATTTCATAACTGTGGTTACCAGAGTAGCAATTGATCAATGGGTACTGAGTTTTAGTTCAACAGAGTAAAGAAGTTCTGGTATTTTATTGGATAGTAGATAATAAAATCTGTATAGTTAAATAATCTAGAAGAAAGATTTTGAAACTTTTTACCATGAAGAAATTATACACGTTTGAGAAGATAGATATGTTAACCTGATATGTACATTATATAATATATACTTGCATTGAAATATCATGTTACCTCATTCATATGTAAAACATTTATGTACATATTAAAAATAAATTTAATTAAAATATAAAATAAATAACAAAATAGAATAAAAAGAATTATTCCAGTTTGCAATATTGAGTAAAAGAGGAAAATAGCTATATTCACAGTTCGAATTAATACATTATAACAATGTCCACTGAAAGTTTTGAAATTTTCCATGTAAATCTTTAGCTAAATATACATTTTCAAAATTTCTACTAGAGAAATACAGTACTTGACTAGGCCAATATACTTAGAAATTTGTTATATGAATAAATGTCCTTTTTCCAAACTGTAGAATAAGAAGTTTTTTTTTTTTTTTTTTTTTGCACTGAGAATTATATCCAGGGGTACTTAAGCCACATCCCTAGTCATTTTTTTTTTTAATCTTTTATTTCGTGACAGTGTTTTGCTAAATTGTTCAGGGTCTCACTAAATTGTTGAAGCTGGCTTTGAACTTGCAATCTTCTTGCCTCATCCTCTGGAGTCATGAAATTATAGGCATGCACTACTTAATGGTGATTCCTGCCTGTATTTTAAAGACCAATCATCCCTAATATATGCAATTCTTTTTTAGAAAATAGAAAAAGAGCTAAAACTCTCATTTCAATTTATGCATATGTACATTTGTGATTCCAAAACCAATAAATGATTATATGCCTACACTCAGATATACTTCATAATGACTTTTTGATGTAGAATTCCTGAGTGAACAAATTGAAAAGTGCATTAACATATTAAACATTAAGATCAATGAATGCTAGCATCTACATGTAAGAGAAATAGTACTGGTCACTTTGGTGTAAATTGTGATTGTTTCACTTTTTTGTATGCACTCAGTATCAAGGAAAAGATGGGTTAGTACTAATGAGATAGCCTCTTGCAAATGTTGGTAGGACTCAAACAGAATGCTTTGTGATTTGTATTGCTCCATGAAGACTCTAAGTTAAGTAAGGAATAAATTTAGCATATTTTTTCCATTGTTATTGTTGTAAATCATTACTAATTATTTTCCTGTTAGAAAGAGTATAGTTGTAACAGAAATTTGCATAAGAAAGGGAGATTAAGGTAATTGTAATTGCTCTCTTTCAAAGCAAGGGGGAATTTGGCTTTGATTCTGTAAATACTTTTGTGCTGTTTTAGAATTTTTTTTTTTTTTTTTTTTGCTGACTTTGATTAAATATCAAATGGCTATGCTTTTTTTTCCACAAAAAACATGCCACTTTTTGCAAATTAAATTACAAATAACCACAGTATCTAGTTAAGTCCGAAGTAAAATAATATGAAGCATAAAGACAATGTTGCTTATTAAATTATAAAAACATAAAAGAAGATACATTTCCTGAATAATTTAATTTTTAAAAGCAGTAAGTCTGCTTTTAGCTAATTCTGTTTATACATGTTATTTATGAGGACATGAACAATTATTTTTATCCCAAGTGAGTAATGGGTGACAATCTTTCAAACTTGTCTTCTTCATGGAAAACTGTAACAAAGAAGAATGAGCTTTCAGGTATAACCAGAATAATTAAAGATATTGATGATCATTTGATGCATTTCACTACTCTTGTTAATTTTTATGACTTAACTTGTCCTAAGTGAGACATAATTAGTCTGAAACAAGACTTATCTTAAAACATTTATTCTCATTAAGAAAAAAGTATTACTGTGCTTTATTCTTTATTCAAAGTAAATATATGGTATTTCCCATCTCTGAAAATTATTTTGTAATTATCTGCTAGGAATGCTTACTTCTCCAGGGATGTTAAAACCTGCTGGGAATCTACCAGTGATCATAAAATGCTAATGCTTTTAAAATATTCTGAGAAAATTTTTGGTCCTGAATAAATACCGCATTCTCAGTTTTTTATGTCCATACCTAATACTTAAGGAATATAGGTCTAACAGTATATTTTCAGTATATTCTTCATTAAAATGAATTTTTAATTAGGGAAAATTTATACTAAATAATCCCAATATGTGAAGATTTTGTGGAAAATAATGATATCAGTGAAAAAGTAGGTTACTTATATAATTGAAATATCTTTCACTAGTTCATTAGTTAAAGATAAATCTGCAGCATATAGAAATTTTCTGGTGCTAATAAAATTCTTGGGTAGAAATAGATGTAAAAAATACGTCTGTAGGGAGTTATACTATTGTTCTGCATGCATATCTAATTTCAAATTGCATCAAGTCCTTCCACACAACACCTTTGTTTTATCAACTCACTTGAGTTCCCTACCTAATAACACTGTAAGTATGACTAGTAATTTGGGGTTGTTGTCATTACCCTCACAGTTCAAACTTAACCTTAAAAATTGATATGGCAATTATTATATGCATGTATGAATATGTCACAATCAAGCTGTTTCACATATAATTATAATGCATGAATTTAAAAATTTTAGAAAAGTCAATATGGGCAAAACAAAAGAAAGTTTTTACATTTCTCCTGGTTTATGTGTATTTTCACTATCCAAATTGATTGGTTCTCAGTTTTTGCTATCATTTTGATGAATAGTAACTCTTCCCTCCACACCTTAAAGGAAGAAGTGCTAACAGTTATGAGGTTTCCAATTGATCTTCATGGCAACTAGGCCCAGGAGTCAAAAGTGATGATTCTGTCAGGTGGTTCTGGAGCTACTGCTACTCTTGAAAACATGAAAACATGAAAAATTTCATTCTTGTAATTCTCCACTTATATGATTCAGAGAGGTCTATATTCACCTGCTTCTTGCTATCCCTCTAACAACTGACATCCTCTGCTCATTATTTGTACAGCAATGGACTTATCATAGCCTTGACATTAGTCTACAACTTTCCCTATCTGCTTCCTCGCCAGTTGTCTATGGGATCCTGCTTCAAATGTATCATAGAAAATCTAATAGGTCCAGATTATATTTTGGAGTCAAAATTTGTGCCACACTTATTTTTTGCCCTGAAACTATCATATCCAGTAACTAGGAAATGGTGTTAATGGAAGCAATCTTGAAGGGATGTTTGCAGATGCCAAAGCTGTTATCTCCACCATGGTACATTCTACTCTGAACTCTAGACCTAGAACATACACTTCTGAGCCCCAGAACTGGTCACATACTGCTAGTTAAATAAAGGAAAATTAATCATTCCATCTTATTTAAGCTATTGTAGTTATAATTGGTTATAGTAATAGCCTTTACTTTAATTCAGTAATTTGTACTTTTTACTAGATTACTACCATGACAAATTTACCAGTTACAACAAATTAACTGGTTTTACGTAAAATGAACATGGATATATCTCACAAATATAGACTTTAGTTTTAAACAACTTATGCAAACTTTAACACAAAAGGTAGTAGTTTTTTCATGGGGTCATACACAATAAGTAAAATGGTCAAAATATGCATGAGAAGAACAGTGTGCATCAACTTCAGGGTAGTGGTTAACCCTGGGAAGAAGGAATGAAGGAGAATTAGGCAGGACTTTTATAGTATTATAAATTTTCTTTATGAAACATCTAAAGAAATTGTACAAAATAATTATATCTGCTTAGGGGTGGACCCATAGGACATTTACATATTACTTATTCTTTATGTTTGAAATATTTCAGAAATAACTACTTTTTAAATCTATGTATATGGTGAAAATTAACCCTCCTTCTCAACCTTACTTCCAGTCCAATGACTCATTCTGTGGTCTGAGATAATGCATACAATGATTCCCTTTCATCATTCTAGGAATCTTTAAAACTATGTTTTCCAGTAGATGAAGCTATTGGACATTAGAAATATGGCTATTCCAAATTGAGTTGTGCTATAAATGTAAAACAAACAGATTTTAAAATAGGCTACAAATAAAGAATGTAAATTTGTCATGAAAAATCTATTATGACTGGAAGTGTATCAGTTCAGTGGTAGAATGCTTGCCTAATATGTACAAGGCCCTGGGTTCCATCCCCAACATCACACACACACACACAAAAAAAATGTATTAAATATACAAATGATCATGTTTTTAATCTATTGAGTGAAATATACCAAGAAAATTCATTTCACTCATCTTCTTACTTTTCTAAATATGTGATTACCAGACAGCTAAAAATTAGAGAAGTTAAAGGTTTCATCCACTATCATATTTTTTTAACCATAGTGAACACTTAGAGATTATAAAGACTATACATTTTATAAAAACTCTAACACTGTACAATACTACTTTTGTTTCAAAATATTCAGGTCAGATAAAGATGCGATGTTTATTCAAATCACTTGGAATAAGTAGTTTGAAGTTCTAATTGTAGGTGCTAACGATATGCCTACCAAGAGAAAACATCACAGTTTCTTTGGTACAGAAAACATTTCATACCTTTAGAAAAGGAATATCTCTATACATTTGTTCTCAAAGTTGGGCATGGGACAAATTTAACAGTAAAATGTTTTATGATAGTAAATTCCTAGATTACTAGACTCAACACTAGAATTCTAGTTTTTAAGAACCTATTTTTTATAATTTTTAAAATGATTTTATTTGTTCTTTTTATATATAGGTGACAGTAGAATGTATTTGACATATTGTACAAACATGTAGTATAATTTATTATAATTAGGATCCCATTCTTGTGGTTTTACATGATGGGGAGTTTCACTGGTTGTGCATTCATATATGAATATAGAAAAGTTATGCCTGATTTATTCTCTTTCCTATTCCCATCCCCTGCTCTTCAATGTTTTAAACATGATGTTTAACCAGATGAATGAATTGCAGTTGTAATATGCATGGTTTCTCATTTTTTGAAAAGATAAACATATTGTTACCTGAGAAAGAATATTTTATATACTCATTGAATATATGTATGAATTGAATAATGAAGGTTTTGATTAAGGAAAATTTTAATTAATTGTTCTTTTTCAATATATGGTAACAGGAACATTGATTTCATTATACCTCAAAATGTTGAAAAATATAAAAGCCATAGAAATAAATTTAGAATGCATCTACATAATATTATATTCATTTTCAGATTAATTTTTTAAAGACTGAAGTGGAAAGAAAGAGCAAAATGATCCGAGACCTCCAGAATGAGGTAAGGTTTATATTATGTAAAAATTTTCTATGAATCAAAGAATACACACAAATGTACATAGAAATTTGCTGCAAGTTTGGAGGATTGATTACTTGCTAACTTGACCTTTGATGAATAATGAAGAGAAAACTTGATGCTTGCAATTTGAAAGAGTGGATAATTTTCACATTTATGTACATTTGATAATAGTATTAGTCCAAATTTCTCCAGCTCATTTTCCTAATCGTAGTTTTCTTTTGCTGATATTAAAATTGATTTTTATCTCATAAACAATTGTCTCTCAAATGGCATCATAAGCCCTGAAAAATAAAGTAATTTGAAATTTGGTTGCATTTTAGAAAAGACAACCTAGAATGCAAAGCGCATTTCTGACAAACTTAGATTATTGTAGATTTGAGATAAACAAGTTGTAACCATTTTCATGATAGACTTTAACATATAAGGTCCCTGTTACTGTATGGTTTTCTTGTCTTTTGTTGTAAAATTACTGTTTTTCTGCTTTTGATTATTTTCTAGTTTCACCTTTTTATTTCCTTTTTAGTGCAATTATGTAATTCTGATCATCAATCACTAATAGCAAATTGAACAATTCCAGTAATTATGGCCTATTTTGAATCCCAAATCAATAATTTTTAGCACATATTGATCAGTCTTTCATCTTTCTTTCTTTCTTTCTTTCTTTCTTTCTTTCTTTCTTTCTTTCTTTCTTTCTTTCATTTTTTCCCTCCTTCTTGTCCTTCTTTTCTATTATTATTATTTTTTTTTAGATATTTTAAACAGCAAACGAACTATGTTATTTCCAAATGGCTTCCATATTGTTATCAAACTTAAAAATAATCTTTGACTTTTGGTTCCAATATTTTGCATTTATACCTGAGTATGACTTTAACAGACTCTCTCAAACTTGGGAAAGGAAGTATAGAAGAATAGAAAGCAAGAACAATTCTATTTTTTTGATGATTCTATTGTATTTTAATTTTGTTCCTAATGATTCCATTTGTGCTGAGTCTTCTCAAAAAAGGATGCATACTGAGTTTTCTAGGTTTCTTAATTAAGGTGAGAACTTTCAGCAGATGAGACTTATCAGAATATTGAGTATTCTGGATAATTACTTGTTTACTGGGGCTTAGTTAAAGCTCGGTGTAAGATGAAATTATTCAACTCAAGAAGTGGAAGTGGAGAAGAAAGAGGGCAAAGAAGAAGGAAGAGTAACAAGAGAAACAAGGGAAACGGGAAATATTTTAAACAATTCTAAAAATCAGCACTAACATATGAGAAGTGTGTTTGATTTGCACACACACATACACACACAGCAATATGAGAACAGCTGTTAGATAATGAGAGGATTATGGGTTAATGTATAACTTTGTAAGTAATATCAGTTATCCTTTAAGATAATTTTTTTAAAAATCTATTATTCATTTAGGAAAAAAGCATTTTGAAAATAAAAGTACAATTTATTCATATTAAGTAAATACGAGAACTTACAAAGTATTTTGTTTTGGGGGATAACTTAATAAAGAAATTTTAATTTGATAACTATGTAGGCTTAAATAATTCTAAAAGAACTATACCTTCACAGAAGTAAGATCTGCTTAATATAAGTTTTATAATTATATTTATTCATGTTTACTTTCAGAATATTAAAAAATTATGTGGGCTGAAAACTGATAACCTCCAAACAATCTTTAAACTTCTTAATAAAACCTAAAACTGGACACATATCAATTTAATGTTTAAAATTTGCTTTAGTTTAATTACTTGAATGTTTGGGTTAATTATTTGGGCAAATTATCAGTGTGTAAAGAATGAGGCAGATTTAGTAAATAAAATAGTTGGCCCGTTGGCTGTACACTGAAATTATATGGACATGAAAGATATCCAGGAGTAAAAAAATGAAGCAAACTGGTTAAACAAAATACTAAGAGGCAAGAGAGACAATAGAGGTATAAATAAAAATCTAGAACAAAGTTGAAGTCTTATGATGACAACATTTGAATTAAAGAGTTGGTGAAGTCTCAGTATGAGACTTTTGAAATGTTATTAAAGAATAATTAACTTTTTTCCCACATGTGAAGGCATAAAAGGCACTTTTACATTAGCTCCTATTAGTTTACATTTTAAGATTTAAGATGTCCTTTGGAGGGGAAAAGTTTATTCATCCTATAATTTTTTAAAGACAAGACTTTATATGTAAGAAAACATCTCAGTGTTCCCATCCAGGCAGACCCATCTGGAACAGACCACCTTGGAGTCTGTGACCCAGAGATTGTGGACTCAGAAATTGTAATCATAACTGGGAAGAATATAGACAACAAAATGAAGAGGAAAGAGGGAAATAATTAGAGAGGTGTTACTTCTTCACAAAAGGAATGGAGAATGGTACGGGAGGCTGTGTGAGCTATGAATACTTGATCAGAGCATTGCAAACACGTACCTTTATGTTCATCTTTTTTCATAAGAGCATCACTTTCAGCCTCTCAGTTGGAATGCTGTGACTTAAGAAAACTTCACTGAGACCTAGGTCTACAGGTTTCAGTTCCTGGCTCTCTCCTCTTGTTTAAATTCTTTCTCATGGAACATTCTAGTTAAATCTATTCTTTCTCAGTGTGTATTTCTTCATACCAAATTAGCAATTAATAAATGGCAGAATTATGTTAGTAAGTCTTCAAACTCATTTTCCCTTCAATATGTTAAGGTTTGAAGCAATCAGGTGATAGCCTTGTCAAACTTTTGAGAATTCTTTTACTCAATAAAGGACTCAAGAAAAATTGAAAATTTACAGAAAGACCCGTGCTTTCAGTGGGATTTAGTGCCTTCAAAATTTCTATGTTTTTTACTGCTCCAAGATATCTGGCTAAACTGTGAATAGAGAAGATTCTATTAAAACTTTTCACCTGCATGAAAACAAATTAATGAAAAATCTGCATCAGATTTTAATTTTGATGCTAATGTGCTCTATTAGAAGTCAATTTTCCCCAGAATCTACATCTTAAGGAAGTAGGAAAAACTAAATCCTGAGTGTAAGATTAGATTGTGCTTGTATGTTTATTTGTATTGTTATTGGTTTTGGTAATACTATAGATACAAAGTTATACATAAGTAGTTTTTACCAATTCTATTTTTTTCCCTCAAACTCTCTACTCTCTGTGTGCAATTTGCAGAATGCAAGGTTTCCCACAATGCAGAAAATGTTTTCTATTACTTCTTAAACTATGCCTCTAGTTGTGATCTTTCTCATGCAACCTAGCTGTTAAAAATCTAAACTGAGGCATGACAAATATTTTAAAGAATAAATGTGAACAACCAGTAATTAGTTAATTGGGCAACTTCAAGCCAGAAGTTACTTGGGAGCTCCACCAGGGAATGTCTAGAGATGCTTTATAGGACAAACAGAAGTAAAGGTAAGAAAATATTAGATTGATTACAGTTATACAGTTGATTTATCTGGTTTCCCCTTGGAAAATCCCTAGTTTTAAAGTTATTTGTTAGTTTCCTCTGATTGGTTAAGCTTAAGTTCTGTTTGTTTTAGTACCGGTATTCATAAGAAGCTCAAATTGAGTTTTGTTTATGTTTGCAAATCAAGCAAGGTTAAGGCCACTAATGAAGCCTGACTGTTTTCATCTGCTCAGGGATTCTTTAAAGCCTGATCTCTATATTAACTCATTTTTAACACATTTTTTTTTTTTTTGTACATTCACATGCTTACTTCCCATTTTTTATTTGGATATTATATGATGAAATTTATATGAACATTTCCCCCTAGGAAAATAAAATGAAATAAATTCAGTCTTCCTTCCCTGTTAACTGCATCATCTGACATAGTCAATCACATGTAATCCAAAACTGAGACTTAATTTTGAATTTTTACTTTCAAACTCCTGGTTTCTCCATCATCATCTTTAATTTTCTTGAATTTCATCCAATTTTATCCTGGGGTAAAATTAGTTTGTCTATAATTGGTCTGAGATAAAAGAAAGGCTCTAGGAATGAGCAGGATAGTATATTAGGCAAATCAGGCATTGCAACAAACATCTTTGATTAGTTGAAATCCCTTAATGAATGAATTAAGTTTGACAAAGTTCAGGGCATTTCATGAGAGTGCATAGCAATATTTTATAGACACTTGCACAAAAACATAGTCCATAATTGAATAAGTGAGTAGATAGATATATAAAGGAAGTTAAGAGGGGATCAGAAGGAAAAAGAGGAGGTTAAGAAAAGAATAGCAGGGGGAAGGCAGGGAAATGGTAAATAGATTAAGACAAGACTATGGGGATGTTTTCCTCTATTCTTTTCTATGGTGGTAGTTTTTGTTTGTTTCTCCTGGAATTTGACCCCCACCCCCACCCCCCGCCGCTTTGGGATGCATTCAATGTAGTTCCTGTTAAGGATGAAATAAGCAATCATCACACTGAAAACAAATAAGGCCAGGGACCATAAATGTGCTTCACTCTTCCCAGTGTGAAAATCAGAAATTTATCAAAACTACTTTCTTAGTCAGCCTTTCTCTCTGTTTCACGGCTCCATTTTCTCTCCTTATAGTACCATATGAATCACAGAGAGAGTACCATATGAACCCAATTTTGAGTTTACAATCTGTCACCTATAGCTGTTAATATTAATTAATTTAATCTCCTTTTAAATTTGTTTAACTGGCATTTCTCTAAGCACTTTGGAATAACATCTTCCCATAATTCTCTCTGGACTTTCAAATAGTTCTAAACCATTATTATTCATGTTCAGGCATAAGAATAAGATATTGGCTTCTTGGGGGTCAGTGACTATTCATGGTTGTGGCAAAGTATATCCTTTGTTAAGAAAGGAAATTTCTTGGCAATATAGATATGCCACAAAATTTTTAGAGGAAATGAAGTTATAGCTTGCAGACTGGCCTTTAGGAACAGCTCCTCAAATATACCTCTGATAAGACTGTCTGGTGAATGGGCCTCCTCTGCCAGATCCAGAAGTGACCTGTCCACAGTGGCTGGTAGAACCACACAGCCTTATATCTTTTACAAGAGACAGTGGACCAAAGTTAACTTGATTTCAAATGTAACACATTTTTAGAAGTATATATTTTAAGGATTGTGTCTGATTACCAGAGCTTAAGTCACTTCTGCCCTAGATCTGCAATGACTTCTGGAAGTAGAGGAGTTTGATTTTTTTGCTTTTTATTTCTCTGCTTTCATTTTTCATTGAAAATAAGGATTTACCACTACAGAAACATTCACATCGATCCAGAGTTTGAGAACATGTATAAAAGGTAAATTTTCTTAACAAAGGGTTATAGTGTGTGGTAAACAGCTTCAGCATCCAGCAGGCCATCATTGAAGGGCATGGAGTAATTGAGAAACATGTTCTGAGTCCACTGTGTGTATGTGTGTATACATGTGTGTATACATATGTGTGAAAATACCTTATGTGTATAGGTGGCAACCTGTCTATCTTTATCTTATGATTTTAACTTTCTTTTGTCTATTTCCTCAATTGAATGCAGACTCCTTGAAATTTTAAACCTATCATAAAACTTGATACTTCACATTTTTCAAAAGACAACAGGATTTTATATACAGTGAAAGTAAGGATCACATTAAAATTTCTTTTAGTACCAATAAATTAAAGAAATATAGGACACAACCTCCTAATTTGGAATTAAAATCCAATTTGATGATTGGCTATTTTCTCTAATAGAGTTACTCAGAGACCCTACAAAATATAAAGATTGATATCAGGGAATCTCTATGATGCTGACATAACGGAAAAAAGGTATAAGTGCTTGTGTGTGTTTTTTTAGGAAGAAGGTTGAGGTTCACCAAAGAAGACCAGGACTGAAGTGAAAAAATAATAAAGAATGAATACCACTGATGTAAAGAAAACTCGGCTAGGTTTTAAGAACACCCATTTTGGTTCAACTGTCTTGGCTCTAAATCTCTCTAAAATAAATTATTCCATCTTCTTGCCTCAGTAAACACTCTGAAGTGAAGATGATGGGCTATTTCATAATGTGATAGAGTGCTTCAGGGTCATCATTTTGAAAATGAATTCTCATGCCTGCCTGCAGACAAATGGATCTAAGAGATTGAGTCAAATACGCACAGCCCAGGACATGCTCAGATATCTTTAAATTATTTTATCACAACTTTTTCACTTTATCCAGGTAATTTACCTCTTTTGAGTGAATGTTTATGAAATATTTGGAGCAACAGACATTCAGAGTGTTTGTATCCAGTATTTAAAATTTACTGTTACACATCTGTATTAGGCCCTAGGCTGTGTAAACAGTACCCACACTGGGTTGCTTAAGATAAAAGAAACTTGCTCTCTCACAGGTCTGCAGACAGGTACAAAGCCAACATACACTCAGGTCCATCCTCCCTCTGAAGGTTCTACAGAATAATCTTTCCTGTCTCTTCCTAGCTTTGGGTGCCTCCTGGAAATCTCTGAAACTCTTTGACTTGTAGTTGCATCACCCCCAATCTCTATTTCTACCTTCACAGTTTATTTTCTGGGTCTCATTTCCTGTCATAAATATACCTGTTATTAAGTTTAGGACCTATGCCAGTCCATATGAACTTTGAAAATGTAATTACTGGTGCAAAGACCCCATTTCCAAATGAATTTACATTCTGAGATTCTATGTAGACATAGAATTTCTGTGATACTCCTCCAATAATCCCACCACCTGTGACATTTTGCATATTCCTCACATTCAGTCATTCTTTAAAAGAAAGGAGACAATATTTTATTAGTTGTATGTCTGTCTATGGAAGTAATCCAATTTAAATTTATGCATATTTTATTTATTTATTTAGTTTTAAATAATATGCAGTATTTATTTCTCCATCAATTTATTACTAAAATTAACATATTACTTACTTCCATATATTGCCCCAATATTGAACTAGAGCCTAGAAGGATGAAAGTGTTACTAAATTTCAGTTACACAAAATTCTCTCTGACCTTCAGAAATTTAATGAAAAACATTGGATGTTCTATAATATATGACATAATTGCTATGTAGATTTCAATCATTATTAAAATTGCACAAAGTACAATATGAAACAGATTAAAACAAGCATTTTAAAATAAAATTTTGAAAAGTAGCAGATGATTCACATTTCCCCAATTACCCACAATCTTGAACATTTTTTCTTATTTTCTGGTGATCTGTATTTCTTCTTCTGAGAAGTGCATGTTTAATTCAGTTGCCCATTTTGTAATTGGTTTATTTGGCTTTTTTTTTGTGTGTGTGTGTGTTAAGGTTTTTAGTTTTCTGTATATTCTGGTTATTAATCTCCTATAAGAAGAGTAGTTAGCAAAGATGTTGCCTCACTTTGATTAGAATGGCAGTCAAGAATATGAACAATAATAAGTACTGGAGTTAATTGGTGGGATTGTAAATTAGTACAATCACCATGAAAATCAATGTTCAGGTTCCTCAAAAGACTAGGAATAGAACCACAGTATGACCCAGTTATACCCCTCCTTATTCATCCTAAAGAATTAAAGCCATCATATACTATGGCAAAGCATGTACACCAATGCATATAGCAGCACAATTCACCATTGCTGAACTATAGACTCAGTTGAGGTGTCTATCACTGCATGAATGAATATATTGTGGTATGTATACAAATGAAGCTTGATTTAGTCATGAGGAAGAATGGAATTTTGTCATTTTCAGGAAAATAAATGGAAATTGAGGGCATTGTGTTAAGTGAAATAAGCCAAATTCAGAAGGTCAAGTGTCATATGTTTTCTCTTGAATATGGAGGCTAGAGAGGAAAAAGGAAAATAAACATTTTGGGATGATCTCATGAAAATTGAAGAGAGATCAGTAGAGTAGAAGAAAGGGACCAGAGGAAAAAGGAAGGAAGGTAAAGGGGAAATGCTCTTTTCTCATATCTGATCATCTTTATCAGGTTTCAAGGGAAGGGGAAAGTCTGACTCATTATTCTGCGTCTTTTGCAAACATTTTATATGTCTTATATACTTCCAAGTGTTGTCAATTTAGTTTACATCAAAATAATGCATGAGAGACCCTTAGCACATTTAATCTGTGCACATGGAAATAATTGTCAGCATATTTATTTTGGGTTTCTGAGGCAAATTTAATTTATCACTAATCTGTGCTATATTCAAATGAATATTTTTCTTTAGTGATAACTCTGAAATAATCAAACAACCCAGAACCCCATATATAAAATAAGTAATAATACCAAAGTAACACAGGATTGTATCCCTTTCTCATTTCTATATACTCTCATTCAATCTCTCAAACTGTTTCTTTTCAATGACAGACAAAAGACCAACAAACACATAATGCATATTATACCATCTTAGAAATAGCCCAATGGGAGAAATTTTTCAGATTGCACAAGCAGAAAGATCCCAGAGAAGATCCCAGATTAGTCACATGCCTGAGTCAATCACCATGGCCAGGTAAATGTACAGTTTGGTTTGCTATCCCCTTCTCTATGCATCTTGGATATTGCTGGCACCTATGGTTCTCTCAGACTTCATGTCTCAACTTGACATGGGTTTTGTCACCTTGATGACACCTTAAGAACTTTTTACTCAGGAACATATACTAGATATGGGAGGGTTAAGGGATTGCACCTTGTTAGAGGTTTTAGAAAAGGAAATTTTGGGAAATTCATTTAAGCAAGTTTCAGAGAACAGAATGAGAACTTCTTAAATGATAGACAAGAAAATGAAAAATTCCAAATAATATATTAAAACATGATAAAAATTTTAAATGCACACTTATTATCCCAGTTAACACATAATGGCCATTTAATGTACCCAAAATAGGCAATTGTTTCAATAAGAAAAAAGTATTTTATTTATATTATATTCAAGTACAATAACATTATGCTTTAAGACACTTTATAAAATTCATGCATAATAGAAAAATATGACATCTCATCCTTTTTATTTATTTATAGTAGTTAATAACTTAATGATAGTATACACTTCATTGATTTACTTGTTCATTTTAATTCTCTACTTTTTATGGTTAAGAGCACATAACATGAAATCTACTCTATTAATAAATGTTTAAGTGTATGTAAAGTTTGATTAGCTATTTAAGATCACTTTTTTTAAAACCATAAGACTAGACACTTTATCCCTTTCAGTTGTATATGCCTTGTGCATTTTCTAGAACGTAGTAGGTATTTGATATATACTAACTTAATAAACAATAAATATTTTAAAATAGTTTGTATTTGCAAAAATTGCATGGAATGGGCCACTGTCCATAACTCATGGGAATCAAAGTCCTCCAAAATACAAGTATTTCTCTAATCAAATATGCAGCGGCTTTAAAAATCAAGGATAATAAAAAAACTACATATGAATTAGAACCTGCCATCCCAGGTCTTTTACCTATGGGGCAGAAAGACAGTAGAATGTGCTTGGATTTTTTTTGTTTTTTTCATACAAAATGGTTGAAACAGTTAGTGCCTTGTAGGCACTAATTGCAATCACAAGTGTCCTTATGAGAAAGAAGCAGAGAAATATTTGGTATACCAGGAGAAGAGATGAAAAGTTTCTGAAGAGAGAGGAATTTAACATGGGGAGAAAGGATGCAGCCACAAACCGAGGAAATGTGACTGCTAAGAGAAGTTGGAAGAGGAAAGAAACAGATTCTCCCTCCCATCTCTGGAATGAGTTCAACCCCGCTTCATGATTTTGTCCTGGTAATGTCTGAATTTTGGTTCGCTTTCAGAACTATTACAGAATGAATTTCTGCTGTTTTAAGTTGTCTTACAGTGGTCACAGGAAAATAATAAGGTAGGAATGAGATGGACTGAATATCCAGGTCATCATTAGCGATAATTACTAACCTGTGCTATAGGATGGGAGACTCCATTTCCTGCTATTAATCTTAAGACAGAACTGAAATGTTGGCAAGCATTCCATTTGTCCATGTGATGGGAATTATAGATGATTGTTAAACATCCAAATATTCATCATCAACCATTATTTATCTTACCACTGCTGGGTCCTGAATACTGTGCTAAGGAGAGAGGAAATAAGATCACTAAGAGTTCCTGAACCTTTTAAATCCTTGTCTTGTTTGAGAAAGATCTCTCAAAGCATATTAGTTGATATAATAGTAGAATAATGTATACCAGCATTCAAGAGTTTTATTCACTAACTCCACATAAGACAAATTGAGCAGGACTTTTTCAAGAATGAGACTGTACCACAACAATGACAAAGGTCACGAAGGTGGAATGATGATTGACGATGGTGATGACAATGACAGCAGCTCACATTTACCTTTATTTACTGTGTTTAACACCTACTGGGGCCTGGCTACCTGCTATCGAGTCGAAAGCTTTCCATTCCTCATTCCATTCAATTTAAACAATTTTTTTCTGTCCATTGGTTAGTTTTTCCTCTTTTGCTTTTAACCTAATGACTTCTGCTGTACAATCAATCTGTTTTTGTGGTGTATTGTACATCTTGTTCTAAAAGTTTTTATTTCTAAAAATTTTTATTTCAGTTTTTTAAATTTTTTCTAATTGCCATGAACTCAAGTGATTCTCCTGCCTCAGCCACCCAAGATGCTGGGGTTATAGGTGTGGGCCACCATGCTTGCCTACTTTTCAGTTAATTTATAGTAAATACTAGTGAATGTACCTACCACTATATGGCCTGGACTTAGCAAAAAATTTCTTGTTACATCGTCATCCACAGTTTTAACATGAAGCAATTGAGAGAGAATTAAAAGTTATACAGTCAATCATTCAGCAGGGGTTTCAGAAGACTGCCTGACATAAGAGCTAATATTGCCTCCTTTAAACTAAATTTCATAATGTGAATTATGAAATTATGTTCAGTCTTTACCATGTTTGCATTAAGCCTCATTTGAAAAACTTTTTCCTCATTTTAAATGTAATTTCCATGAATAGCTGAGATACACCATTTTGTATCTTTCTACTTCCTACTTTCCTCCTTGGACCTCTTGTTGATATTCCATTCACTTTGACATACTTAAAATAGTTGATAATATGATATTTGATAATGTTATCATATATGTCCCTCAACCTCAAAGAAATTTAGAGATATCCTAACCTCTGAACTACTTTACCATTGTTGAAATAGGTTGAATCTACTCCATTTTGCCCCTTAAAACTATGTTTTATCTTTTTCTACCTTATATCTGAAGGTTGCAGAAGGCAACACTAGATGGGGCAATCATTATGACCTATGTTCCAGGACTTTTTATAGCCACAGGTAGGAGAACTTCATTTCTGTATCATTTCCCATTTTCCATTATAAAATAGACCCTTCTACACACTGTGGTGAATATTAGATACATAATAGAAAGGTGCCTATTTTACATTAAGAACATCCCTGCCTTTGAAATTGTATCCTACACGATTTTAACTTAGCATTTCACATAGACTTCTCATCTCTTCCATTTCCAATAATTTTTTTTTTTAAATTAGGTTTCTCTATCTGTGATTCTGAAATTTTTTATGCATGATAAGCACCTGGGGATCTTATAAAATTGAGGATTCTGATTAAGTGTGGGTCCTAAGATTTTTCTTTTCTAACAAGTTCCCAAGTGATCTCAAAGCAGTTTTGGATACATACAATGGATAGTCAGGCTCAAAAAAGTGGCTGTAGAATGCTGCTTGATAGGCAGCTGATGACTGGCAGATAACAATCATTTTGAGAGCTTCCTTACTGTGTGAATTCCTAAAATCTGTTTGAAGACTAAGATTCAGTAAGATTGACTTGGTCATCTCAGTAAGATATTTGGTCATCTGTTTTTTTGTTTGTTTGTTTTTCAGATTTAGGTGAAAATGATTACAGAGTCACAGAGATGACCTGTAATCTGTTGCCTCAATGATTCCAAAGGACTGGGACAGGAAATTTTCAAAAGTAGTGTAATCTACGTGCAATTTTGAATAGGATATATCTTGGGCAGCACATACTTTTATTAGTTAAGGAAGATGAAGATCAGATTGAATAATCTGTTTATCCAACTATTTACCCAAACCCTGCAATAAATATGAGTTGATTCCTGAAATACAAAATGCAAAGCTCGCTGTTAGAACTTAGTGCTTGATAACCAAATGAGCCAATGGATCTAAAATATCAAAATATTTTTTTTTGAGTTACACAGTATTTGGCAGCATAAATGTTGATTTTTTTTTTTTGAAGAGCCAGCTTTGGTAAGTGCTTCTCTGAAGTATATATGCTCTGGGTACCCTGTATTATAATTGCTTTTCTCCATATTACTTCTCTTCCTCCTATTCCTCCTCCTCCTCCTTTTCCTCCTCTTTCTCTTCCATTCCTTTTCAATCACTACTATCACTGTCAAAGAATTTAATGCCTCTCACATATTCAGTAACTATTTTTTACCTATTTTATGGCTAGATTTATTTATTTCTATCGTTTTAAAATAGCTCATCTAAAAGAAAATGAAAATTCTGCCACAGGTTGTTAATGAGCATGTTGTTTAATTTCCGTGTATTTATACCAATCTCTCAAGTCCCTTTTGTTGATTATTAGTTTTATTTCACTTAGGTCAGAAAAGATGCATAATATTATTTTGATGATTTTAAATTTGTCAACACTTGCTTTGTATCTAACCCTATGAACCCTCCTAGAGAGGGTTCTGTGTTCTGATGAGAGGAATGTACATTCTACAGGAGTTAGATCAAATGTTCTGTTATCCATATGGCCAGAAAGCATACACAAAATGTTCAATGCTACTAATCGTCAGATAAAAGGAAATCAAAACCACAATGAGAAATCTTGCCCCAGTTAAAATGGCTACAATAAAAATAAGTTGTTAGAGAGGATGCAGAGTAAGAGGAACCCATACACATTGGTGGGAATGTAAATGAGTGCAGTCATTGTGGAGAACAGTATATTCTTCGAAATTCTCAAATAAAACTCTCAAATGACCCAGTGTTCCCACTCCTGGGTATATATCCTGAGTAAATGAAATCAGCAATCAATGAGATACCTGCACTCCCAGGTTTCTTGCAGCACTATTCACAATAGCCAAGATATGGAATCAACTGATCTTTTATCAATACATGAATCCACAGAGAAAATCAGGTATATGCACAATTAAATAGGATTTAGTCTTTTTTTAAAATTCACATAATTTTTTTAGTTATACAATAGACTATATTTTGGCAGAATATACATACTTAAAGAATAATTTATTCTACTTAGGTTCCCACTCTTGTGGCCATACATCATGTGAAGTTACCCTGATTGCGTATGCAAATACAAGGCTAGGGAAGTTATGTCCAATTAATTTTACTTTCTTTCCTAATGGTCTCCAGCCCTTCTCTTCATTTTCCTTTGTGTGCTCCAATGAACTTCTATTATTCCCCTCCCCAACCTCCCTTGTTTTGGGTTATCATCCACAAATCAGGGAGAACATTCATATTTTGGTTTTTTGGATGACTTATTTCACTTACCATGATATTTTCCAGTTCCATCCGTTTACCAGCAAATGCCATAATTTCATTCTTCTTTATGGCTGAGTAATATTCCACAGTGTATATATACCACTTTTTTTTTTATCCATTCATCCATTGAAGGATGCCCAGGTTGTTTCCATAGCTTGGCTATTGTGAGTTGAGCTGCTATAGCATGGATGTGACTGCATCACTGGAGTATACTGCTTGGCATATACTAAGGAATGGAATAACTGGGTCAAATGGTGGTTCCATTCCAAGTTTTCTAAGCAATCTCTACACTGCTTTCCATAGTGGTTGCACCAATTTACAGTTCCACCAACAATGTATGAGAGTACCTTTCTAGCCAAATCCCCACCAATACTTATTGTTACTTGTATTTTTGATAATTGCCATTCTGACTGGAGTGAGATAGAATCTCTGTGTAGTTTTAATTTGAATTTCTCTAATTGCTGAGATGTTGGACATTTTTTTACATATTTTTGACAATTTGTATTTCTTCTTTTGTGAAGTGCTTGTTTCATATCCTTTTCCCACTTGTTGATTGGATTCTTTATTTGTCCTGTGTTAAGTTCTTGAGTATTTTGTATAATAAATTAATTTCTTATCTGAGATATTGGTGATAAAGATTTTCTCCTAATCTGTAGGATCTCAGCACATGTTCTTAATTGTTTCCTTTGCTGTAAAGACGCTGTTCAGTTTGATACCATCCCATATATTGATTCTTTATTTTACATCTTGCACTTTAGGAGTCTTGTTGATTGAGGGAGTCCGTTCCAAAGCTGACATGTTGGAGAGTTTGGCCTACGTTTTCTTTTAGTAAGTGCAGGTCTCTGGTCTAATGTCTAGTTCTTTCATCTACTTACAGTTGAGTTTTGTGCAGGGTGTGATATAGAGTTTCAATTTCATTCTATTACATATGGATTTCCAGTTTTCACAGCACCATTTGTTGAAGAGGCTATTTTTTCTCCATTGTACATTTATGGCACCTTTGTCTAGAATGAGAAAAGAAGGGGAAGTAATCATTTCTTATGCAGTAATAATTAGACTTTTAGTCACTGAAAAATACCTAGAGTGAACTGAATTTTATTTTAAAGTGATTTATGTCAAACTAGTGTTTGTGAATAATCTCAGAGGTTCATACATTTTATAAATTTTCTAGATTTAAGAATACAGGTATTATATATTGTACTCTTCATTTGTTTGTACTATTTACCATTTTCAGATACTTACTGTCTCCTGGGTTCCCAGTTCAATTTAACATAAGGTGGTTGATAGAAACAGCCACATGTCCACCTGTGTTCTTCTCCCAGCTTTCCCTTTGGTAATATTGCATGACTTCTAGCTGGAAATTTTCACCTACTTAGCTAGGGACCATATTTTCCATCCTGATATCTTCTGTAGGTGATCAGTGCACATAACTATATTCTGGCCTAAGAATAAGAGCAAATCTCTAAATATATATCTATGTAAATTATAGAAGGTTGCAGTTGCTCTAGGAAGTTAACTTTTCTCACTCTTATGGTTTGGATCTGGAAATGTCACACCCAAATCTCATGTTTGAAAGGATGATGCCCCATGCAGAAAGGTTCAGAAATGAGGCTTTTGGTAATGATGAGATCTGTGACCTCACCAGTGGATTAATCCATTGGATGGGTTGATAATTTCAATGAACTCCTGATGGCAGGTAGGGCACGGTTGGTGAAAGTAGGTCACTGGAGATGCACCATTGGGGATTATATATCTTGTCCCTGGTGTGTTGCAGCTCGCTCTCTCTCTCTCTCTCTCTCTCTCTCTATATATATATATATATATATATATATATTTATTTATTTATTTTATATACCTTCTTACCTTCCATAACCTATTCATGCCCTTGTGTTGTCATGATGTTCTCCATCACCTCAGAACAAAGACAATGGGGTTGTCTGATAATGGACTGAGACCTCTGAAATTGTGAGCCCAAAATAAACGTTTCCTCTCTTAAGTTGTTCTTGTCAGGTATTTTGGACATAACTCTGAAAAGCTGATTAACACACTCAGTAATTGAATAAGTTTGGTTTAGAATTGAAAGACTTCTTATACTCTAGTTTTTTTTTTTTTTTTTTCTTATAGGATATGCCCAATGACTTGAGAGGCTTTTTATTCTTATCTTTTCATAAATAAGACAATGTACTCTTCCCATATTTGAACTTATATCTATCACCTTTTGTGGAAAACTTTGACCCCACCCTTTTGAGCCTACATGCTGCCTGTCAGAGCTAGACTAATGACCCCTACATGTGTATTTCTCATTTCTTAAAAGATATCACACCTCAATGTGTGGGTCTATTATACAGGGGGTGAAGTACAACTTGTTCTTGACTTATCTCCACTTCCTAAGATAATATGTGATACATAATAAGTTCTTAACCAGTAATCAAGTAAACCCATAACCTGTGATTTCTCTAGATCTACCTCATTTTTTTTTTTTTTATTACTGCAAACTCTCTTTTGGTAAGAAGGAACCTTCCACTAGCGAGTGAGATTTTTATTGAAAATAATGCCAGTTAGGCATCTCCTAGGCCTTTCCTGTGCTGCATCATTAAATACATCCAGAGACATACATCTTGAATCTGTTGTCCAATTACTTCATACTTCTCATGTGAACAATACAGCATAAAAATAGCCCTTATATAAACAGACATAGAAATTTCTTCTTTCAATAATACCAGAGGCAAACTTTCTTAGAATGCTAAGTCTCTTAAATGGGTATAAAATTCATTTTTTCTAATTTTGTTTCCTTTTTTAAGCTCTTAAGTTTATAATTCTTATCATTTTTACCATCACTACTATTGAAAAGATGTACTAGAACATCTTACATTATAATTAATAGCTTTGAAAATTTCCCTTGAGTAAACAATGGTGACAAAATGAATTCTAGCCTAAATTTTCATCAGTATACTTACTTAGTGGTATTGCTTGTATTAGAAAATTTCTTATAATTATCATTTTCCTCCATTTTTTAGATGATGTTCATTGATTTTGTCACAAAAGGTAAATTGGGGATGATGCTGTAGCTCAGAGGTAGAGTTTTGACTTGCACATGTGAGGCCCTGGGTTCAATCCTCAGCATCACA
Source organism: Sciurus vulgaris (assembly GCF_902686455.1). Lineage (NCBI taxonomy): Eukaryota > Metazoa > Chordata > Mammalia > Rodentia > Sciuridae > Sciurus > Sciurus vulgaris. Next base: position 47,508,124 of record NC_136472.1, on the reverse strand, counting down.
TAAAAATAAATGAATATATAAAGATATTGTGTCCATCTACAACTGAAACAATTTTTTTAAATTGCTTATGCGTCTCCTTTCAGAAACAAGCTGAATTCATTTTCTAGCAGTAACAAACCAGATTCTTTGTCTAAAGCCACACAGTCAGACTCATATTCATTTGAAGAGTGAGTCTCTGCTAAAATAGGACAATCAGGAAGAGTGCTTCTTTCACAACACGCTACTAGCTATAAAAAGGTACACTGTGCAGGAAAACTCAATTTGCTGTCACTTTTATCATCTAATAGATTGGTTTTGGATTATTTAAGTATATGTGCATGCATGTAAGCACATAATGTTTTCGCACACATATATGTATACCTATCTATTAAGTAGTCAGGCATTCCCTTGGGAGCAAGGAAACTATTACACTTGATCCGAGTACAATTCCCACGCCTTTGTCAAAGGGGCGAGTCATACCAGATCTGAGTTTCCCATGTAACACACATACTTTCTTTCTGCTATCACACACCATTCAAGCCAAGTGCTCCTTCAAGGACTACTCTGTGATGCCTTTTAGACCCTCCTGTATAAACACATTAACCTTATCATCTGTTCCCATCACATTTGGAACATCACTCTATTGTGGCTTTCACCATTTTGCTAGTATTTTCTGTAACTGTGGTTGTATTATCTGCTAAGTCTGTGGAGGGATTATACTCAGATTCTCAGGGCCAAAAGAAGAGAAAGGAAGGAATGAAGGAAGTAACAATCTCAGGTATGAATGAATGAATGAGCAGGGAATTTATGATCAGTGATGGGTGAAAATGGTATGCTGATGGATTGTTCAATTTGTGAATCATTAAATAGACAGGGGACATCGATTGGAAATGTTTAGCTGGGTATTTTAAGCAGCCAGCAGACTGTTAAGACATTATTATTTGCTTGGGAGTATTAATGACATAACAGTAGAAGAGTCTGACATTTTATTAAGAATCTTAAAAACTTGATTATTTGATCATAGTGTTAATTTCAATATTAACATTTTATTATGATGTGTTTAACATGAAGGAGAAAGAAAAACTCACTTAAGATGAATCACCACATCAAACAATAAAATTATATATAGGAGTCTACTTATGCAAAATATAAACTATTAGAACTAAAAGAAATCTAACACAACACCTAACCTATCCTTTTTTATAGATGAGGAGTTGGAGTCTTAAAAAGGCATAGGCATAGCTTTTCTTTTATTCTTTCCACTTACACACAGTTTCTAATACTACGACAAATTTCTGCTATATGTTATGTTAATAGTTGCTTATTTTTAACACCTACTTCTCCCCTGAAGCAGTGAAGCAGTGTGTGTGTGTGTGTGTGTGTGTGTGTGTGTGTGTGTGTGTGTGTGTTTGGGGGATGATATCTAAATTTTTCATCATATTGGCAAAGATTTCCATTAGCTACAAAAGTCAATCATGTTTTCCCTCATCCTCTGCTTTAATGGTTAAATTTGAAAGACTATCTGTATCCTGGAATGGATTAAATATTTGAATATATTATCTTACAGACATTTTTGCAGTAAAGAATTTTCATTAAGTAAGTCCTATGTCAGAAATTAAAAGGATGATATCTCTGCCTTCTTCTGTAGGTATTACACACTTGGAAAATAATAACTTCTCCTGAAACACAGCAGGACTGATAGGCTGTCTTATCCAGTTCAGGCACAGTTCAATGCAATTGAAGAATGAGAGTTTGGGTTAATTGAATGTTTCTGTTAAGTCCAATACCACAAGCTCTGTCTCATGCTCTTTGATCCCCTGAAAGGATTTTAAAAATATCTTATTATTTCAACAGCTATCTTTAGATACCCTTCTAAAATTCTGGTCAATTAATTTTTCTCAAAATTAAGCCTCCTTGAATATTTTGAATCTTCCAGAGTCTGAAGCTGAACATTTAAGTATCAGTTAAATGTAAGTATCTGTTAAGTCTTGAGTCCATGATTCAAGATATTAACAATAAAATGATTAAACTAAATGCATACTGATTTTATAAGTTCAAAAGCTTTGGTGATCAAATTTTTGTTTCAACTATAAAATAGCAATAATCAGATCATAATGTCACCTCATATTTTTTGTGAAGTAGAAGAACTTAGAACAATTACTAGCACACAGTTCACTATCTTGTTAATGTTAACTATAATCAACATGATTATTACTATTGTCAATTAACAATAAAATGGATAGCATTTCATCCTATATTTAGGTAATTTTTTTATTTATATCTAGAAAAGGAATCAGTAGCAATGGGATGACTGTTGAATAAAGCTCTTAATCGGTATTTCTAATTCATTGGTTTTAGTTAGACATTATTTTTATGATTCTCCACTTAACATCTACTCCTTTTTATTTTCTCTGCAAGATCCTTTTTATTGTCTTCATGGCATCTTAAACAGAAAAGTTGAGTTCATATTCAGTAATTGTCATTATTCATAAAACTAGGTTCTTGATTATGATGTACCAGGGCATCAACATAACCATTATCATCAAATCATGTTAGTGCTGATCCTGCTGGGTACAAAACCCCAGGCACTCCAAGAACTGGTGGCTGGGACACAATTCAACTGGAACACCTGATTCATTCATTAATTCTCTTTGTTAAAGGCCATTTATTACAATTACCTAGAAAGCTGAAAAACAAGAAATGACAATTAGAACTGAATGGAGAGTTCTGAAAGGAAGTCTGGTTATATTTTCACAACCATTTAAAGTACCACAGCACACAAGAGAAACATAAGATAAGAGATAGAATGCAGGAATTCAATTTATTATGCCATATCACTGGTTTCATCTCTAATCCTGTCTAGTTTCATTTCTATATCTATTCTACATTTTAGTAATTATCTATTCCTGTAGTGCCATACATATGTATTTACCCAGATAAATATTTGCATTGATAACTATGCCCACGTATTCCTGCATGCATATGTACAGTTCCCAAAATTGATTTCTCAGTCTAGTGTAAACATATGATTTTCCTAATTTTTTCCTATCTATTATCATATATTATTAGGTATGAGATATGCAGTTGACAGGGTTTAGAAAGTGATATCCTAATATAGGATACTTCATCGAACTGAAGAATTTAAGTCAAATTCATAAGAAAATTTACTGTCCAAAAGACCAGATTCTTCAGATGGAGATCATTGGTCTTGAATCCTTTCTCCAGATATCTCATCAGCCAGGGGAAACATATTCATATCACAGAGGAAGTCAGTAAAAGTTAACACTTCTTCCAGAGATACTTTGGTACAGTCTGTGACTTTTTCCTCAGAAAGCTGCTACCTGAGAGGTTATATGCACATAACAAGGTAATTCTTGATCACCAAGCTTTCCTTCCATCGGCCTCCAAAGGCAAACTATCGCCCCTATTTCATTTTGTAGCTCAAAATACTATAAAATCTTCAGTCACCTGACTTGTAATTATGAAACAATCTTTATCTTACAACTGTCAATATGCTGTTATTTTTTAGTTAATTAAACCCATTTGGGTTTTCGTTTTGTGTATTTATTTGACCTATGTGGCTATACATGTACCCATTGATCTCATGACCATTTCATTGTCATTCAGTCCGTCCTTAGAGTTCTTCAGTTCCTCTTTCCCATCCAGATTGTATTGCTCATTCTTATAATGAATATAAGGGAATGTTATATTCCCTTGAATATTCCTTCTTCACCCTTTCCCACCCTTCCTTTGCCATGGATGCATGGCTAAATCCCTATTCTAGTCAAGATGTGCATCTCCTTGTGCCTGCCACAATACAGGGCTGTGACTAGTGAAAATCTGTTAACCATGATTTTAATTAATGATCAATACTCTTGAACCCTTACTACTTCTAGGCAATTCTTCAATCTTGCACATTTAGCAGTACATTGATTCACCCACTATGATGAATGTTTATGTTATACCTTCTTCTCTGTCCTCTAACTGCATATTCCTGAGCCTAAAACCAAATTATTGGTTGATGTATTTTTATTAGTGTTCTCCAGAGAAATGAAACTAATAGGAACTAATATAACTAAAAAAGGTTTTACTTAGTTCATGACTTTGGTGCCTGAAGGTCTAAATAGTATATTGCAGGTTTGGGTGAGGGCTCCCCTAGGCCAAATCACTTCATGGCTGATGACAACTGTGGGAGCACATGTAGGAAGAAGAAATCACATTTCAAAAGAGAGCCCAGAGTTTGTACTCACCCCCATAACAACTGGCTCTCTTCAGAACTGAGGAGTCATACCAGAGCTACCTGAATCCCTTCTAAGAGCAATTCTTCCATTGACCTGAGGCCCTCCAGTGAGGCCCCACCTCTCTGCACTGCCCCTGGAGGCCAACCTCCCAACACATGAACCCTTGAGGGACAAACCACATTCACATCACAGCAATCATCCCTCAGTATCAAAGGAAAATTAGTTCCAGGACTTCCTGTGAATACCAAACTCTGCACATGCTCAGTCCCTTATTTCATCTAGTGTAGTGTTTGTATATAACATAAGTGATCATCCCATATGAATTGTCATCTGTAGATATAATTCATAATACAATGTGAACAAATATAGTCGCTATACTCTATTTATACAGGAATAATAAAAAAAAAAAACTGTCTATACACATCAGAGATACAACCATCATAGACATAGCTACATAGTGTATAAATGAGCCATAAGCTTAACAATGCTAAAACATGAGTGTAAGAGAGACTGAGGATCAGAGAAATTGAAGGAAATTACATTTATTGCTTCATGTGGGTTCAGAATAGTACTTGGAAAGCAACAAATTTAGGTTTTCCCTTTTGGAAATTTCTGGAATACTTTTTATTATTAGTACTTTCTACTCACAGCTGATTAAATCCTTGACTGCAGAACTTGCAAATGCAGAAGTCTGATGAGTGCGTTTGTGTATGTGTATGCACACACAAGCATGCACATTTGCTCTTTTTAAAACATATAAACATCTATACACCTTCAATACCTATATGAATATCTACTTTAAATAATTGGTTCACATGAATGTGGAGGGTGTCAATGCCTACGCCTGCAGTTTGGGCTGGCAGACTGAAGACAGAGAAACTTTGGGGCTGCTGTTCAAGTCTGAAGTATGTCCGCTGCTTTATTTCCTCATGCTCAGGGAAAATCTGTCTTTTATTCTGTTCAGGCTTTAGAAAACTGGTCAATGTCCACCCATATTATGGAGGCAAATCTACTTTACTCAGAGTCCACAAATTTAGTTCAAAATTTCATCCAAAAGACGCATTACCGGAAACATCAAGAGAAATGTTTGATCAAATGTTTGGGCACTGTGGCATGTCCAAGTTGATGCATAAAGTTAACCATCAATCAGTACTACTTATTTATCAAGAAAATACAAGTTATCCATACTTTCTGGTGTATGTTTACTCTTACAAGTTTACTTTTCAAAATTAAAGTACTGTGTGTCCATGAAATCTGTACTCTGAACTGCATCAATTTGTGCTTTTGTCTTTTGGTTTCTGATTGGGTTTGACCAATGGAAATTCTTGGCAGCAGATGGAAAGGAGTTTGAAATAAGGTTTGTATAAGTGTACCTTCTATACATGGTAAATAAGATTTGTTAGGATATTCAACCAAAGTTCACAGCTCTTCTCAACATGCACCTCTCTATGTAACAGTCTCTTGGATTCATGTCTGTTCCCTTCATGCACAATGGGGTCACTTCTTCAAGTTATTCCACTGCCTATCATGGTTTCCCTCTACACTCCCTACATTTTGGCAAATAGTCTCTCAAACCTGTTCAAATTGCATTATTTTGATTGTCCCATCTCTTTCTTAATAAAATGCTGTTTAATAAATTATTGGGGGGTAATATTTCTTTCACATATTCCTGGCACATCTTCCAACCTAGTTACCATGCAGCTTGTTTTAGCCTTTTAGGGTTTCTATTAAAAAAAAAAAAATACCACAGACTAGATGGATAACAAACAATAGTAATGTGTTTCTTGTAGTTTTGGAAGTATGAGTATAAGATAAAATTGCTGGCAGATTTGGTGTCTGGTGAGGCCCCACTTTCTGGATCAAACATGGTGCTTTCTTGCTTTGTTCCTATATGACGTAGGAAACATTCAAGCTCCTTTTAACTAATCACTTCCCAAAGGCTATATTTCCTATTACCTTGGTGGTTAGGATTCATTTTAAGTGAAGAACTTGTTATTTTCTTTCATAGGAAATTATTTATGAGATATTATTTTATCTTTCCAAACTGTAGTCTTAATATTTAGAGACAAGAAATTTGCAGAAAAATTTGAACAGAAGCTTAGAGACTTTCTTTCTGTGATACACGTTTCAAACAGTGGAAACTGTGGAAGGAGTAAGAAAGAGAGAAAAAATCCTTGATACTATAAATGTTAAAGACTTTCTCCTAATACTTAAGGCTCTTTTTCAGTGTGTGAATTTTTGTTCAATATGAATACACAGCAGCTTGTTCTTTCTTTCTCTTTTACCTTTGAGAGCTTTGAAATTTAATCCCCTATTTAAAAACCATCCAATCATTTCCTTTAAGTATAGAAATGTATATTTAGCTCTTCTGTCCTTTCTTTCTTTCACTTCCATTTTCAAAGACATGGGGCATTATGCAAGGTAAATAACAATCTAACAGAACAATATTAGTATCACTTATTGGGCACCTACTTCTACTCTGTATGAAGTCTGCTAGGATTTTTAAATGTTCTTAATATTATTTCTCATCTTTAAAGCATCCCAGAAAGGCAACGGTATAATCCCTGACTAACAGAAAAATATACTGAAACACTGTAAAGGTAGGGTGCCTAATTTCACCCAAATAATAATACAAAAAATAGTCTGGATTTAAAGCAAGGATAATCTGTCCCTAAAATCCCTTTATATTGTTGAAAAAGACTCCTGGTGCCAGTTTTTCTCATGTCCCACTTCTCTTCTCCCATGGTGGTGCACTACTTCTGTTCCAACTCTGCCCACATCCTACTTCTACCTGACTGGACTGAACAGCAAACTTGGAATGGGTTCCTGGTCCAGTTGAAGATGTGCGCCCACTAAGACAGAAAACTTCCCTTGAAGCAATTTCCGTGAATTGTATTTTTGAATCCTTTTCCCCCATTTTCTTGCCAGAAGTTCTTGGCTTCTTGCTTCTTGGAAGAGTGCCCTCTTTCTGAGTTCATTGTCTTTTTGCTCATCCCTTCCCCTTAGGTCTTAGCTGGAATTTTAGCTGAGGTAACTGTGGGTTAGTTTCTTCATAGTGCTTTACTTGGATTCTCAGTAAAGGATTCAGTGTCCCATGTTCATTCAATTCCCACGTGAACAAGGTCAGCTATATTCCCTTTCTATCATTACTGATATGCTAATTATTAATATTTAACATTTTATAATTTTGAATTTGGTATTTAAAATATGAAACCATTCAACTTTGTAGATATAATACCAATTGTATCTTGATTTAAAATTTTTGTTTTGTGATTTATTTTTGAACAAATTCTGGGTAATCCTGTGGAGATGAACTTGCACTCTATGAAATTCTTCTTCACTTCACCTGGCCCTGTCAACGCTTCTCTCTGCAAATATTGGTGGAGCCATGCTCTGCTTACAGACTATAATGAAAGGGTTTGTATGGAGCTTCCAGATTCTGAGCTGTAAAATAAGAAAATCCTGGCAAAATGCCACCAAAGGGAAATTTCGCTAGATTTTGTGGTTTAGATGTAGTATTCCCCAAAAGCTCATGCATGTGATAATGAAAGAAGGTTCAGAGGAGAAATGATTAGTCTATAGTCTTAACCTAATCAGTGAATTAATCCCTGGTGGGATTAACTGGTGAGGTATGGCTGGAGGAAGTGGTTGATTGGGGGTTTGTCTCGGGTATATATTTTTTATCTGGGGAGTGGAGTCTCTTTCTGCTTCCTGTTCCTCATGTGAGATGATTTCCTCTGCTACACTCTTCTGCCATGATGTCCTACATCACCTTGAGCCCTGAGGTTTGGTGCCAGCCACTTATGGACTGAGAACTTTGAAGCTGTGTCCCCTAAATAATTTTTTCCTCCTCTATAGTTGTTCTGGTTGAGTCTTTCAGTTGCAGAAGTGAAAAAGCTGACTAAAACATCGAATGAACCTCAATATCAAGACTTTATTCAATGGTACTATAATAAGGGAGAAAGGCATAACTGAGTTTGAACTCAACTAAACTGAAACAAAGGTCATAAACTGTTGATTACTAGGGTCAGCATGAAATAATACCTGAAAAAAGTATGAGGGAGATTAATTGATATGATGACCCTATGAAAAGACTTATCCCTGAATTTGCAAATGTTTTTTTCTCTCTGAATAAGCTACCTCCATTTGCTAATTCCTTTTAGGTTCGTAGCTGTAAAACTGGCAAGAATTTTTGTTTGTTTGTTTGTTTGTTTTAAGATTTAGAACTCACAAGTGCCAAGAAAGAATTTACAATTATAAACTTGCTAAAATAAACTCTTAAAAAAAGGGGGAATCCAGACCTCTTTTCCGAGGTCTTCAGAGGCAGACTATCTGAAGTTTATTCATGAGGGTAGTGTCACAGTTGCTTTGGTCAAATCTCATTTTCTGTGAAACAGTAGCAGTCACTCAGAAGTCTTTTCCACTATTTCACCTGAAATTGTACCTGCTAAACAACTTGCAAGCATCAGCAGCTGCTCTCATGTTTTTACTGGCTGCTGTGAGAGGTTTTGTCTTTCTCCAGTCTAGGCAGAGTTTATATTTACAAACATATCCCATTTTTCTTGTGTGTTCTGAGTATCTTGATCATTTATTAATGAAAAGTCAGAAAAATAATCTTCCTAATAAATGAGTTTGAGAAGAAACTAAAATTATGTTTTTTTTTTAACTTTGACCTTGTATTTTTCATCTCCAGTAACAAGTTGGCAAAAATAATGCCTTTAAAATAAGAAATTCTTCATCTGATCCTCTAGTCAAAGAAATTGATCATGTTCCGCTTATCTAATCCCCTTAACTGATTTATGCAGTTTTGGAAAGTGCCATTGAATTTTCACCCAGCAACAAAGAAAACTTAAGAGGTCAATTTCATACAGTCATACAGTCCGCTCTGATATTCTATTAATGCCACGTGCTTGACACTTTATATGCTATTTTTGAATATTGAGATGGATTTATTATTTACTATTTTTTTGAGTTTTGATTCTAGGTGAGGAATTTATGTGTGCAAAACCATAATCATTCTTTTCCCTCATCCAGGCAGTGCCTAATAGTAGTGTTTTATTTTCTGAAAGACTGTGATTGGTGTTCCTTGAAATGAAATCAAGAGATACAAACATGAAAATTAAAATTCTAGCCTGAATCCCAGCCATGTGCTTCATTCAGTTGAGCTAAGTACTACCACATATTTGATGTCTAGCACTTCACCAAGAAGAAGGAGGGATGCTGTCTGAACCAGTTATGGATTAAGACTCAGTGTGCCATGATTTGTTCAAATCAAGGGTGCCATGTTATTTTGTTTGTGTCAATTTTGTCTACCTTTCTCATTTACAAGATAGAAATAATGTTCTTTGAATTGTCATTCTTTTAAGATTCTAATATTCAAAGGTTCTAATCAAGATTCAATAAGGTATGGAATTGAAAGTGTACTTAGAGACAAGGACATAAGATGCCATGTCATTCAATTCTATTAAAAAATAGAAAAGTAAATATGACTTTCATAATAACCTTGGTAACCAGGCAGTCAATTTTAGGAATTAAAGGATTTTAGAGTATTAGTGGATTTTAAAATCATTTGGTCATGAATAATATATTTATTTATTTGTTTTGAACACAGTAGACAGATGGAAGTTGAATATTGTTAAAACTCAAATAGCAAATATAATTCTAATTTCTTAACCTCCTAGCCCATTATACTCACCGAAGTGTTCCCGATTTACTGAAAAACTCCTTAATTATTCCTATTTGTTTGTTAAACACTAAAAAAGTCATCACATAAATAAAATGTATGATTAAATGATGAAATGGATTATTTTGAATGAACTTGTTTACTTTTCAGTATTTGTCATCATTCCCTTAACATAGAAGTGATTTGAGATTCTCAGTGACTATTGTTTTTTGCCTCTTCATTTGTTTGTTTTCTTTTTTATTAGAACATTATACTGAGACATAGTATCTGTTCATTTTGACAAAATCATGCATGCGAGGAATTTGATTTCAATCCCCATTCCCCCATTCCTCTGCACCATCCTCTTGAGATTCTTCCTCCTCTCCTCTACTGATCTTCCATTCACTCCTTTATTTATTTATTTTTGGTTGGTACCTTGTACATATATACAAAGGTGGAATTCCCTTGGGTATGTAGTTATATAACTTCATTTTGTTAAATCTGTGTCATATTTCCTCCACTTTTCCTTCTTTTCTCCCTCATCTCCTCCTCCTCCTTCTACTCCACTGGTCTTCCCTATGTCTTAATGAAATCTGTTCCCCTCCCCAACTGCCTTCTGTCCCTTCATTTGTTAGGTTTTTACTTTTACTGTCTTCTCTTGAGAATAATTGACAAGTCAGGCACATGATACTTATTTTTACATTAAGAAAGTTCACTAATTACTCACTGATTAGAATCCCTACATCATTCAGGAAGTATAAAAGTATGAATGAAAGGATAATAGCAATAATAATTAACTGAAGAGAATGCATCTTACGAAGAATCTTATTCCTTTTATTACATATAACCCCTCCTATTCTCCTTGGGAAGTGGAATGTACTAGCCTAGTTTCACTGATGAAGGAGCAGAGACTCCTACAACTTACAGGAGTTAGTACAATCTCACAACTGAAGTGAAACTTTGCACTCACACCTGAGCTCTTGGCAGCATTCTGTGCTGTTGATTTGTTAGTATTTCGGTGTCCTACTGCTCCTGGTCTCAATTTTTTAAGTGTTCTTATGTAATTTAGATTTGAAGCCTTTGGATTAAATAGTTACAGGAAAACACAGAGCACTAGACTCCACTAAGATCATACACCTACTATCAAGAGCTCACCTACAGCTGCTTCAGGACCATACACTGCCTCACTGAGCTGGGGACCTGCTTCACAGTCCTGGGGGCTATGGAGAGCACTGGAGTGCAGTCAGGGTGAGTGGTTAAGAACCAAACTCCTTATAGTACTGCCAGGAACTTGACAAGGGCCCCATCCCCTCCAGGGATCAGGGTCTTAATTTTAGACACTGATTGCAATTATTCTGAGCTTTCTTAAATGTAGAAAAACTTGTCTTTTGAGTGCAAGTTTGAATTTTGGACACAGAATTCATTTGTATTCAGAGTGTAGTGAATAAATTTAATGAACAAACAGGGGCATAATTTTTAGAGGAAAAATTGCTCTGGTACTTTTAAGACCTTAAGTAAATGACACATACAAAGCAAATTGCATTCTTTCAGAATCACTTGGGTCTGTCCTTTTGAAAAATCTGAGTAGAATTTTCTGTGTTTATCATATTCTCCCTTTTTTATTCTCTGTCCCTCTGCCCATTACACATTTTGTGCAGGAGATACTATATATATATATATATATATATTTATTAGCAACAAATACCTTGTGATTCTTCTCACCAATGGATATAGGTTGCTTGTAAAAACTACAAGTCTAATTTGGTTTGGTAATTATAGCTATTGTATATGTGTGTGTTTGTGTTAGAACAATAGAGAAAGAAAAGCCAAATCATGCAAATGAGGGAGAACAGGTTCAGAAGATACATAATAACAGCTCTGGCTTGTGATCAGGCTCCTGTGGAGTTCTAATGGGTTTTACATTCTTGTATTCCAATCCTACTGAACTTCCTTCCATGATAAAAATTCAGTTGCCTACAATGGCTTTTTAAAGTGAAGTATTGCTTCATATTGGACCTGATTTAGATAGTATACAGAGTTTGATTTGAATTATGTATCTGGAAAAGCTTAGTTGAATGGATTATGCAGATAGATAAGTAAATCCTCCTCAAGTTTAGTACAAACTATCTGCATATTCATCTTTTGTATAGTAAACCATCCTTATGTGAAGGAAGTACAACTAAGTTTGGAGATAACTGAGCACAGTGAATAGGGGTTGAAACTTTCAAGTCAGAAATTCAACCTGAGCCGCCTCTTTTCAAATTCCAGATCATCACTCTGTAGCTGACTTTGGTCAAGCAGTTCAAACTCCATTAGCCTTAGTACTTCATAAAAAATGTAGAGAAAGCAATGGTACACATGTAAACTCATAGGGGTCTTGTGAAATTAAATGAATTATCATATATAAAGCATCTAATATAATATGACATATAGTAAGAAATAAATAAGTCATTATCACATTATAATGTGAAGTAATGAAAACATCTGAACTTTCAATTTTTGTGGTTTTTAATGTCTTTATTTATTAATATTACTTTTACATTCCTGGGGATGGAACCCAGGATCTTTCACTTGCTAGGTAAATGTTCTAACACTGAGCTGCATCCCTATCCCTTAAAATGACTCTTTTATCAGTCTATGTTCTAATTTTCATTTTTGTTATTTTCTATTTGACACTTTCTATTTTCATTACTCTGGAACTACTACATGCCCACAATTTTACATGTTTTTCTTTATCATTTGAAAACATTACTTTTATGTCTATAAAGTAGTTTCTCATGGATTGTGATAAGTTTTTAAATACTGTGGGTGAAATTTCTAGTACATGGTAGAGGTGAAGCTAAATATCTATATATGTGAAACCTGTAGAATATAATCAAGATTGAGGGTTAAATTGTATATATTTGAAAATATTGTGTTTATGAAGTTAGCATGTTGTTTTTTATTTAGATTATATTTTTATTCTGGAAGGAAGGATTAATTAATCTAAAGATACTAGAATAGTGAGCATCCTCTACCAAACATAATGTCTATTATTATATTATAATAATATGTAATAATATTACTTATTAATAATATAATGTATTATATATAATGTATTAATATATCACATAATGTATTAATAATATAATGTATAATAATAATGTATATTATTATTATTAGGTGCCTATCACATAGAAGAGACTTAGTAAATTCAAATTCCTTTCCTATGCAGATTTATTCTGCATTGTAATCTAAATCCTTATTAATAAAATTGCTGTTCTGTTTAGCAAAAAATTGAGATGTTGCATGTTAGAGTCTAGCTGAATTCTGGATTTATTGCTAGAATTGTTAATCCAAGAAAGGTAGAAACTCTGAAAACCACAGTTAATGTTGTAGATGATCAGGATGGTAATAGCCTTTTCTTGAATACTTAATGTTTAATTAACACTATGGAGTTTCTTTTACCCACTGCTTCTTGTTTAATCATAAAAACAATTTTGCAAGGAAAATATTTTTCCTCCCATTTCACATGCAAAGAGATGGGAAGTCAGGAATTTTCAGACTCTTATAGAAGGTCAGAAAGAAAACGAGCAACAAAGCCAAAATTCAAGCCCCAGAGAAACTTTCTCCTGCCATTAAGTTTGCCAGTCTTCATAAAAATGCTCCCTGAGTATTCATAAATTATCATTTTGGGGAAAAACATTTTGTCAGAAGCATCTTAATTTCCTATTACTAACATAACAACAAATCTTAGAATTCCTGTCACAAAACTTACAAAACAACTGACATAGTTTAAGAGTTCTATTTATTGGCAATATTCTCTTAGAAAACTGCAGGCAAGACAGTAACGAGAGTTATGGACAAAAGTTGAGTAGCATTTACCAAATTGCAGGGTTTTTTCCCCTAGTTTTGTTTGCAAGATATTTTAAAGCCTTTATTATTTGTGAAAGAAAACAATGAGGGTCTGTGTCTAACATGACTCAAAGGAAAATACAAAGTATTATCATCTGAGAATAGGACCAATTTACCAACACAACTCATTAATGGAAACAGTTTTGTTTTTATCTTTTGTTTGTTGTTCTTAAAGTTCTCTGGCAATGATGCTGTGTGAAATACATCAGTATTTGGTTTTTATTGTTTTGCTTATTTACTCATTTGTTTATTTGAAAAATTGAAATATAATTGCTGATTTCTTTGAAGTCAAGGACATCTTTTATTTTATGATGTTTAAGTTAGAGGGATTTGGAATAAATTGTTTTCCTATAACAAGGAGGCAATTCCTAAATTCCAATCTGCTTTATGAGCAATATCAAATCAGAATGAACAGGGGTTGTTTTGTCCAGAGACTTCAGATGGAATGTATAGACTTCCCTCTGCAGACTTGGCTTACAAGTGTTTTAGGAGCATGGGCAATGGTTGCTGTTGGCTGAGCATCCACTTTTTCTTGCCTGCATTTAGAAGAGAGAAGAGTTTCCTCTGAGCTCAGGGGAGAATAAAAGAATGGGAGAGAACCAACAAAGTACAGATGAAACAATGCATTAAATTATGGGCACAGTGGCCAAAGCATTATCCCTAGTGCAAGGAGTTTACAGAATATTTAGACTTATTTTTGTCTAGGTGAACTTCTTCACTTTCTGTCTGACATTGCTTTTAAGAGGAAAGGAGATTTTTAAGGTACAAGCAATTTACAAGCTGTCTTATTAGTGGCAGAAGACTCAGTGTGAAAAAGCTGTTTCATCTCTGAAATCTCAATGTTTCTTTGGCATGTTTCTGCCCCTCTTCTGACATCATCCTGGTCGTCATCATCGCCACAATAAGTAAAGCTGATTGAGCCTTCTGGATGTTCCAGGCACTGTCCTAGCCACTTCGTCATATGCATGGTCAAATTCGATTGTCAAGCCTGCATCTGTATCCCAGAGGCTCTGGAGGCTGAGGCAGAAGGATTCTAAGTTCATGGCCAGCGTCAGCTGCTTAGCAAGGCCCTAGGTCACTTAGCAAGACCCTGTATCAAAGTAAAATATAAAAAGGGCTGGGGATGTGGCTTAGTGATTAAAAAAAAAAAAAAAAAAAAAAAATTACCACAGCATTCTTATGAGAATGCTTTCACTTTTATGTAGAGAAGTTGAGGGAAACTTATGAGGAAGAAATCTGTTCAGGGTTTACCATTACCAAATCAATGTAGAACATCTGACTTCACATTCTTTCCTTGAAGAGGTTTTAGTTCTTTGTGATAGAGTTGGGCAAATGTCGGTTCTAGTACCAGGTCTTCCAAACGCCAAGTTTGTACCGTGATAAACTGACTTAAGACTGTTACCCAGTTTCCTCATCCATAAAATTGGACAAATAATGATAGCAATTGCTTCATGATATGATGGATATAGTAAAATATTTTAAAAAATAAGAATAGTATTACTTTATATTAGGTAGAGGGGAGTGAAGGGTGGGGAAGGAGTATGGGGGCAGGAATAATGGTAGAATGAAACAGACATTATTACCTCATGTACATATAGACTGCATAACCTATGTGATCCTGCAATAAATATAATCAGAAAAATGAGATTATACTCCATTTACGTAGAATCTATCAAAATTTTTAAATTCATTGTACTGTCATTTACAACAGATTAGAATAAATAAAAAAATTTTTAAATAATGATTTTTGGTTCTTGGCAATGGTAATTACTCTCAAGATATGAAAGTAATACTTTGTTATATTTTTATCAGAAAGAGTTAAGCAAAATTAATTTTTCTTAAATTAAGGCATTGGACATATTTTGCTAATTGATTGCTAGAGAAAATGGAAACTTTAAAATTGAAGTTAATTAATTTGATTAATACTCCCATTGAGCTAGACAACCCTGGACATCGATGAAAATGAGGCAAGGCAGGGGTCCAGATTCGAGCTCTTTAACCCCATTCTAGAGGACTTACACGAAGCCTCCCCTTTCCTTTGTCTTACTTCCCACTATTTATTGTGTACCCGTTCCTGTGCTTTTCTGTTCAGAGCTGGATTCTGGGAAGGAGAAGTCATTTCAATTCCTTCTCCTACCTATGTTCTCTGTACTACATGAAGCCCTGAAACAAAGTTACTGAAAGTGCTCATTGCAGAAATACGGAGTAGATGAGTAGATTTTGTTGGGAAATTCTTGCCAAAGCCCTAGATAACCCCTTCCTATCTAGGAGGAGGCTATCTGTGTCTCATTGTTGTGATGAGTTGTCACTTAGTACTAACGTGCAACCTGGCAGCCAACAAAATCACCTGGTATGTGACATTGCTATTATCAAGAATTGCTGAATAGGGGGATTTCCTTCAGTGGTAGAGCACTGGTTTAGCATGTCAGAGGCCCTGGGTTCAATACCCAGCCTTGATAAATGAATCAACAAAAAATAAATAAATAACAATTGCTGAATGGATTAGATTCAGGGCAACAAACCAGAGTTACTGAATTCTTCAGATAAGCAAATTCAGAGATGTAGTGACATAAAGTCAAGCAACTTATATTCTTATACCTATCATCAAACCAAAAAATTCTTAAGAAATCTAATGTTTTGCTTCCCAGATGATGTGCACATTGATTGCCAATTTATTGCTCCTGCTGGGAAATTGAGCAACACTTGACAGAACTGATTCTTTAAAACTTTATTTTGAGCAGGTTATAACATTTTATGTAAAGATCAGGTTAAAATTTACAAATGATAAGAGAGATAAAATATAAACTAATTATTCCTTCAAGTTTGCTTTTCCTAGAATTCCTCCTCAAACTGTAAATCACATTTTTAATTGGGACCAATTTTATATACTTTTAATGTCAAACATATAACCAGCGGCTATTGTGAGATCTACTTGCATTTGCTACCAAAACAAACTAATTTGAGGCAAAAATACAGAATAGATTAACCTTTCTAACCCCTTTCATTTCACGTTACACCATGAAATCAGGTTTTGTTTAACTTTTAGTTGTTCTTAGCTCCCAAATGTAAATTGGTTAAAAGGAATTTTATTTATAAATCAATCTTCTCTAAACACTCATGAATCACAAGGGAAGTTCTTCCTGATGAATCAACACAGGACTCATCACATCAAAGAGATGCTGATGAAGTATCTGCTAATCTTCCCAGCAGGGGTACATTTTTAAAACCACAACTGGCATATCATCATATCCCTAGTCTAGGAATAGACCTGCCTACCTCTGATCCCTAAGCCCTCGATGACTTCTCCAAGTTTCTTTGATACTGCATTATAGACACATTTTTTTCAAGTCTTTCAGCTGCTAATATTTAATAATAATAATAATTTCTAGATGTGACTGATGTGCTTTTACCTTAGTTACTTGCAATGTTCTAACAGATCACTACAACTGCATAATTCCTAAAGAATGGAAGCTTATTTCTCACAGTTCTGGAGACTGGGAAATCCAAGACTAAGGCAGCAGCAGGCAGCAGCAGTTTTGGTGTCTGGTGAGGGTCTGGTCTCTGTTTCCAAGTTGTTACCTTGAATTCTCCCTCTTCCAGACAGGAGGAGCATTGATCCTCAGCTTTCAGAAGGCAAAAATGCACAAGGAGCCAATGCTCCCTCTACCAAGCTCTTCTATGACAGCATTAATCCATTCATGAAAGACCCTCATTACCTGACACCTTCCAAAATGCTGGTGACTTTCAACACTGTTGGATTGGGGATAATGGGGACAGCGGGACTGTTTCCTACAGAAGAATTTTGTGGAATAAATTCACATCATATATATTTTATTCAGGAAAACTATACTTACTTTAGATGTGTTATTTTTTTATGGACATTAGAAAAATATTGTTGAATACATGACTTGTGACTAATGATTATTATCATAATAATCATTAGTATCTTCAAATCATAACATGATATATGACTTTTTATGATCAAACTGAGAGCTTCTCAAGTTTAGAGAAAAGTACTGAGCTACTGAAGCTCATACAAAGCAAGTGCCATGAAGTATAGTACTATAATAAAATGTTTCTGTCCTCATGACACTTCTGGCAGCCAATATGTCAATTTTCTACACTAAGCAGTTTTCCAATTTTTGTAAACTTCAACTGGGAATTCTTAGAAAGTTCAATTATTTCATTTCTGACACTAACTGAAGTTAGCGTAAACACCCAAGTTAAGAGTTCAGTCCCACAAGACTGGTACCAACTTTAGACAGCAATGACAAAATGGTAGGTCTCCATACTTTTGTCCGAATGGTACAGATTAGATAATTCGCTATTATGGTTCAAAGATTCTCAAGGAAACATTATATTTATAGTTTATTACAAAGGATATTGTAAAAGGGTAAAGGTGAACAGCCAAATTAATAGGTACATAGGTCAAGGTACAGAGGCATAAGGTCTTTTGTCCTGTAGAGTTGGGGTATGCCACATGAATGTATTTGCTTATTTGGAAGTTTTCTGAACCTTGGCCTTTAAGGTTTTTATGGAGGTCCCATAATGTAAGTCATGATAGTTTCGATCACTGGACATTTGTGAGCAAGTCAATCTCTAGCCCCTCTCTTCTCCCCGGAAGCTGAGTCTTCCAACCCACATGAGTTGTTCCTTTGGCAACCAGACCACATCCTCTAAAAATAGGTATGGTCAAAAGGAGTTTATTAGGGATAACAGAAGATGTGCACCCCTACCACTCAGAAAATTCCTAAAGTTTTATAAACTGACACAAAGTATACACAAAAACATGTAATGAAAAATGTGTCTCTGGATATGTCATGCTTAGAAGCTCCATGACAGGAAGCAAGACACAAATTAAATTTATTTATTATATCACAATATAATTTTAAAAAATGAAGGGAAAGTATTGGAAGATTGAAGTATCAGTGAACATCCAGGAAACTCAGATAAAGCCTAAGTGTCTAGTTAAGTTTATAGTGCAGGAAATAAAAAGTAGTGTCATGTCATCCATATCAAAGTGTCATGACTGAGACCTCTGTAGCATGAGACCAATTGACAAAAGAAACACAAAGTCATTTCAGATTCAATTTTTACAGAACACAGTGACTTTCAGTAAGAAGACTGAAAGAAACATAAAAACCTTTTTTATTTCTATGCACAGTTGTTCAGAAACATGACCGAAGAATAGTTGTACAAGAATATGACTGTTCTAGTGCTAATAAACTTGGGAAATATGACAAGGCCTGTTTCCTCAGATTCTTTTTAGAAGCTTCATGTCTGCAAGGATGAGAATACTTCTTTCCTCCAGTTACAGGGAAGCTGCCCCTGGAATGAAAATCTTATGACCTGTTTTAGAGGAAATCAGAGAACTACTTTATGATGTGCTTCAATATAAAACGGCAGGAGAAGGTTTGAGAGACCTTTGTTTTGTTTCTTCGAATGCCAACATGCCATATTTTGGGGTAGCAGCCCCTAGACCACATGTGATAAATCCCTCCACTTGACTTTTTCCAATATTTTTTTGGTTTTCTCATCAGAATTCACTTAGCAAAACTTTATCAGGTGGCCTATATTTGCCATACACAATGATAAAAGATACTAGTTACTCTCAGCCTGGAGATGTCAGAAATAATCTTGACAAAATATTTTGAGCATTGAAAATTCAATCTTAACGTCATCATTGAGATTTTTTTTTCCCCCACCCTTTTCCTAATTATTTTCTTAGTTTGGATTTTCCCACCAGTAGACTCTGAGACAAAAACTCAAAACTAACTAGTTTATTTATATAGAGAAATAAACAGTAGCAGGATAACGAAGAAGAAAGACAAGGAAGGGAAGGCAGCCAATTGAGAATGATGGAGTTTAATCTTCCTAGAGAAATTTCTGGATGCCATTGAAAATTTCTTTTAAATTTTGGCAGAGGGTTGATTTCAGGGATTTTAATTCCATGATATTTCTCTCTTGCTTTATAAGCAAGAAAAATGTGCCTTGGCAGACAACCTGCTAGTAAAGAAATGTAGGTACTCAGAGCTAGATGTTGGACTGAATTTGCAAGGAAAGAATAAAATAAAAAGATATAGAAAGGGCAGCAATATTATCTGGAAATGTGTGTTAATCAGATGCCAATTTATATAAAATATTGACTGGTGAAATATCTTTGTGAAACAAACTAGGTCAAACTAAAAGACTTATCTATCTTTGGCAAATTATAGCTTGAGGGTTAAGAACATAGAATGATGATATTCAACTGGCTCTTATCAGTTGGTGGATGTTAATTTTTAAATATTCTGGGATTTTGTGAGTCAGTTGTTCTGCCCTTAGTAGCTTGAAATTGGACATTGTGGGAATATTTACACCACAGAATTTGGCAAATGTAGTAAATCAACTTCCACTACCTCAAGGCTTGTTTACTGTGCATCATCAAATTGTGCAGATTTTTTGCAAACTATTTTGACCATCAGTCTTTAAATTATTGAAAACATTGTATGAGATCCAATTCTTCTTTCTTGCAAATGAGTAACATTTTAAGTCTATATGAGCAATGATTTATATAAATATATGATTGGTATAAGGGAGAAAGTGAGAGTAGGGACGTAAACTTGGACTTAGAAGTGGAAAGAGATTCTGAATATGAGGTTATTTTTTAAAACCCTGTTTAGGATGTGCTCACATTATTTCTATCAGTTCACTCAATAGTTTTTGCTCCTTTAACAAACAAGACTTTGGAATATAGAAAAATATCCATGCCAAGTATAAAGTATTTAAAAAGTCACAGTCCACTCCTCAGAAGGATCATTTTGATAAGGTAATCTCCTTAGACTGTCCTCTATGGAATTAAATGTGAGTTTATTGAAGTTGGGGTTTGACATTAACAAAAACAAAGCTAAAAATACAATGTAAAGAGTCATTTTGTGAATAATTTTATTAAGCACAATGGAATGTAAACCAACTATTTGACTATCCTTCGAAGAACATAAATCAACAAAGGGGACACAGTGGTCTCGGAATGGCACACCTGGGCACTCAGGTTATTGCCCATTGTAACATTCACACGCTTGATGTTGACAACACATGGTGTTTTGTGTTTCTAGTGTTACCCTGAAAACAGGGAGCTGAGTTCAGAAGACAAATGAAAGTTTAGTCACTGAATGCCTGTCTCTCAACTTATTTTGGAGTATGATTTTGCAGAAACAGTTTAAGTTCTAAATTGCAAAAGTAGTGATAAATTATAAAAACAATTTAATACCAACAGAAATACAAACAACAGTGTTTATTGCAAAATCCAAATTTTAGAGTCTGTTAAAGACTACAACTTAAATGATCACCTCCAAATTTAAATTAACAGGTTGAATAATTAATCCAAACAGATTAGGATAAAATAGGTACAACTGTTATGTCCATAAGCCCCAAAAGTTCAAATGATATTTTGGGATATACACAGTATAAATTCTAATGTTTAGCACATGTCTCTGTGAAGGTCACTAACATGTTATCTTATATTTATTTAAGCTTCTGACTGGATTTGCAGTGTATTCAGTTCTGAAGGTTGGAAAATTCCAATACTCACATAACCTTTCCTGTAGATATTATCTGATAAAATGAGGGTAAGAAAATTTAATTATTTCTATGTCAATCTCTAGAATGGGAAAAATAGTTTCCAAACACAACTTCTTACTTGAAATTCTGATATTACATTCTCCAGTAGAGATAAGTTTTAGGATTCAAAGTTAAAATCTAATACTTTCATTTATTTAAAGCTCTTATGTGGATTTACTCTACAGTGCACATTGAGGGAATAATCCAATCTGGTCACGTACTAATATAAATGTAGTTTTATTCACTGTAGAAGGTGGCCTTCTCCTTTGGTACCTTTCAATATGAAGTTCAATATCTATAATCTATTATCCCTAATGCACTGAAGACTAGCATGTAAACAAATCTCAGCTATCAATTTTAAGAATGTTTTCAGATTAAATTTCATCTTTGTGTGTTTCAGTGTCAGGTGATCTATTGTATAAAATTATAATCACTGTAATACTACCAATTCATCAAATGTCATTAATACATAAAGTTCATACTTGCTCATTTAACGCACAGTATCATATTTTATATATTAAGATTCCCTCAGGTTAAATAACTAGCTTTCTATTATAAAAATATTCTCAGTACAATTCACACAAACAAATGATGTTTGTACGTAGGTCTTGTTTTCTATTTAAAAGAAATAAAAAATGAAAAAGCATGATGATTTCCCCCTACTTGTGGCTTGAATGTACCCTCAAAAAGTCATGCATTGGAAACTTAATCCCTAATGCAAGACTGTTGGGATGTGGGTCATTTCAGGAGGTGTTAAGATCATGAGGGTCCTGCCCTAATGAATAGATTCATGGAAGTTAACAAAGGGTTTAAGCTTCAAGTTTCATCTTATGCTATTACCTTGCCCTTCTCTTGAGTTAATGATAGCAGTAAATCGTCACTAGATGCACTTGAAATCACTTGTCTCTAGAACCATGACCCAAATAAATTTCTGTTCAAATAAATGATTCATTCTATGGTATTCTGTTATAGCAGCCTAAAGTGAACTAATATACTCCCCATACATTTAGAAAATATATATGAACTTAAAAATGAGAAGAGGTATAACCATATCAAATTAGAATTGTCCAAAAACAAAATTTTAAAAAGGGAATGATTCTTGTTTTCTGAATTATAGAAAATGACCATTGAATAAACTACAAGTGGGTGGGAGTATTAGAGAGAAGATTTTACCTAAGAGATAATTTTCTTTATTATACTTTCTTAGAAGAACTAAGTCAATTAGAATGGCTGTGGCTTAGTTTGAGATAAGAGAAGAAAATGATTTTAAATAATTTCATTTTTCTTTTGGGAAATATTTAGAAACAGTCCTTTTGCATAGAGAAAATGTAAACCCTTAGTACATTTAACTATTCATGAGCATGTTTTCACATTAAATACAGTGATTGTGCTTAACCTAAAAAAGGAAGAAGGTTTGATATGAGATACGTGTTTCAATAAAAGTGTTAATACTTTTTAAATGTATGACTTTGAAACTGTTTCAAATAACTTTCTCCAAACTAAAAAATATATACGAACAAACCACTAAGAAAGTCAACAAATAAGCAGCAAATAAAATGTATCTTGACCTGTGTAATTTTATTAATCTCAAGTTATTCAAACATTGAGAAAGAAAGGACAACCTTACCTTGTAGAATTGCTGAGGAAACAAGCTAATAATTTAATGACATGTCACATATGATCAATGGCTTAGTTTCCATTTTCAACTGCCCACTCTTTCAGCATCCCATTCTGGTTCCCATTTCAGCATCTTACCTGAACCTGCTACCGCTCATTCCAAGAACATGTTTCCTCTTTTATCATACCTCCTGTAAGTGAAAGATCCATTTTTCCTTAGTTTGACCACATTTAATTATAAGGAAGAAACAGCACTAGAGTATCACAACATGTTCTTAAGGTAGAGAGAGTAAGAGTGAATAATGTAGAAGCTTTCGTGAGAAGTTGTTTTCTGAAACCAAGAAAGTTTTAAATCAAAATTTTAAAATACTTCAAAATAAGATTTATGTTTTTTTCCCGGATAAAATGACAAAGTACATATTGGTTTTCAAATACACACAAACACACACACACACACACATATATGGTGTTTTTGTGACTCAATGTGAAATAGTTGCATTTGCCTTGGTTACCATTATGTAAGTAAAGTGTAATGATAGAAGAGTATAATTGAGAGAACCCTTATATATTCAGTACATCATACAGAGTTTCTTTTTCTAGAATTTTGGAGTAGAAAAAGCTAACTATTAAAAGACCATGAAAAATGCTGTAAGTCTAGAGAGACTAGAAATATGCTTTTCTCCAGTTAAGTACTGAATATCAGTAATTTACCTGCATATAACTGCAGAGGAACAGAAAAGTTTTTAAGTTGTGTTCTGCCTGGAGAGTTTGGAGAGCTGACAGTCTCAAAAAAAAAAAAGTCTGATAGAAGTGAAGGACCAGGCTTCTGAATGACTTCAGTAGCCATGTCCATTAAATGTCAGTGCAAGATGTCAAAGGTCAAGTGCTACTACAACATATGCTCAGTATCACTGATCTGCCACTCAACTTGTTGGTACTAATCAGTTTCCAGGTTTGCAGGTCCTAAAGCTCCCCAGACGTTTCCTCTTTTAATTTCAGTGTCCTGAGTCATAAGTTTCATGATGAACAATACCAGCTTCTTCCGGTTGAGGTTAGAAATAGTAAGAAATAGATTTGGGCCTCAGTTTGTTCACATATGTTCCAGTTTGATTTTATAAGCTTTAGTTGATTCTTGAGGGCTCTACTTTGTCCTGACTCATCTGATTCCCTTCCAGATTTTCTTAGTGACTGCCAGATTTCCTACTTCAATTTCAGTCTCACAGCCAAACTCAGAAGTAATACACTTCCACAGACTTCTTCTCTAGATCATAAATCCTGCAAGTGTTAATCCTTAAAATAAATTCCATGTTCCATATCACTGGCACTGATTTTGATTCTTTACTTGACTACTAATTAATATATTGATTCACTCTTAATATCGCATAGGTGTTTCAAATGTAGCATATCTTCAACTCAGTTCCTGACATTCTTTCTAGCATAAACTTGTTATATCCATATTTTTATCAATGACAGTTAAAAGAAAGTTCATGCTTTCTGCTGTTCAACAAAATATCAGGGAGAAATTTATGTCTCTTTCATGCCCCCACATAAATCGTATTCAGTCTTTGGAAGTTCTGACAGCTCTACCTTTAACATATATCCAGTATGAAGATTTTTTTTTCCTCTTTTCTTCCAAGGCACTCCACTGTGACCCAAGCCATTATCATGTTCTACCAGGATTAGATATACGTATCTATAAGGGGTGAGTGTAGGAAAAAGATGAAGGGCAAGGAGAGACAGCCCAGCCTTCAGAAGTCAGGCAATGGAATGTAGAAGCTAAGAAGGAACAACCAGAAGGCTCTGAGAGAATTCAGTAAATAGAGAAATTTGAAAAAACCACATGAAATAAGTGGACAAACAAAAAAATTGATTTACAGAAGAAAATATCTTTTACCATCTCACACAATAACTGGAGGTTACCTCATTGGTAACACCAGCTGGTGTATTTCAACCCTTTCTTGCTAGGGTGAGATAAAGAATATTAGGACCCTGTCCTAATGTAATCAGATGGTAGAAATTTATGAAATATAATTTTTCATGTTACATCGCTATGGATTTCAGGATATTTCATGTAAACATAATTTTTTAAAATTGTAGATGGACAAAATACCTTTATTTTGTTTATTTATTTTTATATGGTGCTGGAAAATGAACCCAGTGCCTCACATGAGCGATGCAAGTTCTCTACCACTGAGCCACAACCCAAGCCCAAACATAAATTTTTGCACAGTGAGTATTGCTATCCACATTGCTACAGATGTCTCATAGAACACGATGCAAAAATTTTTATTTCTTCAAAACAGACTAGTAGAAAAGGTTTATTGTGAATTGAAATTAAAAAGTATTTGTCTTGAAAATCCATCTTCAATTCCCCTTCTGCTTCATCTCTTCCTGTTTCCTGATAGATAAAGACCAAGAACTCAAGCCATGAAACACCATGAACCATTTGCCAGATGCTATTTCACATCTGCTGATTATAGGATTGAGTTGGTATTACCAGTATCCCAATCATATAACTTCTCTTTAATCTTCAAACATAGGCCTAGTTCGTTTCTTGGTATGTGTCAGGTAAATAATGTAAACACCAATGAGATAAAATTTGCAAAGCAATTTGAATGCCCCACATAAAGGAGGAAATTAGAATCATTTTGCAAATTTGCATGAATTAGGGTTGAGGGAAGATTCTGTGTTTTGTTTTGTTTAATTTTTTGGATTTCAAGAGGAAAACAAAGGATATATTTTTGTCCATCCAAAAGATTCAAGAAAGTTACATTCACTCTCAGAGAAATCTCTAGTAAATAGAAGATGCTTTAGTAAAGATTTACTTGCACATACCTGCCTTCGAATGTATGTGAATGAAGTCCATTCTTACTGCAGACCTGGGATCTGGCTCCTTGTAAAATAACTCTCACTCTTTAGTTCTGGTTTATCACAAATTTAATTCTATGTTACATATGGTAAATTTAATATTATGCTACATAATACATAGAATCACTGTGGTCTTTTTCATTCTCACTTGACACATTGGTGTCTCTCTCAAATTCACCCATCTTCCTCCTCAGCATCTTGATAATCATGTCATCCTCTGTTATTTCTGGCTGCCACCAATCTCTCTTGCTGACTTAGGTGATCATTTTCATTTGACTGCCTGGAATACAGACTCATGTTTGCAAACTTTGCCCTCAATATGCACAGCATTCACTGTTTTTCTTTTCTGGTACCTCTTTATTCTATACAGTTCTATGCCTGCCACTCTATAAATAGAGTTTTTGTTCCAGATATGCTGAATTACTTAATGTGGTGATGCACCTCTGGCATCTAAATGTTATTTTCTGAGACTCTGCTCCTTCCTTCTACATGAGAGTGAGCATGGTATAATGTCAGAGGCATTGACCTTAGTTTAAATCCCAGACTGCAGGCTCTGTACAAGACATTGGATAAAATTCTGAACTTCTGTGTACCTCAGATTGACACCTGCAAATGGAGATGATGATGGTAGGTACTCCAGTGGTTGTCATGAGAAGCATGTGATATGATTAATGTTTGTAAAGTACTCACCATTATCTCCCACATAGCTACTATCATTATACTTTGGCCATCTTGGATTTATGTATTGTGTAAGTCAAATTGTGCTTTATTCATTTCTTTGCAAATGTTCCTACCACATTTCCTCCTTATTTTCTGGAAAACTTACTATTTCTTCTATCCTTGTGTTCTACATTACAGATAAAAATTCTTACACATACTTGAAATTATTTGATTATGTATTTGTCTTGTTCACTGAACTGTGAAAACATATCTATTTTTCCATCCTTGTTTCTTGATACAAATCCTGGACTACAAGAGATATATTATAAATATGCATTGAAGAATTGGATGAACAATGAGATTGAGTGATTTCTGTCACAAAAGGAAGGAAGGAAGGAAGGAAGGAAGGAAGGAAGGAAGGAAGGAAGGAAGGAAGGAAGGAAGGAAGGAAGGGAGGGGAAGGAAGAAACTTCTTTTTTTTATTGCTAGGGAATATGCATGGAGAACAGGTCTTTTCCTTCCAGTTTCACCCCTAGAATGTGTGCCCCTCCACTTGAAACTGATTAATCAACCCAGAAAATGAAAATACTGGTTTCTGTTTGTGATACAAAGTTCCACATAACTTATGGTAACTGCAACCTGGTGTTCTTAAAAGAAGAGAGATCTAGTATGTTCAGATTTTATCAATATTATTGAAAAATTAACACTGGAAAAAATTTTATTATAATTATAATTATTATCATTATTATCATCATTAAACTAAAATTTTCCAAATACTTATTTCTTAGCTTGAACATGGGAGTCTGAATCTTTGTTATTAAAAATGTAGCTTTTAATCTAAATGGAAAATGTATTCAATTCTTCTACAATTAAAACTCCTCACACAAATTTTCCTATAAAATGTCATATTGATAGATATATTTGATTATTTCTATAATTTAATTACAAAGTACAATATTATTACAGTTTTATGCTACAAAATCGTGAGTCAACCAATTTTAATTTTTACCTTTAGCATGGTTACTACTGTTTCTCAAAACAGTTTCTGTATTAAATTTTAAAGTTGAAAGAAATTACAAATTATATATTTCAGATGATAATTGAACATTTAAATCAGGAAATTAACTTCAGGCATTTTGAAGAATAGTAGTCAAATTGAATTTTTTAATATCTTAGTGCCTGCATTTAGTAAGAAGTTTAAAAAAATCATAAAGTTTCATTTGCCTTAGTTACATAATTCTCTCAGTCATAGGAAACATATAAAGAAGAGTAGATTGTGTATAGAAGATTCCTCTTTCTTCCTCATCAACTTTAGGAACTTAAAACAATAGTATTTCTCTTAAAGTAAGGGCAAATAGTTTTGTTGTCAGCCTCCAGACCCCCCTGGACTCCACTTAGCTAAGACCATCATTCTCTCTTCATCATAGATTTCCTAGAGCATAATTTTCTGTACATTATTAATATGGCCTGCCAAAATGTCCTTTATGAGAAGAGGATAGTAATTTGAGTTTCCATAGCAGAATAGTACCAGTCACAGGGCAGAGTCTAAATATATTTGCATGGTTAATTATCCAAGCAGTGTAATGGATCTTGTGCCAAGTCAGGATTCTGGGGTATCTATTCCACAACCTGGTGGTTTTTTATTGGTCTATCTTTTCATCTTCTCTTTTACACTTAAGAAATTACAGACTTTTATGAGCCTGGTACTTTTGTACATTTAGGGATGTGTGTCAATCCCTTTATATGTAAACATTCCAACCCTCACATTTCCTCATGTGAGGAGGATATTGTATTTAGCTTTTGTAAGTGTTAGAGATAACCTTATGAAGTCCCTAGTGTCTGCAGTAAGCACAATCCAAATGGTAAATAATGATTTAAACAAGATATTGTCCTGTATGGACCCTTCCTGATATATATGATAATTGGACCATATTGGTTTCCTAAAACTTAAAAATATTTTTTTGTTCAGTTTTAGCACTCTGTATCCTTCTGATAATTCAAATGTAAAAAGTTTAGATTTAGGACATGAACAGTGGAATGAAGTGGGAAAGCATGTTTTAAGTCCATTACAGAATAAAGATGTATGAAGATATGTGTTGTGAGAAGAAAACAAAATCTAGTAGCATACAAAGAAATTCAATGCTGGAAAATATTTTCATTTATTTAATAATATTAAGATGTACATATATATATGTGTGTGTGCTATTAAAATATTTCTTAAAATAATTCCACTAAATATAGCATATAACAATAATTTTTGCCCCAGATATTTATTAATTTTTGCTGATGCCGTGAAATCAGAAATCTAAATTCAGATGTTCCTTTATGTTTGGTAATTTAATAAGCACTGTGTTAATTGAGTTATAAATATCAATTGTTTCCCTTCATTCTCATGACAACCACTGTAGTAGGTTCTATTACTATTTCCACCTTACAGGTGGCAGGTATCAAACAGGACATGTAACAGTTCTTCGGGTGAAGTTTGCATCCTTTTCCAGAGTGATATTTTGAAAATTTTTTTTTACTGTTTGTTACCAATTATGTTTAAATTTCTGCCCCAAATAAGAAATGATTGATTTTTTAAATGTTCTATTATATGCTTTAACTCATAAACCCCATCCTCAAGAATTGAATTTTGAAAAATATATTCTTACAAAAGCATTTGAAAAAACCATCCTTGTAATCCATAAAATTAAAATAACACCATCTTAATTTTTTATGCTTTGTTGTAATAAATAAGTGTTATCATTAATGTCAACGAACATTTATCCATTTATCCAGACGTGTTTCCAAGTGTGCTAAGATATGTAGGACCAGGATCTAGGGAGTCTCATCAAAACTACAATCCTTTCAATACACTTGAAAGGTGTATCAACAACATATCGCCACATTCATAGATATATTATATGAAGTATGTAATGTTCATAATTTATAAGAGTAACAGTCTTAGAGAGGTTAACTAATCCAACAAAAATTATAAAACTGTTAAGTAGTAGAGTTGGAATCAGAAACCCAAATTTCAAAATATTTGTCTTCAAATCCCATGTATTTTCAATTAAACTACAATGATTGGTAATAGAAACTTTTTGAGAACAAAGTCAATTCTCCAAAATATCTGAGAATGTTGAAATCAGACTGTGTCGATGAAAGTCATCAAATGGAAATCTATACTATTTCAGCTCTGGAGCACAGGGTACAGATCACTGTCCTAAGCAAAGAAAAGATATGTCCACTGTGTTACAATGCAGAATGAAATTCAATTAAAAAAAAGTCATTGTTCAAGGAACACAATAAGTAAGACATCACAATTCCTTGAACTATTAATTTCTCACCATCTGAATGGTTACCTATCACATGCTCTATAATATTTTCATGTATTATGAAATATCTACCAACCCATTCTTGCAAAAATGGGGATAATAAGATTTATTAGTGTGTTTTCATCCTTACGGGCAGATTACATACACTTATTAAATCTAAACTTTAGAAAAACGGCACACACAAGCCATATTATAATCAAATAAAAACATTTCATCCTGGGCTAGGAAACTCCCTGAGCTCTGTGAGTGGCAGCAGCTTAGTTCTTTAAAACACTTTGGCTCCAATCCTCTAAATAGATTAACAAAATGGAGTCAGCTGTCACTGGGAAATTCAAGCAGTGTTTGCAGACATATGACAAGATGGATGGATCTTGAAGGTGCATGATGTTCAGGTTCCTCATGTCAAGAAAACACACAACAAAAGTGATTTCTTCTCTATGAAAGTTCCAATAAGACAATTTTCTTTGCCTTTATGATAATGATTAACTAAATTTATTAGACAGGGTCAGGTATCTTGGGCACATTTTATTTGTATATCATAGCTAACAAAATGGGTTTTTAGAATTTGGTACAGGAGACTCACCTATCACATATTCTTCTGACTTTAAAAAAAACAATTTTTAGAGATGGGAAATGGAAATTGGATAGAGCCACAATCACTGTAGAATTCCACTTTAAAATGTTTGTGTCACAAATTTTTAAATCTTTATTAGCAAAACCCTGAGCCTTAAAACATTTAATTTATTTAAATAAGGTCAGAAATTTACAAAAAGTTATATGGAATATTGTGGGAAAGGTTTACTTTGTCATTCATTTGTTCATTCAAAAAATATTTGCTATGAGCTGGCTACATATTTGATCTAGGTGAGAGACATTACTTTCACTTATTCTCACAAGTTTAGCTGAGCATTATTATTGTAGAGAAGCCTCTCTTGCTTCTGTGAAGGAAGGAAGACAAACATAATGTAGTAGTGGGGAAGAAAGCCTTCCATAAGTGTGCCTAGGATGAAGTGCCAGGAAATGATTTCAGATAAGTGGAGAGAAACATCTTTTGAGAAGTCCTCCTTAAACGCAAGGGACATGTTTTGGATGGGAAAATTTTGAGACATTATTGGAGAATGATAGCACTCAATTTTCAGATAGGGAAAATCCCTCTTGTAGTGGATTGTTGGGTGAGCAGCTACATATGGCCTCAAATATTAAAAGCGTATCTTTGGGATATTTGGATAGTTAAGTTTGTGGCCTATAGGTTCACAAAATTTATAGGACTATACATTTATAATTCTTCCTGTAGTTTAAAACCTTTTATATTTTTATTTAAGTGCTTTATCAAATCATCATTTTGGCTTGTTTTTTCATATTTTCTGTTTTAGAGACTGCAAAGCATTCAGGACACATAGTGTGATTCTAACTGTTAATCAAATTCATATCACCTGCCTGGAAGCTACATTTTCCTTTTACACATTTATCATAGAGGGAGGTTTTTTTTTTCAACAATGACTTACAAGAGAATGGTTATTTTTTTTTTTTTTAGTGAGCAATGGAATACATAAAAAAGTTAAGTGTTACAGTTAACATTTAGATGGTTTCATAATAAAATTTTTTAACAATGTGCTTCTTCATTTTGTCTCAGACATAATAAAATATGAACAAAAAAGCATTAAGTACAGTAAAAGAAAGTGAGAATTCTTTTCTTTCTGTGATAGGTGTTAAGTTAAAATTATGCATACATTTTATTCACTGAGGAGGAAAACTATATGAAGGAGTCCTGGAAGCTGAAAGTGAAAAGGATCTATTTCACTCATTGGGCCTTTATTAAAGGTTCTGTGTAAAGTCATGCATTGATTAATGACAAGGATACATTCTGAGAAAAGCATTACATCATTAGATGATTTAGTCTTTCTGTGAACATCACAGAATGCATTTAATGTATTTACTCAGATCCAGATGGTATAGGTTACAATGCACCAAAGCTTGGCACATATACCATACCATATAGACTATTTCTCCTAGAGCAGAGTGAATAATCAATCCCTGCAAGATTAAATGCAAACCGTGTGAGGCTGTTGCTAGCATAACATGGCATGCCGTTTCACAACCATGCTGAAACATGGCAAAAAGTATAGCACGGCAAATATACAGTAATGTAGCCATTTATTGTCATTGTCAAGCATCATATATACTGCACATAATTGTGTGTGCTACGATTTTATGGCTGGTTGTGCAGTAGCTGTGTTTACACTGGCATCCCTGCACGCATGTGAGTCCTGCAGTATAGTCCTCATTATGATGGCTATGTGCTACTCTGCCATAGGAAATATTCATCTCCCTTATAGTCTTATGGAAACACTATTGTAAATTCAGCCTATAACAGAACAAAACATTGTTATGGGGAAAATGATTATACACAAGAAAAGTATCATGCTGTACTCGCATGGAAATTTTAGCCTTGTGAGACAAAA
Source organism: Sciurus vulgaris (assembly GCF_902686455.1). NCBI lineage: Eukaryota > Metazoa > Chordata > Mammalia > Rodentia > Sciuridae > Sciurus > Sciurus vulgaris. The sequence continues at coordinate 47,475,822 of NC_136472.1, read as the reverse complement.
AAAAGAAATAAAGTGTGAAAACTGTTATAATAAGTGATTACACACACTGACAATGGAGCACTTGGGCTGTGATTTCAGACAGATTTCATCAGGGAAGTGGCATTTGAGCTACCTCATGGTTCACAGGGCTGTTCATCAGCCAGGTCCTGAAGGAAACAACAGAGAACAGCATATCCGACATTAGAGCAAAGTGAAAACCCATATCAGGTTCAGGGAGCACCAACTGGGTATTTGTGGAGTGTGTTGTGTAGGGAGGGAACCATTTCAAGGACTCTCAGGAAAGAATTCAGAGATAAAAACACAAAATTAGTTTACAATATGAAGTGATATAAAACCACTAGAGTGTTTAACGTAAGGGAGGACCTTGGTTAGATTTCTTCTAGGAAAGATAGTGTGGGAATTAGGATATGAGATTGGTTTAGGGAGGAAAAGAACCTGGTGACAAAACCTGAAAATAAAGATATTTAGGAAATTGACAGAATAGTGAAAAAAAAAAAAAAAAGATTTGAAAGTCATCTCTGATATAATTTCAGTGACTGATTGGACAAAGGAATGTGGAATGAAACATGAGAAAGAATGGTTTAAAGATTGTTTATAGTTGGACAGCTGTGTATGGAGGACACTGTAGTAAGGCAAACCTACCTGGCATTGTGGAATGCATAGGATGGTAAAATCTTGGAAGTCATTGGAACCAACGTTTTTCAGCTAGTATATTCTATGACAGAAGGAGTTTTTGAAGTTCATTCATTGGTGATGACTTCAATGGGTGATCTAAACCTGGGAAACATAGGGTTTGCATTTCCATTTTGCCGCAAATCAGTGGATCTGCAAAACAACAAATTTAAGCATGGAAGACTATTAGATGTCTTTCAGAGTGTTGTAGGGATAATGATTTGTCAAAATCTCTAGCTCATATTTCAGGAAGATGGGGTCCTGAAAGTGAAAAAAAGTTTAAAAGCAAATGTAACACAGCGTATGGGTTATTTTAGGTACTTGTTTCCTTCGCTTCTTGAGGGTGTGGGAACTACATTAATTCTTAGCTAATTCAACATTAGTTGTGATATGTGGCACCTACAAATATACATTCTTCCTTACATTAAGTCAATGCCTACATACAGCATTTTCACCTATTACTTGTAGAATGAATGAACAGAGGGATAAAGAAGTGAATTAATCCTACTTTCCAGATGTAATTTTTAGAACATTATGCTCTGGTGCTTTGAGTTATAAATAGTGACTCCATTTTAACTCAAATAAGATTTCTCATAGCTATTTTAGCTAGTTCTTCATTTCCGCTCATATTGAATTAGGACATTATCACATTGCTTTCAAATTCTTCTTGACTCTAGGTCTTAGAATTTATGTTAGTAAACATAACTGTGAATAGTTTGAAATTAGCTGGTTGCTGCTTTCCATTTCCTACTGAACTCTTTGTAAAATATTTAAATTCAGACTATCTCCTTGTACATTTTTTTAAGGAGCCTATAGGTAAGAAAAGTACTATTTTCTATTTCTTGAATTTATAATAATAGAAGATATGAGAAAATAATAAAGACACAGGTAAGGTATAAAGAGGTGTAGCAGACTACAGTCTTTCCAATAACTTTCACTATATGGCATGTACCTAAAATGTCGGCATTACAAGTCAACAAAGTTAATCAATACAATGGAATGATGTGATTTAATATTACTGGAGAAACTGCAAATTCTGGAGTTATACTAACTGATATTTAAATTTTGGTTTAACAGAGAATATGTTGTGTGATTTCTGATGTTACATAATATTACATTTTTCTTTCCTTTGAATTATTGGGTTAAGTTATGTCCTTCATAGATCTGTTGTAAGAAGTGAGAAGTAAATGTAAAAAAATGTAAACATTGTGTAGAGTTTCTGGTACAATGTGGCACACCGTGAATCCTCTACGGATATTACTTCTCTGTTGAAATTTCATTTCTCCTAGTATGGAAATCTCCTTTCAAATGAAGATTATGATGATTTTCTTCCTTCTTTCTTTCTTTTTGTTTTTTTGGTACTGGAGATTGAACCTTGAACCCAAGGTCAGTTTACCACTGAGCCTTATCCCCAGCCCCATTTTTTTTCTGAAATATGTTCTAGCTAGGTGACTAAGGCTCAATCTGGTGATTCTCCTTCCTCAGGCTTTCCAGTCTGAAATGACAGGCATGTACTGCCAAGCTTCCTTTCTTTTTATTTCTGTGGCCTGGTTATATTTATAACTGGCCTTTGTTTTTCTCCTTTCCTCAGTGGAGCAGAAGACTCTCTCTCCTATTTTAGCTTTCTTAGTATTGTACATGACACACATTTTAAACCATTCTTAGATTTCCTAAGGCTTTAGTAAATATACATGTATGACATATTTGCAGCATGGGGTGTGTGTGTAGGTTTGTGTTTGTGTTGCATGTGTGTGGTGCCTGCCCACAGGTGAAAGTATTTATCAATTTTATAAATAATTTATTTGTTTACATTCAGTAGTATGGGGATCAAACCCAAGTCCTCATGCATACTAGGAAAGTGCCCTACCGCTGAGTTACATCCCCAGTTCAAGTGGCTTTCTTTAATTAATTACTCAAGAGTTTTAGCTTTTAATATTATTACCAGAATATCATTTTATGCTCCCATTATTTGTGAATATTATAATTCTTTTGTGATTTTAACTCCCAGGAAAAGCATCTGATACAGGAGTATTGTCTTTTCAACACTAACAAGCTTCATTTAATAGATGACAGTTCTATCCAGGTTCTCAGCATGTCTACCTCTTTTACTTATTTACCTAGTCACTGTATTTCTACATAAGGTAGTGTTTCACGTTGCTTCTTATTTATTTTAAGAAATAAATCTACAAGCATGATTTCAAAAAGCAAGTTCCTTTATGAGGTCAATAAGGATTTCAGTAGCTTGAATGGTAGTTGATATGTCAGACTAATTAAATCTGACATTTCTGTTTCCCTGTGTGTGAATTTGAAAAATTATGCTACAAAATCCAGTTTGTCCCTTTTGTTCTTTACATGAAGAAAACTTGAAATTTCATATTCTTCATTACTTGTATGGATATAGTCACAATAATATATTCCTTCAGCATTTATTATTATTATTATTATTTTTATTTCTAACACGTCAGGAACTGTTCTAGAGTTGAAACTACACTGAAGAGCAAGTCAGATCATATATCTATTCTCTTGGGGCTTACATAGTAATAAGAATTTTAGGTAGTAATAAATACTGTGGTGTTAATACAGTGAACTATGTAATAAATGATCATCACTGTACCCAGTCATGGCAGTATTCTCTTACATACAGCAACATTTCAGCTGAATCCCAAATACTCAGGAAGCAGCCATGTTAAAATCTGTATTTCAGAAAAAGTTGAAAGACAAAAGCATTGAAGTTTGTCAGTCTTGGTGAGTTTTAGCAGTGCCTTGGTAAATGGAGAGAAGTGAGCAAAGAGAATTTGAAAGCAATGAAAACATTTTATTTACATTGGGTACAATGTGAAATACAAGAAAGTTTAAACCAACTCATGCGATAAATTAAATTTAAATTAACAAAACAATGTTGTCCATTTGTGGAAAATGGACTATGGAGAGGCAGCAGGGGAAGCAATAGGTCCACCTGGTGACCTCTGAAGTGAGAAGGACCAGGCCTTACATTAGCAGCAGTGAAGGTGGAAAGGAGGGAGCAAGTTCTGAAGATGGAATCTACAGCCTTCTTCTAAGTGTGGGAGGAATACTTGCAAATGGAAACAAACTTAATATCTCTCAAGTCTGTGGTGAAGCAAGTCAGTATTACCTTTTCTTCTTTTTCTTCTTCTTCTTCTTTTCTTCCACTCCTTCTTCTTCTCCTTTTCTCCTTCTCCTTCTTCTTTTTCTTCATCTTTTTATTGGTTCTTTTTAAGTATACACAACAGTAGACTTAATTCTGACATAATTATAAAAAGCTTGGAATATATCTCATGATTCTGACCCCAGTACCTCGCATTCCCCTTCCTTTTCCCTACCTCCTGAAGCCTTCCATCTACTAATCTTTCTGACATTTACCCATAATTATTTTTAAAATTAATTTCTTGTGGAAGTACATGATGGTGAGTCTTACTGTGGTATGTTCATATTTGTACATAGGATAGTTATGTCAGATTCATTCCACTCTTTCCTTTTCCCATCTTCCCTCCCTTCCCTTCATTCCCCTTTGTCTACTTCACTGAACTTTTATTCTTTTTTTATCCCCCTCCCAATAATTATGGGTTAGCTTCTACCCACATAACAGAGAAAACATTCACCATTTGTTTTTCTGGGATTGGCTTATTTCACCTAGCATGATAGTCTCCAGATTCATCCATTTACTGGTAAATGTCATAAAGTCATTTTTCTTTATGGCTAAGTAATACTCCATTGTGTGTATATGTCACATTTTCTTTATCCATTCTTCTGTTGAAGAGCACCTAGGTTGACTCTATAGCATAGCTATTGTGAATCGTGCTGCTATAAACTTTAACGTGATTGTTTCACTGTAATATACTGATTTTAAATCCTTTGTATATATGCTGAGTTGTGAAATAACTGGGTTAAATGGTTCCATCCCTATATCTTTGAGGAGTCTCCATACTGCTTTCCAGAATGGCTGTACCAATTTGCAGTCCCACCAACAATATATGAGTGTTCCCTTTTCCCCACATCTTTGCCAATGTTTATTATTGCTTGTATTCTTGATAATTATCATTCTGACTGGATTGAGATGAGATCTCAGTGTAGTTTTTATTTGCATTTCTCTAATTACTAGAAATGTTGAACATTTGTTCATATGTTTGTTGACCATTCCATTTTTTATGGCAGAGAAATATTGGAGGCACTTTTTCTAGGGAACACCAGACATCATTGAGAAAGATTCCTGGAGGACCACTCAGAAGACCTGAGTTACATCTTTTCTTTGTCTTAATAAACAGTGGGCTAAGAAATAAGTCACAAAATTACCCCGATCTTAGTTTCATCATGTGGGACTAGGGATGTGACTCAGGGGAAGAGTGCCCGCCTACCATGTGCAAAACCCTGGGTTCAATCCCCAGTACCATGGACACAAAATGTTTTTGAACTTTTAGTTAGTTTTAGTATGTGAATTTAGTTAGGTGACTTTAGAGTTTTCTTCCAAACATAAAGTTTTATAATGTAACAAAAATTTTTAAAACTACAAATACCAGTAACTTTCCCACAAAATTTATTTTGCATAGTTGACTGATACTTAGAGTTTAAAATGTACTTATTCCTGATATTTCAGTGTGTGTATTATGTTCTTTAAAAAAATCTCATTTTGTGTTCATGAGTGGTACCATGAGAGTAAATTAGAAGTCATTATCAATTATTAATATAATAAATTACACCGTATCATAAATTTTCATGCCAAAATGAAGTTTTTCTTTGTACCATATTATCTATTAATTTAAAAATGTAAGCTATTTCATGGAGCTTCATCCAGTGAAACTAATTTATATCTGATGTTTGGAATATTCAGGTATATATATGTGAATTCACACACACATGCACACATATTAAGGTAGAATATTTATCCATTTATTCATTTTTCTAGAATATGTATGACTATGCATTTACTCACTTTTTCAGTCTAAGATGACATCCAATTTTTTCTATTCATTTGTAATGTGTATTCTTATGTAAAACTATACCAAAATGCTTGTATGAAATATTTATATTAAAAATGTTAAGATATGAGAAAAGCAAAATTTTCTCCTCACCTCATTAAGAGCAACAATTTAGTGAGAACTCTCATATTGGTATAGTGTAGTTTCCCAAAGATCATTCTGATTGTTACATCGTTTTTTCTTAACTGAAACCCCATTCCTTTTATGTTTCCCTTTCTCATTCTCCCTCTTTGAATCTTTTCTTCTGCTTTCCCCGCCTTGTTCTGTGAGAGAAATCTGTTTTGCCTCATATCCAGTAATATTATACAAAATTCTCCTTTTAACAAATATTAGATTAACGTTCTCCTTCATATTCAAATACTAGCCATCGGTATCATCTTAATAGAGCATGAGTAGAATATATAGGTAAAGGGAGTAATTTTGTATTGTTTTCCCAAAAGTGGAAAGAACATTTTTTAAAATTACTAACTTATATTCAATAGGGGTTGTTTCCTTGATCATGAGCTTTAAAATATGTTTCCTTAAGTACTATTCCACAAAAGCCCCACAGGCTTCTCCTGATGTTTCTTCCTCTTGAATCAATTTTATGGAAGATTATTATATACCATGAAATATAGTCCCAGATCAATATTAGATAGAGAAATAGTTTGCAGCTCCACTGTAAGTGAAGTAGATTTAAAAACTTATGGTAATGTCTTTAGGGAGAACTTAGGTATTTTTAATCTGTCATTTCATCATAGCTTGTGTTGATAACCTCTAAAGACCAATTCTCTCTAATTTTAGTCTTTAAGATCTTGAAACTGATGTAATAGTTGTATCTCACTGAGATTCAGAGATGGCTTGAAGGAAGGAAAAATCAAACTGTCAGTAAGTTGAAAGATCATGCTCTTTCTACACCAGCACAAGTCATACCGTGGAAACACACTGTGATGCATTGAGATTTCCTCCAGGTTATAAATTCACAGAACATGGGAAAATTTTTCTACTAGGACTGGACTAAGCTTCACTTTTATCTTCCCAATTTCAATTTCCTTCCAAACAATTGTTAATAGCACCAACACCAATTGTGTTGACAGCAGATATAATAGAACAAGAAGAATCAATTTTTCCATTGCAATATTTACCATCTTACTCTAAAAACCTGCCTATCTCTATTTTGGAGGACCTGAAGTTTCAGTGAAGATACTGCTGCAGTAAATAAGCCCAACTTTTAAGTAATTGAAGAGTAAACAGAATTCTAAGGCAATAAGAAAAAAAAAAAAAAAACTTTTCTGAAGAGGAAAACATATTTAATTTAAGATTAAATGCACAAAGATACAATATTACTGAAAGTAGAACTACATAAAGCTGAAATATTCCTACTCATGGACCAACAAAGCATATGAGGTTTATAGTTAAGAGAGAAGTCTATAATATGCAACTTAGCACAATTAAAAGTATCTTGATGTAAAGGAATATTTCAATTACATGCAATTCTCTTCATAAATCTACAATGTCATTAGTTTTTCAATTAGAATAGTAAAACTGAAATTTTAAAAAAATCTCTACTAAGGATACAAATATGCAAAATCAATGCATAAGATTGGTTTTATTACCTTCCAAAATAAATGATGTAGAATATTGGATGAGTAATTTATAAATTTATGTTGCATAACCTATTCAGGTGAGGGACCTTAGATTTGCACCATTTAATCACCAATGAACATAGCTTCGCTAGGAAACGTAGTCACTGAATAAAGCAGAGGGAGTCAAAACTCATAGGTTATTCCTTGCTATAAGCAAAATTTCTGCTTCCTTGAAATTCAAAAAAAGTACAGGTCCAAAGTTCTATCTGGATAAACTGCAAGGAGATGACTAAGGAAAGTTCATGAACATTATATAATTTATTGCTTATTTATTACCAACATTTATTAAATAGTCTGCATATCCCAAGCAGAATGATCAGGGAAATCTCTTGTCTTAATGGTCCTCACCATCTGGCAAGGAAGTCAGACCTTGAGGAATTGGTAAACTAGCATGCAATTCTTAAGGAACCCTAGCTACAAAAATCTCAAAACCAAAGGAACATTTCAGATAAAATGGACACATAATGGGGGGTGGAAGGGAGGCAAGAATGGAGGAAGGAGGGACTGCATAGAGGGAAAAGAGGGGTGGGAGGGATGGGGGGGAAGGAAAAAAATAACCATGAATCAAACACCAATACCCTATGTAAATGTATGATTACACAAATGGTATGCCTCTACTTCATGTACAAACAGAGAAACAAGATGTATCACATTTGTTTACAATAAAAATAAATAAAAAAACAAAAATAAGAAAAATAAAATGAATTATAATAGGACAAAAAGACTAAAAAGAAAGGGAGTGAACTTTTCATACAAGTTGTGGCTGAAGAGATAGGTGGGAATGAGAACGCAAAACTAAGGTATATGTCATGATATCACTTCTATACTTAAATCAGTAATCTCTGAAGAAGGATCTGGGGTTTGCATGTATTAAAGTATTGCTATCTATGTTAATTTAGGTTTGAGAACACTGGTCTCTAAACAATCTTGGTGATTGTCATTAGAAACTGTTTTTGTGAACAAAACATTAATTTTAAGAATATTAATTTCCCAATCCATGAACATAGGAGGTCTTTCTAAATTCTAGTGTCTTCTTCAATTTCTTTCTTCAGTGTTTTATATTTTTCATTGTAGATGTCTTTCACCAGTTTGGTTATATTTATTCCCAGTATTTTTTAGGTAGGGACTATTGTAAATAAAGTTGTTTTCCTGATTTATTTCTTGGTGCGTTATTACTGGTTTATAGGAAAGTTACTGATTTTTGTAAGTTGATTAAATGTCCTTATTCTTTGCTGAATTAGTTTATTCAGTTCTAAGAGAATTTTGGTGGACCCAATAAGGTTCTCTAGTTGTTGTTCATTTGCAAACAGGATTAATTTGACTTCCTCCTTTCCTGCCTACATCCTTTTTGTCCCCCCAGAGGTATAAAATCTGTTGTTGTTGTTGTTTTTTGTATATATACACACATATTTATATGTATTTATTTGCATTAATGTAAACTTACAAAAGCCCAGAATATTCATCAGTATCCATCTAAAGTGCCAATATCCAACCAATGTTGTGATGAATAGCCTGAACTTTTGTCAGTCGACATTTATGCAAGTATATCTGCATGACAAATTACAGGATGTGAATTCACTAGGTCAAAGAGTACTTATAAATTTGATAGTCATAGGGTGAGGGTCAACAGGTCAGTGAATTTCTCCATGTAGGGTGTGAAATCAAATGTATTCACTTTTACAGTCTATATGATCTCTACCACAACTACCCAAAATTACCATCAGAAATGCCCCTATAGACTGTATACAAAGGAATAAGCATGACCTGTATCCCTTTTAATTTTTTTTCTCTTGCCTGATTTCTGTCACTAAAGTTTCCATTATTATATTAAATAAAAGTGGTAGAATGAGCATCCATATCCCCACCTTATTTTAGAGGATAAAGAAAATGTATACAATGGAGTGTACAAAGTATACGAGTGCCATAAAGAAGGATGAAATCAGGTCATTTGCAGGAAAAAGGGTGGAACTGAAGATCATCCTGTTACGTGAAATAAATATCTCAGAAAGACAAATACCTTATTTTTTTCCTCCCACATGTGGAATCTAGAAAAACAACGACAAAATAAACATAGCATGAAAGTAGAAGGGGGCCTATTAGGGAAAGGAACTGGGGGCGGGGAGAAATAAGGGGCATAAGAAGTGTGGGAGGGTGAGTATGATCATACTTGTTATTTGCATTTATAGAAATGTCAAAATGAGACCCATTATTTATAAAATTAATATGCACTAATAGTTCTCATGATAACACAAAATTAATTTTAAGAAAAGAAGAAATCTACCCAAGAGGGAAAGAAATGGAGGACCACACTCTAAGCTACAGGAAATTTCCACAGAAATCCACACATTGGATTAGACCAAACTGAAACGTCATTAAGGTTTGCTATAGATCTATGATTTATAGGGTTTATCCCAGTTCCACCTACTTTAGGAGATCAAAACATACACAAACACATAGACATACACAAAAAGAAAGATAATGGTATTAAAAGAAGAAAAAATAGGAAAAGTATGTGACAGATAAGTGAGTGATTCTGGTGACTTCTTTTGAAGAGGGTAAAGAGATAACTATAGCCCCCCAAATTAGAATCTAAATAATGCTCTATTCACTTCTGTTTTTACTTTTGCATATAATCCAATTCAATAATAAAGCATCTCTTTATCATATACACAAATATTCCTGGAATAATTGATTTGTTCTGTGTATAAGGCCACAAGTCATTTACAGCCTGTTTCAGGTAGCTTGGAAGTGTTTTTTAATTGCCTTTGTAAAAAATAATTGTATTTCTTGTTCCATTGAGCATATTAGAATACCCAAGTTAAGTTAGAATAAAAAAGTGTGATAAGTTTCTAAGTTAGAAATTGGGGAAAATTCATTGATCTTCCAATTATTGGTCTCTTGTCTTATAGATATTTCACACAGCTCCTATCCTTGTGGTAGAAAAATGTTTATCAGCGTTACTCATCTTGCTCAGTGGATTGGTGAATTTCTATCAGATTCTGGATGTTCTTTCACGCACCGAGTAAATGACAAAGCAAAATTCAAAACTTAATGTCTGAGAATCAGGAGCATTTATTTTCTTTAAGCCAGAGTTAGGGAGGAGGCAGCTACACAGAGATGGTCAAGCTGGACTGGGGAAACCAGGGGTGGGTATTAGGGTTGAGAGGGCCATAAAGAAAAGTCAATCTGCTTTTAGCTTCTTTTGAGATTGCTGTGTGTAGTTTTTTGCTTTCGATTTATAAAAAGCAGCAAGTAGAAGGGGAATGGAGCTCTGGGATCTCCATACGTAAGAAAACAGACAGTGGCCCTGGGTTGCAACTTCAAATCAAAGGGAACCTACAAAGATGTTGACACGTCCTCCTGTGTCTTCTTCAGAAAGAGGCAAGATGAAGCCCTGTTATTTTCCTTCAGAAAGAACTAGCCAACTGCTGAGAGAGAAAAGATCAGCTGCCAACGATTTTACTTCCTGTGAAAAGAGGAACAGAGGCAGGCAGATATGCCTGAATAATCTGCTTCAGAGAGTAAACAAAGAGAAATGAAGGAATGACACAGGAGAGAGGGGATTAAAATAAGAAAGATAAAGGAGAGAGAGAATGCCCATCAAACCCTTTCCAGGAACAAAGAGATTTGGGGGTGGGCAAGGATCACTCCAAAATGAAGAAATGTCATAAAAAACAAACAAAAATAAATAAATAAATAGATGAAAGCTATAGATAGCGTGGCGGGAAGCAAAGAAATTATACAAACAGCACATTGGAGAAATCACAGCACGTTTTCTACAAACACACCAACACGGGACATTAAAGTCTGGATTTTTGAAGACATTCAATTGTAGAAATATTTAATAACAGTTTAGAGAATGTAGGTAGAAGATGAACAGATGCTGTGCACACACCCAAACATACAGACATATGATGTTACCTTGTTGTTCAGAGAAAGGTGTAATTAGGATTTTTATATTATTTAGTGGTGGCCGTTGCTGCATTGACTTGACAAGGCTGGAGTCTTGTCAAATTTTCTGGATAGGAACCTAATGCTGTTGTGCAGTTTTAGACTGTCTGTGTGTCATGTAGTTGAAAAGCTGACTTTGGAAATGTAATTTCCTAATGCTCTAAAGGACAGCAACTTCAGCAATCAGGAGTTAACTCCTGATGCTACCTTCTTGCACAACACAATTGTGGAACAATAAAACTTGGATCTTATTTTAAGCCATGATAAGATTTCCTTGTTCCTATCTTGGTTTTCCCAAGAGAAACCAAATAACATGGATGTTAAAAAATAGATTTTAAAGACTTATGAAAATCATTAGCAACTTAAACCCAGTAGGAAAAATATCAGAGATTATTGACACTACCTAAATAAACAAAATATAAATTTTTTGAAAAAAATGTAAAGGCTTCATAATTGCTTCTTTTGCAAAGCTACTAATATAACACATTTTCAAGGTGTATTTCACATTTAGGATATTTTGACTTATGTCTAAGATCTTAGCTCAGGTGTTACTTTCTCCTCATAAATGTCCTGATAGTCCACTTTCCCTCCCCGTTTTAAGTTTGCTCCTTTATATCTTCATTTTACCTGTATAAAATATACAAATTGCAACTGATATTTGCTTATACTTGACTGAGTTTTGGAACTAAGACTATCTTATGGTTCTATCTCTAAGACTTAAAACAGTGAGTAGTACAGAGAAGACACATAAAATATTTAATGGATGATAATAGCTAATATGAATAAAATTTCATTGTGTATTAGCTATTATATAAGCTTTAGTTAAATTGAATTACTTAATACTCACAAGAACTATTTAAATAGGTACTATTATTGTGTGTGTGTGTGTGTGTGTGTGTGTGTGTGTGTGTGTGTGTGCGTTTCACAGTACCAGGAATTGAACCTAAGACTTCCCAAATTCTAGGCAGGTGCTCTTTCACTGCACTGCAACACCAGTCCCTAATTACCTTATTTTCAAGATTTAAAGTGTGGAAATTTATAATTTGTCCAGAATTTTTCTGTTGGTTAATCTGGTAGCAAACTTGAGGTCTGCTTCCAGTTCTGTGCTCCTGGTCATTAAGTTGTACTACCTCTCAAATTGAAAAGAAAAACAGAAGTGAGGATGACTATCCAGCAATTACTAAATATGATTGCTATCACTTCTTTACACATCATCTCTAGCAGTACAAACACAAGAGCAGAACAACCTCCTATTAATGTTATTGTACCAGTGAAGTACAATCATTTGCTCATTATTTGAGCTCCTTAATGCAAAGGGTAGGAAGATTCAATTGAACATTTTGTCTGAAGAAGTATTACATTGAAATGTGTGCATAATTAATTTTATCAGTATAAATGTCACTTCTGCAAGCATTGTTTTTTACTTATTGTCTCTCTTAGTTATACATGACAGTACAATCTTTTTTGATATAATTATGTAAGCATGAAATATATCTTATTTTAGTTAGGATCCCATTCTTGTGGATGTAACATAATGGTGGAATTCACTGTGTCTTACTTATATAAGTACATAGGGAAATTATGTCAGATTCATTCTATTGTCTTTCCTTTGATTATCCACCCCCCTTCCCTCCATTCTGTACTACTAAACTTCTGCTCTCCCTTCCTTATTGTGGGTTAGCTTCCACATATCAGAGAAAAAAATTGACCTTTGGTTTTTTCAGTACTGGTTTATTTTACTTAGCATGAGAATCTCCAGACACTTCCATCTACTAGCAAATGTCCTAAAGTTATTCTTCTTTATGGCTGAGTTATACTCCATTGTGTATATGTACCACATTTTCTTTATCCACTCATTGTTGAAGGGCATCTTGGTTGGTTCCATAGCTTAGCTCTTGTGAACTGAGCTGCTATAAACATTGATGTGCCGGTGTCATTGTACTATGCTGATTTTAAGCCCTTTAGCTATATACCAAAGAGTGGGATAACTGGGTCAAATGGTGGCTCTACTTCAGGTTTTCTGAGATATCTCCATACAGCTTTCCAGATTGTTTGCATAAACTTGCAGTCCCTCCAGCAATGTATGAGTGTACCTTTTTCCCACATTCTTACCAATGTTTATTGTTCCTTGTAGTCTTTATACTTGCCATTCTGACTGGAGTGAGATGAAATCTCATGCAGTTTTAATTTGCATTTCTCTAATTGCTGGAGATGTTGAACATTTGTTCATATACTTGTTGACTATTTGTATTTCTTCTTCTGTGAAGTATCTGTTCAGTTCCTTTGCCCATTTATTGATTTTTTTTTTTTACGTTAAGTTTTTTGAGTTCTTTATATATTCTGGAAATTAAAGCTGTATGTGAGGTGCAGATGGCAAAGATTTTCTCCCATTCTATAGTCTCTCTCTTCATGCTCTTATTTTCTTTGGTGTGAAGAAGTTTTTTAGTTTGGTTCCATCACATTTATGGATTATGGATTTTACTTCTTGCACTTTAATAGCCTTGTTAAGGAAGTCAGTTCCTGTGTTCATATGGATGGAGTATTGGCTTAAATTTTCTTCTAGTAGGTGCAGGGTTTCTGGTCTAGTACCTAGGTCCTTGATTCATTTCAAGCTGAGTTTTATGCAGGGTAAGAGATAGTGGTTAAATTGCACACTACTACATATGTACTTTCAGCTTTCCCAGAACTATTTGTTGAAGAGGCTACTTTTCTAAAATACATGTTTTTGGCACCTTTGTATAGTAGGAGCTAATTGTATTTATGTGGGTTTGTATTGGTGACTTCTATTCTGTTCCATTGGTCTTCTTGTCTGTTTTGGTGCCAACACTATTCTATTTTTATTACTATAGCTCTATAGTTTAATTTTAGGTCTGGAAATGTAATGCTTCCTGCTTTGCTTTTCTCTCTAAGGATTGTTGTAGATATTCTGACTTTCTCGTTTTTTCAAATAAATTTAATGCCTACCTTTTCTATATCCATGAAAGATATCATTGGAAATTTGATGGGAAATGAATTGAATTTGTATAGCACTTTTGGTTGTATGTCCATTTTGACAATATTAACTCTGCCTATCCAAGGACATGGGAGATTTCCATCTTATAAGGTCTTCCTCAATCTCTGTCTTTAGTGTTCTGCAGTTTTCATTGTAGAGGTCTTTCACCTCTTTGGTTATACTGATTTTCAAATCCTTTATTTTATTTTGAGGCTCTTATGAATGGGATGGTTTTCCTAATTTCTTTCAGCTGATTCATCATTGGTGTATAGGAACATAATTGATTTGTGAGTGTTAATTTTGTATTCTGCTGCTTTGGTGAATACATATATGAGTTCTAGAAGTTTTCTGGTGGAGATTTTTGGGTCTTATAAAGAATTTCATATGAAATTAAGAACACGGAAACTAAAATTTTCTTTAGAAAATCAGAACAAGATGCTTTTATGGGAGCTTTGAAAGAAGTAATAGACAACTGAGTACAAATTATTTTAAAATGTACAAAGAATATTATGGGTCATCTTAACTATCCCAGAAACCATGAAAGTTACTAAATGACAGTCTTTTTTGGGGGGGGAGTGCTGGGGATTGAACCCAGGGCCTATGTGCTTTCAAGGCAAACACTCTACCAACTGAGCTATCTCCCCAGCCCCCTTAAATGACAGTCTTTTACCTTAAATCTAAAAAAAGACATTGCAAATAGGAGTTGAGCACAAGCTGTATTATTATGAACGTTACGGATCATTTAATGAACACAGGAAAGCATTTTGGTTGTCTGGATTTATTGTCTTTTAAAGAAAGAAAACCAACCAGTCATCATGAGAAGAGGAAGTTTAAAAAAAACCTAGAGGAAAAATAATGTCTTTTTTCCTTTTTATCTGTCTGATAAAGGACTATCTATAATAAATAAATCTTACAATTCTGTGTATTTTGATCAGGCACAGTACTACATGCCTGTAATCCCAAAAACTCTGCCAGGAGAAGCAGAGATTCAAATCCAGCATCACCAACTTAGGGGGACCCTAAGTAACTTAGGGAGACTCTGCCTCAAAAAAAAAGGTAAAAGGACTGGGGATGTTGCTCAGTGGTTAATAGCCTCTGGATTCAATCCCCAATACCAAAAACAACAACAAAAAAGTGTGTGTATAGTTTGTGATTTTTTTTAATGTAGTGTTCCTGGAGGAGAACAAAAAGCAGCCAGTAAAAGAAACTTTCTTTGGGATTATATCTGTACATTTCTGATAACAACTCTAGTATGTATAACAGTAGTAAGTAAATACTAGATGCAAAATAAATATATGTAAATTGAATAAGGAATGTATGAGCAAAATGTGAAACACTTCATTCCTTAAAAGCTTTTATTTCTCTACAATTTTATATAACATAGAAGAGGTTTTGTAATAGAAGAAAAGAGAAAGCAATTCTTCTGGAGTAATGAAAGTCATTATTGAGAAAATGGACCTTGAAAGAATGAATAAAGGAAATATGAGATTTTGTACTGGAAAAATTTCATGTCATCACTTGAGTTGGTATATATTTACTAAATGATCATCTTATCCTCTGTGACAGCCTAGCCTTCAATCAAAAGGGAGATGAAATACTAAATAAACTATTTTGCCTTTTTATAGACAATTTGTATAACTTTAAAGTAATAAAATAAACTTTATAATGATTATAAGAGCTATAATTTTTCCAAAGCATCATATTCTATTAAAAAAAAATGTTTCTTTGTAAATATAATGCAAAATATTACATACCAGAATTGAGTGTTCTAGAATACATTGTTAATGACCCATTCCTTTTTCATTAAGAAACAATGAAAGATAAGCTAGAAAATGTGCAAATTGACAAACTGTGCAAAACTCATTAGCATTCTTATCAACTAAATATTGGAAAAATAGTTTAACAAAATTACATATACAAAAAAGTAATAAAATTTGAACAGGTTTGTGTCTTATAAAGTTCATTATTGTAAGTTCTAAAAAATTTGAAGAGTTTACATAAATATTGAAACATTTCAAAGAGCACAATATTCAATTGCATAGATATATTACCATATATTTCTCTTACAGGTATATGTAAAGATATAAATGATGAAACATGTACCTTGTACACTCATATCCTGTGTAATGAGCATGGTTTAATGAAAACCACTCAATGAAAGGCCCTATGTTAGCTCTGACAAACTGCACAGGTGATTTCTTTACTAATCATTTAAACTTCAGGTTTATTGTGACCTTGAAACAGCACATTTTAACAATGGGTCTTTTATTGGCATGCTGTAGCAATATAACGTGATCTTATAGCTATAGCCATACTTAATACATGAAGAATGAGTACAAAAACTCAGAAAAATCTATAATGAATTATAGCTACTTAGAAAACAAAAAGCTTACAGAGGTATGTTGGAATGATAATGAAACAGTGTGTACTGGATTGTGTCTCCTTTATATCACATCTCCCATTTATTAGAGAACACTGAAATATTTTTCACCAAAACAATGCTCATTGATAAAAACAAAATATCCCACTATTAATTTTTCTGAGAAAATTTGGTTTCCGATAATTGTTATTTAGTATGTTCAGAAAAATAATTCAACATTTTCAATTCTTCAGGCTGTGCAGCATTCTAAGTGTTTCTGACAGGTGGAGACTCATGGACAGGTTTTCTGGGTAGACCCAAGTACAGACAGATCCTTTGGTTTTAACTATGCTATGGCAATGAAATAATCTCTTTTAATCATTTTCTCACCTAATAATCACTCACTCAAAGCACACATTAATCTTGACTTTCAAGGAGCAATTTTGTAAAAGTGCTCATACCTGGGTTTCCCTTCAGATCAATTGAATCAGAATTTCCCAGTGATGGTGCTCAGATACACTTATTTTTTTAGAGTTCCCTACCCCACTACCACCATACTAATTCCATGTACAGATAAAAAGAAGAAGCACTCCGGGGTCACTGCCCCTCATATACACACTTAATTCATTTACAAGAGAATGCTAATACTTGTTAATTTTGTTTTTAATGTACCAACAATAACAACAACAATAACATAAAACGCCAGGAAGTAGCAGAATGGTGAATAGAATAAAAGTCCTTCAATGTACATCCAAAGTAGTTTGCCTCTATGTCATACCGTTTTCTTCCTGCTCCTGCCATTTCTGACATACAGTAAATGATCTATAAAAATTAGGTACCATGTTTACAGTTTTTGTTTTTTTTTAATAGATATAAACATAAAATTCCAATTCATTAACATTAAACTGTATTATATAAGATATTTATGTCTGAAAACACAAAAGAGTTTCCAGGTTTTCTTGGACAAGAGGTAGCTACTCAAGATAAATAGAGTGCTGTCAAAAGCCTTTGATCATATAAGACCCAAGGAGAACTTTAATTTTTATTCATGGATTGCCTAAGACCTCAAGTAACTGGTAAAAGGGATCATCATTAGTCAACGACTTCTGGAATGAGGACAAAATGGGCTGTTATGAGAAAATGATTAAGGCTAAGGACAAAATGTATATTTTAAAAAATGACCGTGTAAAAGACTGTCTCATACAGGAAATCTACCTGGAAATACAAAATTGCTTGTTTCACATTGAACAGATTCAGATCTTGAAGGCAAAAAGAGAATTTGAATGCCAGATTTACTGAATTGTTTCAATTCACATCAATTCTGTGTCCTCATCTATATAAAAGATCTATCTTTTGGGTTCTTTTGGGACTAAATGACTGAAATGTGGGATGATCTTACAATGGGTAATTGTGCAGTCTCAATTTTTGTTATTTCCTCCACTGTTCACCATCTTAGTACTGCACTTACTAGTTACCATAGTGTCTGTGCCTGATTTCACAATAACATTTTGAATAGTAATCTAATTTCTTCTAAATGAAGACATTAGACTTCAGATACAGTCACAGGATGATTTTAAGGGCATAAGATGGTAACGAGTAACTTGAATTAAAGAAATGTATCTACACACACTATATATTCAATAGTTCTGTTATATGCTGTTATTTTCCCCATTTAACATGTTGCTCAACCAAATATAGAAAAAAGTTTAAGTAATTTTCCCAAAATCATATTGCTCATATTAAGTAGAGCCAAGATAAAACTATACCTATCTGATACATACACACCAGGGAAGTATTATACTCTTCTGGACTTATTGTGGAGAAACAGCTTTATTTTGCCAATAGCAGCCATGGCAATAAACCCTATTTTGCAGCATGTAATATTTGTATAAAATGTTCACATATGTTCTCTTATTGTATTCTTACAAACTTGTGTGTGAGATGTGGTTCAGTTGATCTTCACATCCTTTTTTAGAAATACATCAAAGCTCAAATAAGTCGTTTGTCCACAGTTGTAAATTAGATTGGATACAGTTCACTTCTGTTTCCAAACACAGGGCTCTTTCCCAAGTACTATTCTCTGCACACATTTGATTATCCATGCCTTTCTTCCTAGAGCCTCATATATATTATGTTATAGAAAAAATGGAGCATTTGGCGATTTTCCTTAGGAAGGAGCTAAGGGAAGATGTTTTTAGAACAAGTATACTCCCCCGTTACTAAATTAAACAACATAAAGCTATATTTATTGTCCACTTCAACTGCATTCATATAGCATCATGAAATAGTATATCAAGAAATTTGTAATATTTTGGGGTCTATGACATTTTTAAAGTGGGGAAAAGTTTGAACACTATCTTTTAAAAATGCATGTGCTAAAAATAATGTTCATATAGTTCTAAGCCTTTTGAATTCACCATGAAGCCCATAGTTGAATCCCAAATTAAGAATCACCTTCTTTTCCCACCTTTATGGTCACTGCTGCCACTGTTAGCATTTATGTCACAGGCAGTATTCTCTATGCTTCATGCTAGATATATAATCTTCCCCTAGAAAACAGCCACATGATATGATTACAATTAAATTTTTATTTTCAAAAGTGAGGAAATCATGCATGGTGTAGGTTGGCTTCTCACCAGAATTTCATTTCCAAAATTACAATATCTGTATCCCACTTATAATCTTTTTTTCATTATTTGTACGTGATATTCCAAACAATTTACTAAAAGTTTGATTCTAAATAATTTAGAAATGATCCTCTAGAAATCACACTGTGTACCTATGGAAAATTTTCTTGTATTGCAAGAAAATATGGTTTTAAATCACTGGTTTTACTGAGAGTGTTCTATTTTCTGGAACATGATTTACTTCAATGGTTAAATCACTTTGCTCTATTTTTATCATTTTTATTAATAAACCATCTATTTTTATAGAGACTAAGCCTTGCAGGCTATGGTGATTCAGATACCATAAAAAATGGTCCCAAATATAATCAAGTCAAGTTATGAATCATTAATATCCCAAATTACATGTACTGCTGAATTTAGCACTATAATATAATTCAATATTGATGAGGAGGTAATTCCTTGGGCTTTTATCTTTACGGAATCTTTTATCACTGCTAAACGATCATTGCAAATGTTTCTGAAGAAAATCTGATGACTTATCCATTCAAAGGTATCTTACTGCTAAAACACAATTCCTTTCAAAGAAAAGAAATTTCCTCAAAGCTAACAAAAAACTTAAGACATTCAACACTTTCAGGGTACTTTTGTGTGACAGTCAAATTATAACTGTTTCAGTTTCTTCTTGTCTGATCTTTCATAAACGGAGAGAAAGAATGAAAATGATAAAGACTCAGTATATAAAGGGAAGTAAGGATTTTTTCCTCACTTTTGATATTTGATGGTACAGCCTGATGGTATAATTAGAGTTCTTCTCGATTTAATCCCATGCCCTAATTTTCTATATTCATTATTGCCTTAAATATCATGGCATTTATCTCCTCTATGAGAGGAGATAGATAGAGAAGAGAAATAGTTCATGTTCTCCTTTCATATTGCTGATGTGCTGATGAAGACTACAAATATTTCTTAATTTTAATTGAAGAAATCTGAAATGTGTGACTATTCAAGGGATGTAGTGGTCTTTTTTTTTCTGATTATATTTAAATGGTAATCTTTATTTTTAAGCATCAAGGCTTAGGGTTCAGAATCTATAGACTGTGTGCTTAATGATTTCTTAAAAATCAGTATCTTTCTTTCTTATTCTCATCCTTCCTTCATATTTCCACACCTTCCACTCTTAGGCTTAAAACAGCAAGGTTTATTTCAATTCAGGACCAATGTCAACATGCTCTGTAGAAGGACCCACTATAAAGCAGCATAACATTGCATAGGAAAGATTTGATATATATCAAATTTTTTTTACACCAAATCATCTCTAATTCAGAGATTTGCTGAAATTATGAAGCCTCTACAAGGATAAGTAAAAAAAAAAATACTGTACAAGTGTAGGAAGATATTTTAATGATTATCTAAATCTATGACCCTTTTGTGAGTGGGAAAAACCTCAATGAGTTACAGACAATAAAATTTTCTGTGAAAATTGTGAATATCTATACCCAGGCCTCTCCTGCAGAGATTCCGATTTGTGACTCTATACTGAAAAAATTAATCAGAATATCTGGGGTGTAAGAATTGAATGTTTTTTAGAAAAAATAAAAGAGGCATAAAGTGATTCACTTAGATGGTCAAGGTTAAGACCATGAAGTTAATTGATTCCCTAAGTTTACCAAATAACTAAATGAATAACAACTAAATGAATAAATATCTCCAATGACCAGATATTTAGGTCAAGTCTCAGTACATGTCCTTTTAATACATTAAACTAAATTATAAACATTCTACCGAGAGTCATGAATTTGCTAACAAAAATGTTAAAGCAACTCTATCCTAAATGCTCAATATTTCTTCATATTGATAATAGGCTCACAGGACTTAAATACAATATTTAAACATAATTACATGAGCTATTTATTAAAAAATTGTCATTGGATTTAATCTGCCACTGTTTGTTTTCAATGTTCTTGTAGAATGCAGAATGGGATGACTTTGGGTTAATATTATGAATTGTGCATTTTATGCCCATGAAATTCATATATTAAAATCCTAACCTCCAATGGGATAATATTAGTAGTGGGGAGGGCTTTGGAAGGATTGGTACTTAAATTTTTCTTTTATTTTTTAAATTTCTTTTTCTTTTTTCTCATATTTTTTTGGTACGTTATACTTGTACGTAATGATGGGCTTCATTGTTATGTATCTGTACATGCACACAATAAACAAATATATTTGACTAATATCATTCCCTGGTATTATTTTAAGAAGATAAATAGACTAGAGCAATGGTTTTCTCTTTTATAGAAGCATACAGCAGGAATCTATGAGCATCACTGGGTGCTGAATCTGCCAGAATCTGGATCTTGGATTTCTCAGTTTCCGGAAGAGTGTGAAATAAATGTTTGTTGTTTTTATTCATCTAGTCCATGAAATTTCATTACACAAGCCCAATCTGAGACCAGTGAAAAGGGCTAATAGTATAAGGTAGATGTAGCAGGTAAGAAGAATTTGAATAAAGGCTAAAAAAGGAAAATGAAAGGTGAGGTGGTAGTTGATGGAATTCCATGGACTGAATGACAAATGATATATGCACTAAAATTATTATTTTTCAATACACTTACATTTTCAGAAATTATAACATATTAACTTTAAAATTCTTTTCAACATTTCAGGAAAGAAAATCTATTCCAAATGACAAATAAATAGTTGAAATAAATTTAAGTGAACTTGAAATTAACTAGGGTCAAATGGCATCTTCAAGATTCAATGGCACATTGATATTGTAGGCTTTGGCCTTGGGTTACTGAATTTAAGCCTGTGAATGAATCTGGAATGCTCAAAGAGGCTAAACTCACTGTGAAAATATTAACTAATGATGAGCAAGAAGAACTGATAGGAAATATTTCTGCCTCCACAGTGTATCTTGATTCCAAAAATTGTAATAGGAATGATGATAATAAAATATCTCCCTGAAGACTTGGTAGAATATGAATATCAGTATAGTATATGTAAATCCAAATACATTATCAAAAGGAATGTAAAGAGATTAAAATATCCATAGACAATCTAGAGTGTTGCTAGTTAAAATTTAAAAATATAAGTATATGATACAAATGCTCAAAAATATTGAAAGTAAAATGATATGGAAGTGTAGATAAAATTAAAAAGCACTAATTAAAATTTGTAGTAATGATTAAAGAAAAGCACTTAAGAAAAAACCCATTACTGGCTATGTCCTTATTTAATATGAAAAAAATATGGATCCTCAAGATGATAGAATAGTTCTAAACACATATGAAGCTATGAAAATATCTTTACAGCCTATGCAGTAGAACAGCTAGCGCAGCTTGGGAAGGAACACATCAATGTAGGTATTACCTGGGTCAGTACTGTCAGTAACAATGTGTACTATTTTTAAAAAATAATTTTTAGTTGTCGTTGTCAGCAGATCTTTTTATTTAATTTATTTATTTGTATGCAGTGCTGAAGATCAAACCCACAGTCTCACACATGCCAGGCGAGTTCTCTACCACTAAGGCACAACTTCAGTCAAGTGTATATTACTTTAATAGTACAAACAAAAAGGTTAATTTAGAAAGCAAATGTTGAACTCTGCACCCCAAAATTAAAGATTAAACACTCTTTTCAACTACAAAGTAAAACTGATAAACTACTTATCATGTTTTCTGAACTTTAAGCTAGAAACCAATAACATAATTTTATTGCTGTTTTTAGAAATAATTCTAAATTATTCATTGGTCAGAGAGGACATAATAGTGATAAACACTAAAAATCTAAACTTTAGTGAAATGCTACATTAGAATTGTTATAAGAAAGCTGTACAATTGATTCAGTGTAAAGGAACATTTAGATTCTTATATTAAAAAGAATAATGAAAATATTCATGATCCAACAATGCAGCAGAAAGTTAGAAGAGAAAAGCAAACTAAGGAAAACAAATAATAGAGAAAAAAAGGAGAGACTGATGAGCCATAACACAAGAAAAATATAAATGGATATATTTAAAAGTCTAAGGAGACAGATTTTGAAGCTATTAGTGAAGAGAAAAATGACAAAAATAAATAGCATCAAAAACAAAAAACAGATGCAGATACACATGCCATGATGTATTAAAATCTGGAACAAGAGAATACTGTGAAAAAAACCAAAGCAATGGTTTTTGCCATTTAAGCAAGAGCAAACGTGGCTTTTAGATTGTTGTTGCTATTTTATTTCTTGATATCTGTTGGTTATATAAGTGTATTCAATTTTAAAATTTATTAAGATGCACTTAAAATTTATGTCAACCTTTGTATTTGGTACCTGCTTCATGAAAAAATGTACTTAAAAACCTAAGTATATAGTGAAATTTATGTAGGTTTCTGAATACAGAGTCAATATATAAACTGCCACAAGAATCAATGATTCTTCTGTATCCAAATATAAATATTATGAGAACATTTTTAAAGAAACATGCTATGTAGATGAGCTATAATAATATGGTGTTTCTTTAGGAAGGTAATTTTGAAACTATTTTTCAGGAGATAATGGAACCTCTTTGCACATGTATTGCCCTGTTGATCTCACTTCTACTTTTCTCTCTAGTCTCTTCTATCATTTCACCACTTCTTACAAATCATACACTAGTTTCAGATCCCACAACACAACATGATATGAGGTCCAAGTGACTTGGTCAACACACTTATTCTGCTTGAAATGACTCCTACTCCTTTGTCCATTTGGAAAATGCCTTCTGTTCTTTCTGATTTAAGAGGGAAATGCGTGCATGCTAAAGCCATGCCTGTTGCTTTTCCTCAGTGTGTGACATCTTTTGTGTTATTTTTGCTCTTTGAAAACACCTCTTATTAGAGCTAATTCTACCATAATTTACTTGTTTTTACAAATGCTTTCTACCAAATCTGAAGCATTTTTAAAGATCAAGAGATATGAACATTTTCATCTTTTCCCCTAGAATTCATTATGTAGTTTCATGTATACATAAGTTCATCTATTTATATTTATGCATATATATGTATATATTTGCTGAATGAATTTTGTGAATCATGCAATATAAATTCAACTATATGGGTTTGAAGCAAGAAATAAAGTGATTAGTTGAGTTGTCCATGTCTTATAACTAACTAGTAAGGAAATGAACAAGCACCTAACCCTGGCTTAAGAATCTAATCAATTGCAATTCTGTCACATTGGATGATGAAAAAAATTACAAACTGCATTATATTATAAAGAGGAACCTGAATGATTTGGTAAAAATATCTTTGTTAGATGTGAGTTAAATTTTACAATGCTTAGCAATGCTGAGAAGAGTATCAATGACAAAACTCTATAAAGTGCCCTTAACAGAGTTGTCAAACTAGTCTCTCAATAGTAAAATCCCTCTGGTGTTTCAATCATTGTACTAAAATCTGAATCACTTAATATAGTTTGTAATTTTTTCCTCCTCTAGGTTACTTCACAAAGTACTACTTTTCCATTTCTCTAAAAGAAATTAAAAAAATAAAAAACCAAGTTATTTCTGATGTAATACTGAGTCTTTTCCCTTAATGCTGTCAATTACATGTCTTCTTTCTCAACCTTTCTCTCCCCAGTAAGAAATTCTTTAAAATGCTTTCCTCAACCACCTTGGCAGTTTTCCATCTCACACAGCAATTTGTTTGTTTTCTTCATTGGAGTTAACCTGATTGTAAATTATGTTTTATATTCACATTTATCTATAGTCCATGTAATCCCTCTCTCCTACACACCAGAATATAATATTTCAGAGGATAGTCTGTATATACATCTTGTCCACAAAAATATATCACATTCTCAGTAGTGTATGACACATTATAGAAATTCAATAAATATCTCAAATAAACAAGTAATATTATTTTCCATTTATTTTAATTATTTACATATTAACAGTGCCATGATATCTTAGTCTATGATTCTCTTGTGTGGAATCCTGGCAAGGTTCTGCTCCAGGTGCATACTCATAATACATTGTTTTGTTTTGTTTTTATATTTTTCTGTGTCTCAGGGCGTAAAACTTTTTTTGAATTGGCTGTGAATGTTAAATGAATGGTAATATATGTAAAATTCTTAGAATGGTGCTTGGCACAGGATGAGCACTTGGTACAAGTGAACAATGATTATTTACTAGCTTGAGCTGCATTCATAAAATAAGTCCATTTAAATTCCATTTTATTTTTTAAGTAATTTAGTATGTACCCAGCTATCCCGACTTGATTCCTGTATCTTCACTATACCTCAACATTTTTAAGGTAAAAACCCTAACGTATTTAAAGATTTTCATATCACCTTGGTCAAGCACAGTAATTTTATGGTTATCTAGATTGAAGCACAACCTTGTTTGAGCTCTTGAATACAGAATTCATATGCCATATTCAAGTGGTCTCTCTGAACCCCTAAAATGATATTCAGATGGCTTTGTGCAAGCATTTTCTTTGAACCTGAAGAAAAGAGTCACAGCTTTCATCACATATCCCAAGATGTCTCTCAGATCCAATGACTAGATTACTTTCTTCCAGAAAGAAGTATAAACTTTCACAAATTCCCTACCTAAATTGGTTTTTGCAAATCCTCCAAGAACTCCTTCTTCAGAGATTAGTGTTCAGTACACTGGGAACTTATCCTTAATAAAGCATTCTTTTCCAGTCCTCCCAAATATTGTCATTCAAGCTTTGTTCCCTCCCAAAGATGGAAAATATAATTATCTTTCTGCCTTACTTCTTTTTTGTGATCAATTATAACAACTATAGTAAGAGATGCTATCTTGTTTTAAAGACAAAACTTTCTTTTTAAATAGCATAATAGTTTCCTGGGCAACCCAAGTAAACTGGACAAAGTTGGTTCTTCTTTTTCACTGTGGGGAAAAGTTTCTAAGCAGATGCTACCATCACACCTAGAGAAAACGAAGCATAAAATAATGTGTCATTTCTCTCTGTGCCAGCCCGAGATGATTGTGACACTAGGAGCATCTGTAAAAATAAAAGAGCTGTTACCCAATATAAAGTATTTTAATGATCCATTTAAAATTAGAAAAACGTTGCTACGAACTTGCCTTCTGAGTGGCAATAGGTCTGTGAACAATGTAGTTTCTGGGCAACAGGCTGTGGCTGTGAAAAGCAGGGTAGCTCTGATATGAGTGATGTTGAGCTGGGCTTCTTGAGGAAAAGGAACAAACATCTTGTAGCAGCAGCACGATGAATATCAGGAAACATGTAAGCCCTGTCTGAAAGCCCATTCTTGGGCTTTATTTTTTGGTTTATCTCACCCCTGTTCTGAAATATAATGTTTCATGGGGCTATAACACACTAAAGCATCAAAATAACCAAATCCAATCACATTTTTGTGTTTTGTTATGATGTACTGTGGTATTTTAAATTGACCTTCATTCTCAGTCTGCTAATTAGCCAGTGTAGGGGAGGAAAGATCTCTACTTTCTCTCATCACTAAATTTATTGATGTATAACCAAAGAAATTAACAAGAGAATAGCAGACAAATTTATGTAATATAAATTGCATGTGACAATATCTATACATGCTATAATTCAAAAGAAACAAGGTTCATTAAAAACAAAATAACATTAGAAGAAGAATAAATTGAAGTAAACATAATGAATTTATTTCTGCTTATACAAATGACTTGGTATTCATGCACTATTTTTATAGAACTTATCATGTTCAATTACATGTTAGTTTTCTTGAAACTCTGTCAGCCTTCCTACACTGACCCTTGCCCTCACTATTTAGTACCCTGTTTCTCCTCATTTATTTAATATAGAACTCTGGCACAGTGCAGGTGAGACATGATAGATTTTCATTGGAAAAACATATATATGAATATATCAATTCCCATTAATTATGGGCGACATTTTTTCTTTAAATAAAATACATAAATTGTCAATAAGCACACAGGAAAGTATTCAGTCTCATCATTCATTAGGAGTACAAGGCTGTGAGGGAATTGGAACCCTCAGTGATTGCTGGTGGAATTGTAAAACAATGTAGTTGATTTGCAGAACGGTTTGGTCATTCATCAAAATGTTAAACATAGAATAACCACAAGGCTCAGTAATTCCATTCCTAAATATATATGCAAGATAAATTCATGTTCACCACAAAACTTGTATATGATTATTCATAGCTGCATCTTCCGTAATAATCTAAAAGTGGGTACAAACCAAATATTCAACACTGATGACTAGGTAAAGAAAATTAGGCATATCCATAGAATTAAATGTTCAACAATAAAAAGAACCAAAATATCTGATGCATGCTGCAACATGAATGAGAAAATATCATCCAACATTAAGAAGCCACCCACAAAAAGACTGTATGACTCCATTCATATGAATAGTTCAGGCAAGTCCACACAGTTAGAAAATGGATTAGAATTTTCTAGGCATTGAGGAAAAACAGGGAATGGGAAGTGACTGCAATTTTGTTCTATTTACCATTTTAGTGGTAAAGAGCAAATAGCATCCCAAATAAAGGTCAAAAGATTCGCCCTGAGGATGATTGTTCTAAATTCATATTCTGACCATGGTATTGTGGTTATGATCTGGTTTATACTGGTCCATAAATTCCACCCCTCAAGACAGAACTGAAAGTGATAAAAATGTAGCACAACCTTCCAAAATTGAAGAAATTTCCACAAGTTAAAATATCTGGATATGGGATAAATCACAAATGTTTGCTATGTCCCATTTAAAAAATGTGATTTCCAGAGAATTATAGATTTGATCAAGATCTCACATCTGGGTATTGGTGGGACAAAGTCTTGAAATCAGAACTTTTTACCTCCTAATAGTCTATTTCCTTTAATTCTACATTTGTTACTGAATGTTTTGTAGAAATTATGCTGGTGGTTATGATAATAATGTGTGCTCTAGCAAACACCACACTAAGGTAGAATTACAACATGGCAATTAAAAGCAAGATTATTGGAGTCAGAACAAGCCGAACAACATTGCCCTATGTAAATTTATGATTTTTAATTAAAATTTAAAAAAAAGAATATTTCAGAGAAGTCAAAAAAAAAAAAAAAAAATTCCAAGCCAGCCTCAGCAATTTAGCGAGGCACTTAGTAACTCAGTGAGATCCTGTCTGTAAATAAAATAAATAAAGGGCTGCGGATGTGGCTCAGTGATTAAGCCCCCCCCCCCCCCCCAGTTCAATCCCCAGTACCAGAAACAAACAAACAAAACAAAACTCTTCAACTGTAAATTCACAAAATCCATCATGTGGGCTGGGGATATAGCTTGGTTGGTAGAGTGCTTGCCTCATAAACACAAGGCCCTGGGTTCAAGTCCCCAGCACCACACACACAAAAAAATCCATCTTGCTAGCATATGTATGTTCCATTTTCTCCCATCTTGTCATTAATTGAAAGAGTTGCAGATAATCAAAAGTGGCAAGAATTGATGGAAATTTTGTTAACTGCCTGTTATTTTCAATAGAGAGTATTCAATTTCTAGAAGTCTTGTTGAATCACTACCAAGATGGCTTTCATGGCTTCATTTTTTTCTTGTTCCTGTAAGCATGAATGGTCCTAAGTAGGATATGCTTTTGTTTTAGGACACATAGCTTTTTGTTTATAAATTAATCTTCAGGAATTATACTTTTTTATTAAGTTAGATATTTTTAGTCAGATCTTCAAAGTGCATGTTTGGAAACCTTTTTGTTTATGTCTGAATATGACTGGAGGTAGAGGATGAGAACTAAACCTCACATCCTCTCATCTCTGGTAAAGGAAGTGAGGGGATATTTTTTGTTCATGTGAATTTTATAAGAAAATGAACATCCTGCCCTTCTGTCATGGAGAAAGGAAGGTGGGGGAATACTTTTGTTTCCATGTAAAATAGAAAAGTAAATCCATATGTTTCTGATGAATTTACACTTCACTCATCAAAAATCTGTGGTTTTTGTAAAAGCTATTTGATGTTTAAACAGATCCTTTTGGGACACTCCAAATTTCATAGTCGTCGTCCTTCTATCATTCCCTTTCCCTCCCCAATAAAGCAGGCTCCTAATGTAAGAGAAAAAAAAAAAAGAACAAGCTGAGTTGAACAAGTTTGTTTTATTCTCCTTTGTGTGACCTTGAAAATGTGGCTTAGCACATCTCCCATGTCATCCAAAAACTGATTTTAGATGCTGAGAATAATACTTAGGGTTTGAAAAGTGCTTCATGAACATTAACCGAATTGTTCATTTGCTTGATTTTGTTAAGGCTATTGTCCCAGTTTAACATTTACTAAGTAGAATAATTTAATATGAATTAAATAGTTGTCAAAAAGTTTAAGTAAACTGTACATAAAATCATTTGGTCTACTTAATTCGCCTATTACAAATATTTATCAAATAGTGAGTTTTTAAAAATTAAAATATAGAGTCCAAGTCTTTTGCTGTTTCTTCCCTTCTACACAGAATGTGTAGCATAGTTTAACATAATGCCTGAGGTTATCAAAATACCACACCCTGCTGCCCACAGATTGTTCTCCTTCCCTCCTTAGATGACTTTGGCAGCGTCCATTAATTCACACTAAATATCTTTATTATATTTCCCAGTAATTATTTTGAATCATTAGATAGATAGATTGACAGACAGTTGATATACATGTGTACATAAACAGATTGAGCATTTTAATCTGAAAACACAAAATTCCAAATGAGCTAAAATTTGACATATTATTTGGGATTGGGGGAATTTGGGGATTTGGGACACTCAAGCAGTAAATTCTATGATAATATTCCAAAATAAAAAAAAAAAAACTACAAAATTTGAAACACTTTTGGTCCCAAGCATTGCACCTAAGGGAATTTCAAAATATATGTATTCCTTTTTTTAAAAAATAGAACCTTATAGTTATACATTGTATTTGGGTTTATCCCAACAAATACACGCATGCATAGAAATCTATTTCCGTTTATAATCGCCCCTTTTCCCTTCCATCTCCTTTGCCTCACCTATTCTCCTTCCTATACTAGACTTCCTTTCACTCATCTATTATTTTATACTTGATTGGTTCTTCATGTTATCCTAGTCTTCTCTCCCCTTTACCTTCATTTTACTCTAGCTTCCACAAATAAGAGAAAATGTTCAAATTTTGAGATTCTGAGTTTGACTAATTTCACTTAGCACAATATTCTCTGTTTCCAACTTTTTATTGGCAAATGCCATAATTATGTATATATGTATATATATATGTTTGTGTGTGTACGTGTATACATATGTATGTATAAACATGCACATATATATGTGTATATATATATGTATATATATATAAACACATATGAGACAATTTCTTAATCCATTCATTTATTCAAGGGCATCTGAATTGATTCCAAAATTTATTCAGCTATTGTGAAATTGTGCTATTATAACCTTGATGTGTCTGTGTCAGTGTAATATGCTGATTTTAGATCTTTTAGGAAAATACCAAGGAGTGGGATAGCTGGGCATTTTAGTCACCTTTTTCTCTGACTAAAAGATCTGCCCAGAACAATTTTAGAGATGGAAAAGTTTATATGAGGGATCATGGTTTCAGCCAGCCATAGAAGGTCAGGTCCATTCCTTGAAGTTCTAGGTGAGGGAGAACATCATGGCAGATGGAAGCAATAGAGGGAAGCAGCTCACATTATGATCAGGAACAGAGAGAGAGAGTCCACTTGCTTGATACAAATATATACTCCAAAGGTGCACCACAATGCCCACCTCTTATAGCCACATCCTACTACCTCAGTTACCACTCAGTTAATCCCTGTCGAGGATTAAATCACTGATGGGGTTAAGACTTTACCACCTAATCATTTCTCCTCTAAACCTTCTTGCATTGTCTCACCTGTGAACTTTTGGAGAACACTTCCTATTCAAACGATAACATTCCACCCCTGGCACCCCAAACCTCACACTAATCTGACAAAGCAAAATACATTTAATCCAGTCCTAAAAGTCACCATAGTCTCAAGAGTTTGGAGATTGCTCAAGTTCAAGTCCAAATTTTTCTCTAAGACTTAAGGCAATGTCATGTTGTGAACTCCTGTAAAATTAAAAGCAATTTACAAGTATCCAATATATAATGGTAAAGTGTAAATATTTCTAATCACAAAATTATGAGCATAGAAAGAAGGGTTGGACCAAGGTAAACTGAAATCCAACTAGGCAAACAAATCCTGTAGCTCCACATCCAGAATATGGGGTATGTGTCATCTTGATGTTCTCTCCAAAGGTCTGTGTAGCTCCAGCCCAACTGGCCTTTCTGTTGGCTTATCTCTGCTTGATTCCTGCAGCTTTCCTATGTCCTATGTTACTGACATTTCTTAATCTTGGAGGTCTCCACTGCAGCTTTGACTTCCTCCTCACATCTGCACATTTTGTGGGTGCCCACAGGGACTTCAACCCTGGTGCACTCTGCCAGGCCTCCAAGGCCTTCCTTTGAAATCTTGGTGGAAACCTTTATGTACCCCTAATTGCAGCCTACATTCCTGCAGAACCAGTACCATATGGTTGACACCAAGGTCTGCCGCCATCTTGAGCAGTAGCCTAGCCTCCAGGAACTCTGGCTGCAGCAGCCTCTGAGTGCTTGGGTAGCTGAGCATGTTGAAAAAACTTCCTTGGCCCACTTGTGCAAGAAGGGGTACCCAACTGGACTCTTCTAAAGACAATTTTCACCTTTATTTTCTTAAACTTGAGATGGGCATGGATGTTCTTACCAGCTCCTGAGATGCCCTCAAGCCACCTTTCTTATCGTCTCTGGGCAAAGTTGTTAGCATTGTTTTCTTGGCAGTAATATCTTCAACAACTGCAACTTCTTTAACCCCAGTTTTATTCCTACCTTTCAAGTCCAAGTTTTTCTTTTCTGCTTTCTGCTCCTGATTATCACAATAATCAGGTCCAAAAGCCACCAGCAATATCCATGCCACTGCCTGAATATTATGCTGCCTAGAAATTGCTTCTGCCAGATGAAGAAGTCCATTGCTTTTAAAATCAGCTTCACAGAAAGTCTCAGGACATGGACAAAACCCAGACAATTTCTCAGCCAGAACATAATACAAATGGCCTCTACTTCCCATTCCAATAGAGTTCTCATTTTCTGAACGCTTTTGAACCCAGTCTTCACTCACCATGGTCCTTTTGCCATTCTGGTCTTCTTTGCTCCCACCAAAATCAGCCATTTATCTCCACTTACAGCATCATAAAGCATTTCCAGCTTGCACTGTTAAACATCTCAAAATTCCTCCCACCAATTCCAAAGAGCTCCAAAAGCTTCTGAACCACATGGTCAGATTAGTCAAAGCAATAATCCTACTCCTGGTACCAATTTCTGTTTTAGTCAGTTTTTTCTCTGTTGCAACTAAAGGACCTGACCAGAACAACTGTAGCAGAGAAAAAGGTTTATTTGAGGGCTCACAGTTTCAGAAGTCTTAGTCCATAGAAGGCCAGCTCCATTCCTTGGGACTTGAGGTAAGGCAGAACATCATGGTGGGAGAGTGTGGAGGAGGGGAGCAAATGATATCATCGTGTTCAGGAAGCAGAGAGAGAGAGACTCCATTTGCCAGATACAAATATATATACAAAGTCATGCCCTAATCCCCACCTCCTCTCTAGCCACACTCTACCACTTCAGTTATCACCTAGTTAATACCTGTGAGAGGATTAAATCACTGATTGGGTTTAAGGTTTTAAAACCCAATTATTTCTCCTCTGAACTTTCTTGCATTGTCTCACCCGTGAGTGTTTGGGGGACACTTCACATTCAAACCATCACAGGGGTCATACAATGGTTCCATTCCTAGATTTTTGAGGAGTCTTCATATTGCTTTCCAGAGTGGTTATACTATACTGCAGTCCCACTAACAATGTATATGTGTACCTTTTCCCCCAAAACACCACCAGCCTTTATTGTTCATATTCTTGATCATTTCCATCTTGACTAGAGTGAGACAAAATCTGAGTATAGTTTTAACTTGCATTGCCCTGATTGCTAGAGATCTTGAACCTTTATTTTTCGTGTATTTGTTGTCCATTTATATTTCTTCTTTTGAAAAGTTTATGTTCAGTTATTTTACCCACTTATTGACTGGGTTATTTGTTTTTGTTGTTGTTTTTGTTAAGTTTTTTTGAGTTTTCTATACATTCAGGATATGAATCCCCTCTTGGAAGAGTATCTGGCCAAGATTTTTTCCCATTCTGTAGGCTGTCTCTTCATTCTTTTGATCATTTCCTTTGTGATACAGAAGCTTTTTAGTTTGATGGCATCCCACTTATTGAGTCTTGGTTTTATTTTTCATTCTTTGAGGTATTGTTAAGGAAATTGGTGCCAGCATCTATATGATGGAATGTTGACCCTATGTTTTCTTCTTGGAGTTGTAAAACTTCTGGTCTAATTCCTAAGTCCTTGATACATTTTGATTTGAATTTTGTTCAGGGTGAGAGATAGGGGTCTAGTTTCATTTTCTCTATATGTAGATATCCAGTTTTCCCAGCAACATTTGTTTAAAAGCTGTCTTTTCTCTAAATGTATTTTTGACTGCTCTGTCAAATATCAGACAGCTATATGTATATGAAGTTGTGTCTGTGTCTTTTATTCTGTTACATTCATATTTATTTATTTTGATGCCACTCTGGTTTTACCTCCCCGGTTAAATTAATTACAAAGTATTTCATTTTTTTGAAGTTACCATGAATGGGATGATTTCCCTGATTCCATCCTTGGCTGAATCAGTATTGCAGTATAAGAAAGTTATTGATCTATATGTGTTGATATTGTATCCTCTTACTTTGCTAATTCATTTATAAGTCCCAGAAGGCATCTTGCAGGATTTTGGGGTCTTCTAGATATAGGACCATAAGGTTGGCAAACAGAGTTTGATTTCTTCTTTTCCTATCAAATATATATATATATTTTTATAAACATTATATACATATTTATAAATATATATGTTTATAAATATAATAAATATAAAATATATATTTACAAATATAAATATGTTATTTATAAATATATATATTTAAATTACTTTTTTTGTACCTTATATTGATCTTTAGATATTGTTATAATCATTAGTCCACTGTCCTCCCAATGTCTTCATAAGACTATAACTAAACAGCTTAGCACTAAATGTGGCTCACAGGAAAATGGAATAATCTAATAGGGGTAGTTTTCTATATAAACAGTATACGAAGAATGTGAATCAGGTATGTTTCCTTATTGAAGCTTATAGTGACTATCATAAAGATCTATGGGCCACAGCAGCCATCCTGTACTAAGAGGAAACCTGCTGACAAGTTTCAGAAACAAAGCAACATCTGCCAAATTTACTGATCTTTTCAATTTCATACATAAAGCAAACATTTTTCTATAAAACATCAAAACTACTTAGAAGAAGAAATATGATAAAAATGCTTATCAAATATGACTCTATGCAAAACACAGAGTTCTTTAAACAGAGAGGAACAGAACAAAAAGTAGTTACTAAACACCTTAACAAATATGTCAGTGCAGTGGGGAAGCTAGATGTGTCCATCAATATACTTGGTATCATGATAAAATTGAGGACATTGAGTCTTTGTAAATGCAGGAAAACTTCATTGGAATTGTTACAATTTTCTCTAGGCTTTATAGACTTAATAGAATTCAATCTGCAGAGAAGTTTAAATGTGAACAAATGGCACACATAAAATCAGTGCTTGAAAAATGCTCAGACTAATTAGAACATGAATTTGCCACTGTGATAGAAGTTTGGTGGGAGCTGGGTTTGCCCATAGATTGAGATCATGCTGAAGTGTGGAGATGCTACTAATAGCATCAATTCCAGTCTTAAAAACTGTTTCCCAGGAAAGCAGGAAACTAGTAAGAGCTGAGTAATGCAAGTGGACTTCAAAATCTTTTAGAAGAGTTAGCAGGCAACCAATTAGGTGACAGAGTATAAATTTTAAAACATGGTCTTTCTTAATTTTCAGGAGGTAAATTAATAAAAAGTACATTTCCTCCAAAGAAAGGAGAAAGGAGTCCTCCCATGAGCCAATTGTAATAACTTGAATTCTCCTCAAAGAGAGAGACAAAATTCAAAAGAATCGGAACTTTGATGCGTAATGCCAAGGGAGGCATCAGATGTAGTTTTCATGTTCATGATGATCGCAGTTAATAGCTATTTGAGATTTTTTTCATATTGTTCATTTTGGCAACATTTCAAGAAAACACTGGTTTAATGAATCTATTTCTCTGTAGTTATTTCTCTCCTTGCCCACCACCCCAAAATTTTAATATTTCTCTCACTTTTCCTTCTATTGTTCTTTACAAATTTCAGTAGTTGACCTATCCTTATTAATAACAGTTAAGCTTACTTTATATGTGGCTATAACAGCAAGGTCTTTGGGTTTCTGTTGACAGGACTAATTAAGTCTCATGGATCCCTACAATGCTTCTATTGTGCTAATTGTCCTATGAGAAATGGCCTCGGTGCTTCTAACTCTCGTGGTCTTTGCTTGTCAACAAAGTTGGTCAAGTTCTCAGGATTGGAAGGTTCTTGGAAATTTGATGTTTTCTTACCTCAGAAAGTGTTCCACATATACTCAGACAGAGGGTAAAGTCAACATTGGTTCCTCTACTTATCTACATCAGGAGTTGTCAAACTATGGGACAATTGAATCAACTATGTATTTTTAAATGCAATTTTGGTTCCAGATTTCTCAATAATACAGTTCATCAGTTCTGACGTGAAAACTCTGGAATATATTTGTAAACAAAAACCTCAAGTGATACTTTAAAAGATCATCACACTCTGAGAAATACAAATACGGAAACTAGATTTTCTTGTCCTGATGCATGAACAGGATCCTCATAGTTCTCATTAAGTCTGTCTAGCCATCTTTTGCACAGAGTGTCGCGGCTCTCTCCTCCTAAACCTCTGAGACTGTCATCTCAGCTTGAACAGAATAAAGTAATCTAGATGTGAAACCTATGGAAAGTGGAATACTGTGCCATCATGAGCACCTGCTTTAGGCCCAATGATAGCAGTGTAGTACAAAAATTAGAGACCTTCCATAAAGGATTTTAAGCTTTAGTGCAACTGGCCTCAGATAATCCCAGCTCCTTGACTCTTTGTGTTTCTAACTTCTACTTTATGAGAACTAATCTCAAGGAGTTTGACATGACCCTTATCGAAGGCATATTGTTGGGTTTCAAAAATCATGACTATCAGATTAAAGTTTCCTCTAGATGTAAACAGAAGTATAAATGAAAAAGCAATTCAGGAGGCATATAGAATGAGAACTAGTAGCCATCCAAAATTGTTCTCATGTAACAGATATGATTAATTTTACCACGTGTCTATTAACTTTTTCTCAGGTGTCTCAGGAACTAACTCAGAGATATTTTCTACTCTTTGACAAGAACTTCCTTTGGGAGTTTTGAGAAGCAGTGGGTAATTTGAACAGATGTAGGATTAAAAATACTTTCCTGACATATACTGGTAAAGGGAACAAGATGACATTTTAGATTGGAGAGGGTAAAATGCTACTTAGGTTGTATAGGAGCAAATAAATTAGGAGTCACTTAACCAAAAGCTATTTGTTTCATGGGTCCACTATGTAAAACTGATATTCCTTCCTTTTATATTTTTTAAGGAAACAGTTTCTCCCCGTTTCCTTTTCTAATATAAGTATCTCTCTCACACGTTCTTTCTTCCCAAACTCATCTGACATATTTATGTGTCCTTTTCAACTGACAGACAAGACTGCATAACAGCGCAAAAGACTGTTCTTTTCGCCAGTGTTAACTCAAAGTGATTTTTTTTTTTTTTTTTGGTTGCTCCCAGCCCTGCAGCTTTGCTTCTCTAATCAAACTTCACAGTTCAAATAGCTTTGTGATCCTTAAGCCACCCTTGTTTATGTTGTAAACTGTTCTAAATTTCATTCCCTATCCACTCCAAGCTCAGTTTCAATTTCCAGTAGCGCTTACCTACGTTAAAGTTCCATGCTTCCACTTGCTCAGAAGTTAAACACTAGTTGGCTTATATTTGGATTATGCCTGTGTGTGTATTTGAGAGAAAGAGAGACTGAGACAGACACAGAGATCTACTGCAATTTTTAAGATACAGCCTAAAATTTCTGGGTAGCTTTCCTAGCTTTCCAGCAAAACCGATTTTCCCTCCTCTGCACCACCATAAAACCCGGTTAGCATCAGCATCTAATGTTGCCATGTCCATAGTATAGGTGTTTCAAAATATTTCTGTATTTGCCAGTGCATTATATACTGGGAGCAAGAAGCAAGTCTCACTCATCTTTATATTCCAGTTTCAACCACAATGAGTGTTGGATGGCAGAATCAAAGTAAATGGTATTGGACGTGCATAAGAAAGAAGAAATTTTGGCACAATCCATCTATCTATCCATCTAAGCACATATATTCTGTAGGAAATTTTCTTCTAGAACTTCTGTGAATATTTAGGGATAAGAGTATGTTTTAGTCAGCTCTTTTGTCTCTGTGACCAGAAGAACTGACAAGAACAATACAGAGAAGGAAAAGTTTATTTTGGCTTATGGTTTCAGAGGTTCAGTTCATAGTTGACTGACCCCATACATCTGGGTTTCAGGGGAGGCAGAACATCATGGTGGAAGAGGAAAGCAGTTCAGAACATGGCAACCAGAAGTAGAGCAAGAACTCTGCTTATCAAGGACAAGATATAAACCCCAAAGTCATACTTCCAGTGACCTACTTCCTCCAGCCACACCTTACCACCCTACAGTTACTCCCTAGTTAATCCATCAATGAATGAATCCTCTGATTAGGTTACACCTTTCATAATCTAATTATTTCATCTCTGAAAATTCTTGCATTGTCTCACACAAGAACTTTTGTGTGACACCTTATATCTAAATCATAACACAGTGCTAGGAAGAGGAATTGGACATTTCAAATAAGCTGAAGGTAACGCCGAACATTTCCTCATCAATTAGAGGAAAATGAGAGAATTATGCTACCTCTTGAAGGATAACAATGCCTGGGAAT
Source organism: Sciurus vulgaris (assembly GCF_902686455.1). Taxonomy (NCBI): domain Eukaryota; kingdom Metazoa; phylum Chordata; class Mammalia; order Rodentia; family Sciuridae; genus Sciurus; species Sciurus vulgaris. The sequence goes on along the minus strand of NC_136472.1, from coordinate 47,437,571 downwards.
CAGAACTGTCATTCCTAATGATACAGCTAAACAGGAATCAGTGATTATGATAAAAGCAGCAAATGGTGTAATAAATTAAAACAAATAGGTTTGACCTGATAGACATGAGAAACTGAAGTAATCAGTGTACGCTGAACTGACTTGGGACCAACCAGTGATCCCCCCATAAGAACAAGGAGAATTTGTTTTCCTGTTATCAAGAATATGATCCTATGAGTAGAATGTTTCATGTATTTTTATTGCCCTTTATGAGTACTAAGCAGCCTAGAAGTTCATTGTTCAAGACTTTGTCAGCTTTGGGTTTTAGAACATCCAGCTTACCCCTCTTCCTATAGGCATCATTTTTTCCTCCTTCAGGAGAATGCTCCTATTGGTTATGGTCTCACTGACTCCTGCTTCTGCCTTTTGTTATAGAAGGTGAGGAAGGATAAACCCTTCTCCCGTTCATACTCTTGCAAATCTCATCACATAAGCCTACCAATCATACATTTTCTGCCAGAATGTTGAATGATTGCATAATAATTTGAAGGATACATTGAGAGCAGTTGCAGCATACTCTTGAATATTATTCCTCTGCCCAACCTCCTGGGTTTCTGGGGTACTGCCTGGTCTCCATCCCTTGTCTTCCAGTCACCCTACATGATTGGAATCAGTGAGCGCACCTATACCCTCACACAATTTTCATTAGATGACCAATAGTATTTCTGTTCCTCAAGACGAAGAAAACCATCTCTTAATGTAGTTGCCCTGGTTTTACTCGAGTAAAGAAAGTTGTGTTAAATCTTTCAAACATATCATAAATGGGTTTTATGCCACTGGCTCAAAACCATTTGAGAAAGTGATTCTAATTTTATCTTAATCACATCAGTTATACAGAAGTCAGAAGGGGATTTATCTTAGATAAAATCATTAAAAAGAACCCACTAATTTGATTAGAGTTTTTAGATAATCACTTCCTTGGTAAGAAATCCAATGGTTCATAGTCTCTACTGGTGTCCCAGGTTATGATCCAAAGACAAGGAAAACCACAGAGAAATCAACTGCCATTGTATGTTGTATGCATGTGTATTTATTTGGTTGCCCACTTCACCCTGGAAAACATTTAGGTTGCTTCCAATTCTACGTTAGTATAAAATGTTAGATGAAGAAGCCTTTTTTACCTGAGAATTTTTTCCTTCTTATTGTAATTAGATTCATTCTTTAAAAGTGGAAATACTGAGTTATCATGCAATAATACTCACAAGGTATTTAAATAACATTGCCAAATTATTTCCCAAAGTGTTATAAAAATTTATAATCTCAAATTGTGTTTTAAAAATTCCTTTTATTATACTTAGACTTTTCCTGAACATTCCCTTTTAAATTTTTTTAAAACAAATTTGATATAAAAAGGCTCTTATGAATTTAAATTACATTTATTATTAGTGAGGTCAGCTAACCTCATTTCCTTTATGGAAATGGGTGATTATTGACCTTTAACCACTAATATAGCCTTTTTGTGGCTATCATTAATTTCTTGAAATTGTGCAATCTTGCCTACAGACTTGTTCCCAACAACCAGTCATCATATACCATATTCCAAATATCACCCATTCTGCAAATTTTGTTGTCAATCTGAATTAATCCCTCTGGACACTTCACATTGAGTTGTCAGAAAGGTTCTTTTAAGGAGAATGAGTTTCAGTGATCCAACTTCTAGTCTGTCTCTGATCAGGCTCTCTTTAAGTCAGGTTCTGATATGTCCTCAAGCAGAGGGCAAAGTTTCATGAATGGATTTAATTGCAAAATTGTTTGTTATATTTTTACTGCTAGAATTCCACAGAGCCAGTATTCTTTAGAACCTACATTAGAAAATGTTTACCAGACCTGGAAAAAATCTTTAAAACAAAATTTCATGAAGTTGATGGAAATATTTTTTTAAGAAGGACTAACCTACATTTTGGGATGAGCAAAATACCATGTGCAATATACCATGCAAATACTTTGTGGAGTAATTATCCCAAACTAAAATGATACAAAGTGATATCATGAGGTTATCTTGCTAAGCAATGGATGGAATCCATTAGTGCTCTTTGACTCTGACCTCCATAGAGTTTTTTTTCTTTTCTACTCTTCCTTCTGCTTACCCCCTACCTTCTATCCCCAGTCCCCTCTCCCCTACCCTCTATTTTCTTCCTCCTTGCTATTTATGTTGTCTATATCTTCTCCTTTCTTTTCATGTGCAGACAACATCCTTCCCCACATCACTCTGCCTAAGGCTATCTTTTTCTTACATCTGTTTACCACTGTAGGCTTTTCTCAGTATTGCATACAATTGCTGAAAATTCACCTTATATGCCAGTGATTGTCTAAGTCAGTAGCATTCTAAAGGAGTTTTGTTCCCTCTAATATGCTCTGCTCAATGTTTGCTACTAATTATGGGTACTTATATCCATCTGGAACAATTTCACGCTGTATTTGCTTGCTCTATTTGCTGCAGTCTCAGCTGTACACCCTAATCTAAGTACTTTGTTCTCTGCCCTCATTGTAGCAGCTCAGTAGTGCAGCTATTAAACCATTCAGGGGGATTAAAACATTTTGGAGGATTAAAAAGCATATTTAAAATGTTAATTGCCTATCAGTTTCTCAATAGTCTTTTCTTCCTTCACGTTTTTATCACCCATTTTAAATTTACCCATAACAGAGAACAAGTTAAGCCTAAGAAAGAAATAGAAACACATGGATCTTTTCATTATACCAGAAAACTCTTTATTTTAGGAAAATCCTACACCCTGTAGGTTTTAGTTTACACTTCAGTATCAGTGACATATGAATATATGGCATATGCAAAATTGTGTTTTTTAATATTTCATAGCACTTGCACATTTATTGCTTCCTTTTATCTCCACACTAACATAATATAGAGGCAGACATTACAGATGGAGAAACTGAACATTACAAATGTCATGGTACAAAAATGCCATTGGGGACAGCTTGGGTATGGGAGAGTCAGAATTGAACCATGTATCTTGTGAATTCTGTCCCATGTGTTTTCCTCTATAACACTGTCAAAGAAGAAATGAAAAGCCTTGGTTTTGACTGAAAGAAGGGTATTAGGATTTTTCCCCTTGTTCTTGTCTAATCATCCAAGTACAGGTGCACACTGCATGAGCAGATGGAAATAAAATTAAGACAGATGTGATGACAGTTCATTCACATACTCTAATGCTTTCAAACCCCAGTGCTAGTCTAAAAGCACAGATCACAGCAGGCATACGGCAAGAAAAATCAAAGGCAGGCACAGATCTGTACAAGTTGTAAGTCTTCCAACATTTTGAAAGTGAAAGGATATTTAGTGATTTCAACCACCCCACATCTATCTTAAATTCCTTATGAGGGACTATTTTTCAAATGTTGAAAATAATTAGAAGAAAATAAATATAAATGCAAGATTATAGATCATTTATACATCATAAGTCTAGGATAAGTCATAATGGAAGAATAGCAAACACTTGGGTCTTTGGAGTCTGTGAATTTTAGTATCAGCATGTATGCAAAGCCTAGTTCAGTTCTTAGAGCAGTTTGGAATTCACAATTCCTTCCCTCCCTCTTTCTTCGGAATGATGCTTGAGTTTAAATACCCTTTGCATCTTTAATAATTGCAAAGTTGAATTTCTGGTTCGAATAAATTGCAGAAACTGAGGAGAGAGGTGTCAAAATGAGACTCATGGGTCTGAGGTAGTCAAGCTGAAAGTCAGAATGCTGAAGGTGATGCTCTCATGCTCATTATTTGGGAGACAATTGTAAGAAGATGAAGGACTAGGGCCAGATAAAGATCTGCATGCTATCAATTTCTTTTATGATCTCTGGGACATTGTGAAATTCTCTTGATCTCTCTGAATATCAGTTTAGTTGGTCTACCTGTTTAAGCAATATTATATCTGTCTAGTCAACTAACAGGAATGGCAAGAGGATTTTATAAGATGATAACTATGAGGGTCTAATTGTTTTAGGTAATTTTATATGTCTTCCTCCTATAATGTTGGAGTTCAACTACCTGACAAGGATCAGCAATCAAAACAGAAGAGATTTACCTGGAGATACTGTAGAACAGCATTGTTAATGGGAAGATAAAGGTCTGACAGAGAAACTCTGAAGGAAGAAAAACCTATCCATTTCTCCCTCCAGATCACTAGTGGTTTTACAGCTTTGACTTGCATAATATTCTTCTGAGAGGGATGCTAAAATGCAGGTTACTGGGCCATGTGACTTGAGACTGATTCACCTAGTCTGGGATTCTAATTTATTATTAAATACCTCAGATGGTAGGAAAGTGAAAGAAATATTGACTTAAGCCATCTATAATGCGACTGCCTTCTTACCAGATGGATAATAAGTGCCTTGGGAACAAGGACCAGAGTTCATAATTAATTGATTTCTGCAGACTTATGGATATGGGGTACTTAGACAAATGTTTTCTGCTGAAAATGGTGCTTCTCTCATATTCAGCAATTAACTTTAGTACCAAGTGTTTGTTATTTCTCCAGTTTTCATTTCCTATTTTCAGTTAAGATTCCAGGTTCTGAATTGGGTTGAGAAAGAGTGATAAACTGTGCCAAAGATTGACAGTTCTTCCCAAATAGCTATTATCTCAGTTCTAAAAAGACTCCACTTCTATCTGAGCAAAATTATCATCCCAGAAAAACGTATTTCCCAGCCTCCTTCGCAGTTGCCTAGGGTCATGAACCTCAGGTCCCATCACTGGTATAAGATCACAACAGATGTCATCACTTTCAGGTTAGAGCCAAAGAGAAAAAAGTCGTTTTATTTTATATTTTCTTTTACTTTTTTCCTCCCTTAATAGTAGAATATGGACATAGAGATGAGGATCAGACCAAACAGGCAAGGAAAATAACATGGAGGTAGCAAGACCTAAAATGTGAAGATATCCATCTCTTCACTTCTTCAGAGAACAGTCACAACACTCTGACTTTCATGTCAGGAAGCGACAGAAAGAAGGGAATTTTCTGTTTAAGACTGCTAATTTGGGATCTTGTTACATGAAGGTAAACCCCATTGCTTCTAATGAAAGGAACAAGCAGGCACCCAAGATTAGAAATTGGCAATATTATAATGTGAATACAGAGCCTTAGTTATTTCACTTGCAAAATGGGCATTACAGCACTCTTCTCCTAAGACCGTTAGGACAATCACAGGGAAAAGTATGTAAGAAGACTGCTTGATGTGATGTTTTCAACTCTGTAAGCGAACCCATAAATCTCTGTTCATTTTTGTTTCAAAGGAGTACTTCTTTATCTTATTGGTAGGAGTACTTCTTTATAAATCATTACTTATGAGTATAAGCCATTGAGTCTCTAGGAAAAATGCTATCCTAAAATGAATAGAGCATCCTAAAGGGAAAAACAAACAAAACAAAAACAACAAACAAACAAATAAAAATCCTACCTCCAACTCTAGACTATGAGGCTCCTCAAATGACCTCCAGATCAAAAAACCCAGAGTGAAACATAAGTAGTCTACATTTGACACAAGAACCCTGATTAACTTGCTGGGAGCCAGGACTGAATGTCAAGAAGGGGCAATGCTAATTTCCAAGGCCCTTAAAATTATCATAGGGGTATTTGTGATGGGGACATTAGAAAGGTGATTTGGATGCCTAGTTTATTATTCATGAAGAGTGTACAGTGCAAGGTTTATGTTAAAGGCTTTTTCAATCGTATTCCCATCATCATGAAAAATAGTCTGGTCACAATACTGCAGCCAGCAAGATTAATGGGTGTGCTTTTGCCCTACTTGAGAAGGCTGCTTAGTAATGCTAGTCGAGTAGCATATGAAGGTAGTCATGTGTTAGTCAGATACTCTGTATTATTCGAAATCACCCAAAGTGGTAAGGTAGAGGTATAGGAATGGGAGTTGTTAATTTAGAATATTTGCAGGTGAGGTGAACTAGAGAGATCTTCCTTAGCTGTGACTACGAAACCAGAAAAAAGTGCCCACTAGATTCTGACTGTATATTTCTAGAATGGAATTTTACATTTGCTTTCTATGGTGCTTTTTACATTTGAGCGAAATGAAGAATCACCTGAAGTGCTTATTAAATGCAGATGGGTAGGCCCCAATTTGAGTTTCTGGAGTCAGTAGGCTTGGGTCAGTTTGAGCCTAAGAATTTGCATTTCTAATGACCACCCAGGCAATGGGAAAGAACATTTTGAGATAAGTTGGCTTATTGGTCACCTCCACAGAGCATGTTAGGTAAGCAAACATGTTCTGTGTTGAGATCTCTCAGGGTTGTCAAATGTCCTCATTCTCTGTATCACAGGTATTATATTATAAATTCCTGGGTGGCAAAGCCTTCATCTTTTTGTCATATCTCCAAGGCTTTTCAGACCTGGAACTTCCTAGCTGCTTCAAACTCCACTCTGATCCTTTTTCAGGCAGAAATGTGTCCTTTCATATACACATATGTTGCAGAAGTAACTTTGTGAATTCATAGGGTGGTGACTGTTGCTTCACATTGAGAATTTCCCCTAAGTTGAATTGCCACGTGCACAGACATGCGTTTCAGTAGGAGGCAAAGACATGATTTTATGAGATTAGACCTTGGAAATAGGAGATCTGATGATGCTGGTCAAAAATTGCAGTTTGAAACTTGGCTGTGCTTTTCATTTGCCATGTAAGCTTAAGAGATTTCCTAACTTCCCAAGTGTCCTCCCCTGGTGTGCTTAATCAGTTGACCTAATCATAACTTATGAGGTTATTTCAAGTCTTGAATGAGTTAGTGCAGTTAAATTTCAATTATATTATTTTTCATTCTACTGAAAGATGTTAGGTTCTAATTTAAGGAAAACGTGAGTTATTTTTGATAAAGATATTTGAATAAAAGGGAGAGATTGGTTACTGGTATAAAAAATGGAGGGAGAACAGAGGGCTTAAGAGAGATTTGGCAGTGAAACAGAAATATAAATGAAGGTCTGAGTATCACTTTGTCCTGCAATCTGGGCAGAATGAGTCATGTGCAGAGAGTCATGTGTTTTAAATGAGGTGTTCATGACCCAAGGTAGCACTCTTGACTTTGAATATTTAGAATATGTGAAGTGACCAGAAAAAACAAGTTATCTGATGTACACATCAAAATGCTTCAAATATTCAGAGAAGTATAACCCAGCATGCAAAAACATATATACCCACCACATATTCTCTTGCCAGGAATACAATTGTAGAAGAAAGATTCAAAAACTGCAGTCATACGATGAAAATGATAATCATTAATTCCAGTGGAAATAAAAATGGAATATTTACTAATATTCATAACCTCCATAAAACAAAAATCTTTCTGCAAAATGCTTTTGCAAATATTATATTGAATTTGCTGAGAGCAGATTTTATGAAGTTTATAAGTACCAAAGAAGAAAAAACATAATCAATTATATAAAATTGCTTATTAAAATATGAATATTAGAGAATATATCTAAATAAGAATACATTGCTAAAATCCTCCTTATTCAGAGTGCTTATTTATTATTCATTTTATTTTAGTAAACAATAAAATAAATATTTGAAGTTTATGATCTGCTAAAAAATTCATAATTCCACTAGATCTTAAGGTCTTAATAATTAATCTTTTAATTTAGGAACTTTCAGGTAGCTTTTAATAGTGAAAGACTAGTCCATGCAAATGAAGTAGTTTCAGAATGAAGATTATTGATATTTTTAATAATATCTATCTCTTTACTGTATTAAATCATATATCAGTCCTGAAGAAACATATTTTACGTGGATGGTCCTATATAGTTGATTTACATGATGAATACACTTTATTATCTATTTTTATGCAGATTGTGAGAGCAGATATTGATATTTTAAGAAAAGTTGAACAGGTTTGTTTGCTCATGTATTTACTTTTTACACTTTAAAAATGTTTGAAGAACAGTTTTAGATCGACAGCAAAACTGATAATAGAATTCGTATATGTTTCTGGACACCCCACCACCAGTCTCCTTCCTTATTAACATCCCAGTCCAGAATGGTACATTCAATATAATCAATGAAGCTTTCTTGACACATTGCTGCCTAAAAGTCCACAGTTTATGTTAGCATTTACTCTTGGCATTATACATTCTGTTTAACAAATGTGTAATGAAATACACCCACCACTTATGTATCATACAGAGAAAGTTCATTAGCAAACATCTTCTGTGCTTCACCTATGCCAGCATTCCTACTCCCTATCCCTGGCAACCATTGACCTCAATATCTGTATAGTGTATCTGTTGTAGAATGTCATATAATTAAAACAAAACATGTATATAATTCAGATTGGCCTTTTTCACATAGTAATCTGCATTTATGACCCATCTATGTCTTTTCATGAATTGATAACATGTTTCTTTTTAGTTCTGGATAATAATCCATTGTCTGAATGTGCCACAATTTATCTACCCATATGTCTCCTGAAGAACCTATTTGTTACTAGTTTCCAATTGAAATTGTATTTGACAACTAGAAAAAAGGATGCTATAAACATTAACATGCAGATATTTTGGAACATAAATTCTTAACACCTATGAATAAATATCAAGGAGTATGATTACTTGATCTTATGTGAAGAGTATATTTAGTTTTATAAGATATTACCAATCTGTCTTGCAAAATGGCTGTCCCATTTTGTACTCCTGCCAGAACTGAATGAGAGTTTCTATTTCTCTGCATCCTTGCCAGGATTTGATATTTTCAGTTTTTCGAATTTTGACTACCTATTCTAATTGGTATGCAGTGGCATATCATTGTTGTTTTCATTTGTTATTCTCTGTTGACACGTGATCTTGAGCATGCTTTTGTGTATTCATTAAACCTGGGTTAAAGGAGCATTTATTGCTATTATTAAGTGAATAAATGAATTTGAAATGAACTAATGAATAATGAATCATACAATGGTTAAACTCAAAACCAAGATTCTGATTTTAATGGTGAGATTTCTGACATCAGTAGAAGCTAAAATTGAAATAGTGAGAGGTAGGCTTTCCTTGGAATACTTGAAGATCATCTTAGGAGCAGCTGCATCCTCTACAATACTCAGAATGTACTCAGAACACAGATGTTTCCTCCAAGATGGAAATGCTCATTCACATGCAAAATAATTCATACTGTTATAATTCTTTTTATGGGAGAAATTCTGTATACCACTGGCAGTGACTGTTCTCACAGCATGACCACTCACTTGGAATACAGTTTCTATAATAAGGTTATTAAGTTTTAAATAACTGAAAAAGGATACCATGAGAACACTTGGTATTTAAAGTACATAAGCAAACACTTCCAGACAACAAAACGGGGGCTTAAGAAAAAGTAGTAGCAGATGAATTTGACACTAACTAAACTGAAATTTATCTTTGATGTCATACATTCTTCCAGCTTCTCTCTTGATTCATCTGGACTTCTTCTGTTTAATAGGGAAAAATGAAAAGTTATATTTAATTTTAGTCAGCTTTAAATAGACTCACGGATGGTGAGCAGACATCTGGAAGAAGCCATCTGATCAGTGCCAAGAACTTAATACATCTCAATTTTTTTCCATCCATTAAGTCAGGTTGAATTCAGATTACTCTGTAATGAAGAGAAGTGTAACATCCTAGAGAACTGAATCATGTTAATCATAGCAAACTATTTTCCAACAATTAGCTTTAGAATCATTGAATATTTGGTCTGGTCGTAGTTATAAATGATTAGTGTACTGTCTGTTTTATTTTTGCAAATATCTGTGAAACACACATAAACATCTAATGTTTGAAAGTAAAACAAATCTTATCTTTTTTTATATTTCCTCTACAGTTATATTAAAACACTTGTGTTTTCTGTATGTAAAATGTTTCTTTTCTGCCTCATTACAAAGGCTATAATGTGCAAATTTCTGTTGGAAAAAATAATACAGCTCTTTTTTAAGTTTTTTAAAAAATTTATTGGGACATTTTATATATATATATGGCATTCATTATTAAATATTGTGGACACAGCACACAATTTCATCAATTTCATTAACACTATGTTTATACATATATATGAAATTCATCATTAAATAGTTATATGTGCACAATTTCATGTATTTCATTAATTGTTAAATTTCATGGGAGCTTCAGGTTTGTCAAATATTGTGGAATATTGCAGTATAAAAAAATCACCTTTTTTGGATTTAACCCAGGGATGTTTTACCACTAAGTCCCATCCTCAGCCCATGTTATGTTTTATTTTGGGACAGAGTCTTGCTAAATTGCAGAGGGTCTAAGTTGCTGAGGCTGACTTTCAACTCATAATCCTCCTGACTCAGCCTCCCAAGTCACTGGGATACAGTGTATACCACTGTGCCTGGCTCACATATTGTTTTGAGAAAGATCTTTAAATTAAAACATTTTTAGCTAAGAAGATTCTCATTTAAGAAATACAGCATCTGATTTTTTTTAACCTGCTCCAAAACTGAGTCCTATATTAAGAAATATAATTGAACAGCTGTGAACATGAAATATATATTTAATTTGGAAAATATTGTCATTCATTCTTCTTTGAATGTCTGGTAGAATGTGTCTGAAAATCCATCTGGTCCTGAGTTTTTCTCGATAGATCACCTTTTGACGGCATCTTCTATTTCATACCTTGAAATTAATCTGCTTAAATTATGTATGTCCACCTGATTAAATTTAGGTACATCATATGTCTCTAGAAATTTGTCGATCACTTCAAGATTTTTTATTTTTTTGGATAACTTTTCAAAATACTTTCTATCTTCTGTATATCAGTATTATCTGTTGTGATATTTCCTTTTTCATCTGGAATTTTAGTAATTTCAGCTTTCTCTCTTTGTCTTCATTATTGTGTCCAGGTGGTTATCAATTTTATTTATTGTTTTCAAAGAACAAAGTTTTAGTTTATCAATTTTTTGTTTATTTTCCTTCAATCTCATTGCTTTCATTTCCGATTTTAATTATTTCCTGTCTTCTACTGCTTTTGGTGTTTATTTGTTCTTTTTCTTGGGCATTCAGATGTAATATTAGATCATTTATTCATTGATTTTCTATTCTTTTAATAAGTGAGTTCAATGAAATGGACTTTGCTCATAGCAATGCCTTCATCATGTCCCCGAGATTTTGATATGTTGTAGCAGTTCTCATTTACCTGTATTTTTTTTCCCCTGATTTTTCTGCTATCCATTCACCATTCAAAGCATATTATTTAGTCTCCAGGTATTAGAGTAACTTTGACTTCTTTATTTTATCATTGATTTATAATTTCATCCTGTTATTATATGATAGAACGCGAGTATTATCTCAACTTTTTTTATTGTTTGCAAAGAGTGGTTTTGTGGCATAAGTTATGGTCTATTTTAGAGAAGGGTGTATGTGCTACTGAAAAGAAAGTGTATTTGTCCATTGATGGATGCATATGTCTGTTAAATCTAAAATTATGATATTACTTAGTTCTATAGTTTCTTTGTTTAGTTTTTGTTTGGAGGATCTATCCACTATTGACAGACATGTATTAAAGTCACCCAGTGTTATTGTTTTCTGGTCTATTTGATTTTTGAAATTGAGAAATATTTCTTTGATGTACATTAGTGCTTCATTTTGGGACTCATAAACATTTATGATTGCTATGTCTTGTTGATGTATAATTCCATTAAGCAGTATGAAATGTTCTTCTTAGTCCTTCTGATTAACTTTGAGTTGAAGTCCATTTTAACTGATATGAGGATAGAAACCCCTATTTACCTGATCTATGTGAGTGTTATGTTTTTTCCCATTCTTTCATCCTCAGTCTATGGATGTCTTTGCCTATGAGGTGAGTCTCTTGGAGATAGCATATTGTTGGCTATTCATTTTAACCCAGGCTGCTAGTCTACTTTTTGATGAGTTTAAGCCATTAATGTTTAAGAACATTATTGAGATATGATTTGTATTCCCAGTCATTTTGGCTTATTTCTAGCTTTTATTTTCAATTAGTTTCTCTTTTGATTGATTATTTCTTCAGTGTTGTTCTTCCCTTTCCTCCCTTTATGATCTTCACCTTTTTTTTCATATTCAAGGAATATTTTGTTGAGAACATTCTGTAGTGGAGGCTTTGTAGTTGTGAATTCTTTTTTTTTTTTTTATGTAAACAAATAGGGTACAACTTGTTTCTCTGGTTGTACATGAAGTAGAAGTGTATCATTTGTGTAATCATACATTTACATAAAGTAATGATGTTTGATTCATTCTGTAAGTTTTCCTTCCCCCCACCTCTCCCACCCCTATTTTCCCTCTATAAAGTCCCTCCTTCCTCCATTCTTGTCTCCCTCCTACCCCCCATTATGTATCATCATTTGCTTATCAGCGAGATCATTTGTCCTTTGGTTTTTTGGGATTGGCTTATCTCACTTAGCATGATATAATCCAATTTCATCCATTTGCCTGCAAATGCCATAATTTTATTATTCTTTATGGCTGAGTAATATTCCATTGTATACATATACCACAGGTTTTTTATCCATTCATTAATTGAAGGGCATCTAGGTTGGTTCCACAATCTGGCTATTGTGAATTGAGCAGCTATGAACATTGATGTGGCTGTATCTCTGTAGGATGCTGATTTTAAGTCCTTTGGGTATAGGCCAAGGAGTGGGATAGCTGGGTCAAATGGTGGTTCCATTCCAAGTTTTCTAAGGAATCTCCACACTGCTTTCCAGAGTGGCTGCACTAATTTGCAACCACACCAGCAATGTATGAGTGTACCTTTTTCTCCATATCCTCACCAACACCTATTGTTGCTAGTATTCTTGATAATTGCCATTCTAATTGGGGTGAGATGGAATCTTAGGGTAGTTTTGATTTGCATTTCTCTTATTACTATAGACGTTGAACATTTTTTCATATGTCTGTTGATTGCTTGTAGATCTTCTTCCATGAAGTGTCTGTTCATTTCCTTAGCCCATTTGTTGATTGGTTTATCTGTATTCTTAGTGTAAAGTTTTTTGAGTTCTTTATATATTCTGGAGATTAGTGCTCTATCTGAAGTATGAGTGGCAAGGATTTTTTTCCCACTCTGTAGGTTCTCTCTTCACATTGCTGATAGTTTCCTTTGCTGAAAGAAAGCTTTTTAGTTTGAATCTATCCCAGTTATTGATTCTTGCTTTCATTTCTTGTGCTATGGGAGTCCTGTTAAGGAAGTCTGATCCTAAGCCAACAAGTTGAAGATTTGGACCTACTTTTTCTTCTGTAAGATGCAGGGTCTCTAGTCTGATTCCGAGGTCCTTGATCCATTTTGAGTTGAGTTTTGTGCAGGGTGAGAGATAAGGGTTTAATTTCATTCTGTTGCATATGGATTTCCAGTTTCCCCAGCACCATTTGTTGAACAGGTTGTCTTTTCTCCGTTGCATGTTTTTCGCACCTTTGTCTAGTTTGAGAACTGTCTTTAACTTTTCTTTAACATGGAAGGTTTATACTTCATCTTCACATCTGAAGCTTAATTTTGCTGGACATAGGATTCTTGGTTGGTATCCATTTTCTTTCAGAGTTTGCTGTATGTTATTCCAGGATCTTCTAGCTTTGCAGGTAGCTTGGTGTGGGCCTGCTGTTATTTTGTACATTTAGGATCCTGTAAGCCTCTTGTATTTGATTTTCCATTTTATTCTTCATATTTGGGAAATTTTCTGATATTGTTTCATTGAAAAGATTGTGCTTTCTTTTGGTTTGTGTCTCTGTGCCTTCGTCTATCCTGATAAATCTTAAATTTGGTATTTTTATGTTATTCCTTAAGTCTTGAAATTTCTGTTCATGGTTTCTTAACATTTTTTCTCCATGATCAACTATATTTTCAAGATTATATATTTGGTTTTCATTACCTGAAGTTCTGTCCTCCCAGTGTTCTAATCTGTTGATGATGCTTTTTATTTAATTTTTACTTTGGTTTATTTTTCCTTCATTTGAGGATTTATGTTTGTTGTTTAGATAATCTTTGCCTCTTTATTGAAGTGATCTTTCACTTCTCATATTTTCTTTCCTATTTCATTCCTTATACTGTCCTTTATTTTGTAGATCAGTTTAACTATATGTTCTAAACTCCTTTTGATGTTTCCTCCACTGTGTTGTTGATGGATTCTGTTACTGGAGTATCTTGGCTTGTTTGGGGCAATTTGTTCCCTTGCTTGTTTATGTTGTTCATGTGTATACCCATCTAACAACATGGATACCAGGTAGTAGAGCTTCTACCCTATGGGCTTATACTGTTTCTGCAGATTTCCAGTACCTCACTCTTTAAGGGGAGACAAATAATAACAACCAATGCAAAAAGTATACAGCATTAAACCAAATAGTTGCTACTATGATGTCTAGCATGTTAATTATCACAATAAACAAGTTACATGATCAGTTATTGTCTACAATAAAAACAGCAAGTTTGCAAGTTTGCATATGTGATTACCTCTCTAACTCCAGCAATCCATAGGGAGGAGAATCACACTCCAGAAACTTCCCACCCCAAAACTTTTGAAAAGAGAAGTTGAAAATATTTTGAACTCCAATGGGAAGACTTCTTTAACTTATCATCAAGATCTTTTCTTTTTTTTTTTGTATTCTTGTTCTCTGTTTAATTGTGACCTTGATGGTAAATTGATGGACATTACTACACTTTCATAGTTGCTTTTTGCCTTATTTCTAGAATTTTTGAAGCCAATTCTTAGTTCCCTACATCACCAGAGGACCCCAAATTTCCTGGTCTCAGATTCAGATCCAAACAATCTCTCCCACCCTGTCCTTCCAAATTCTTGGCCAGATACATCTCTCCCAGCAAGTCTGGAAAGCATTCAGATTGGAGTGGGGTGGGGGGGAGAGCTGGGTGAGTTTCTGCACCCAGGTGTCCCCAGTGTAAACCCCTCTCCATATTTGATTTTCTCCTGGTCATTTAAGCACACTCTATATCATGCAGGGTGTGTTTACTGGGCCTATAGTTCAGGGCAAACTTGTGTTTGCAAGGAATGAGATTCCTCAGCTGCTGGCTCCCTACTGCAGCTGCAAAATGGTTCCTTCCTTTGTCTTCTGCACACCTCCTGGAGAGATGGTGGTTTCTTTCCCTGCACATAGATATTGTGCATCTTTCAGGTTTGTTGAGCAATGCCCTTGATCTCTGACACTATATATCTAGATGCACCTTGGGCTTCCCAAAAATGCAAGTTCCTCTAATTCCCTTATCCCTCTACTTTGCTCATGGAGTAACTGCTCGGCCTGGTGCTTTTGACTGCTGGGTATTTTTTCCTTATTTTCTTATATTCAATCTCCGGTGTCCCTGGTCTGCTTTGAATGTCTAGTTTTAAATTGTGGTAAAGTCCCCCCACTATTTTTGTTCACCCACCTTTTAAGTGAGCTGCCTGTCTGCTTTCTTGGTTTCACATCAGGAAGCAGTCAGGAATGTGATCATTATTCTGTCATCTTGAATAACCTCCAAAAGTCATAGTCTTTGACCTTAAACTTCCATGATTACATTGAAGAACCAAACATTAAAAAAAAAAAAGTTAGAATTATAAAATAATCAATACTATAAAACATAACACAAAAATACATATGACATAAATAAATAAATATGTACCTAAAACATATACATAAATATGAGCAAAAGTGAGCGCGTGACAATAAATCAAAAGCTGCAGTGCTTGTTAGAAAATATATATAAAGAGAAATTATGCCTTCTGAAATAAGGTCCAACTTAATTACAGAGAGGAAAAGAAGTTATGTTCGCTATATAAAATTAAAACTTATGCTTACTAATTGTAATGATTATAAATAATAACTTTAGTCACACACTGCTTTCAAATCATTTCAAATTCTTTATTGAACATATGAAGTAGGTACTAATTTTATTACTATTTAAAACATTTGGAATATTATATCACCTAAAAAGATCAAATAGCTGCAAATTAATGAATGTGTATCTCAGAAGACATCCATTGCTGGTACTCCCAACTAGAGTTCACTCTCTGTATTTTTTCTTATTAAAAGTAGAAGAGAATGAGACAGACTTTATTACCCTATGTACACGTATGATTACACAAGTGGTGTGAATCTACATCATGTACAACCATAGAAATGTAAAGATGTACCCCGTGTGTATAATGAATCAAAATGCAGTCCGTAAAAATTTTTTAAAAAATTTTAAAAAGTAAAAAAAAAAGTAGTAGAATTTTGCATGAAATCTTTCCCTCTGTAAATATACTTATCATCTTTTTATTTTATAAAGGCACAATATCCATGAATACAATACAAATTTTGTTTTAATTTATAACTACTACATAGTCTGATGACAAAATAGAGATAACAATCAATTTAGTGATAAGAAAGGCAGGAAATAAAATTAACAAATAAATTTCTGTGTAGTTATATTATGGACTGGCTTTGATTTTTAAAATAGTTCAAGTAACTCTAAAAGATAAATGGCAAAATATGAAAATATAAGAGAAAATGCAAACTCTTCTTACTAAAAATACGTATATAAAGTCATCAAAATAGTTTAACATAGGAATAAAGATCAAATTATTTTAGTGCATATACAAATATGAAATAATAAATTCTGTTATTATGTATAATAATGCACCAATAAAATTTTAAAAAGAACAACTATAAAAATAAATTATGTTATTTAGAAGGAAAAAAATCTCTTTTCTGAGTTTGATTGGAAAATGTTATGGTGGCTCATAGCATAATTAAAGCAATGAGGTTAGAAATTTTCAAAATGAAATAAAATGGGCTTTTTTGTTTCTGTCTTGTTTAAGGGACCTGGGTGAATGTTTGAGAGTCTGATTTGGGAGGATAAGGCAGCAGGACCACAAGTCTAAGGTCTAAGAAAAAAGGCGGGGGGCAAGTTGGGGAAGTAGCTCAGTGGTAAAGTGCCCCTGGGTTCAATCTCTAATATCAATTAAAGAGGTGGGGGAATGCAGAGAATGGTGACAATACTTTAGTTCTGGATGCATGTATTATCATGGAGTCGATGATATACATTGAGTCACTTACAGCATTGTAATATGGGGAGAAGAGTCAAGAATGCTCCACGAATTTTAGTTTGAGCAAACAGAAAAAATGATTTTGTTCTAAATGAAGCAAAGAAGATCATAGGTAAAGGAGGCTTGGGAAAAAATGACGTTTTAATTTTGGATACTTTAAATTTGAAATGACTAGTTATAATGGACAATTTAGCAGCTAGCATCTGGAAGAGAGGTTAGATAAGAAACATAAACTTATTAATCATTGTCTGGGATTTACATAAAGCCACAGACATGAATGCAATGAGCCTGAATAGCATCACTGAGTGTAAATAAAGAAAATGTTCAAGCACCAGGGTAACTCCAGAGCTGAAATGTCCAAGGAAAATTTTAATTATTAAAAATCCTTTGAGGAAGAAAAAGAAGGAGAGAGAAGAAAAAGGAGGAGAGTCTTGTGCACCTGGATTACTTTAATGAATACAGAAAAGTTCCAGAAGCAAGTGAAAAAAAAATTGTGGAGGAGAGGTTATGATTGTATCAAATATTGATGTTAAGACAAAAAAGACAAAACATAGACTTGCCCATTTAACAAGGAAGTTGCCCAAAGTTAGCATATATATATATTTATGTATATATAGTTAAATAATGTATATATATTTAAATTAAATTATAGTTGTAAGCTCGGGGGCACAGCTAGTGGCCAAATAAAATCGGACAGAAAGCCGCAGAAGCAAGCTTTATTGGAATTTGGCTCTCCAGCGAAATTCCTAGGACCCAGGGGGTACAGGTCAGGGTAGGGAGCTGAAGAAAATCACACATGGCCCAGGCTGCCCAGGGTCTTTATAGGCCGGAATGGGCGGGGCTTCTACTGAGAGACAGGTAGATGTAAGGGTCAGTGGAGTTTACCTGCACGTTTGATTGGTCGCAGTGTGGCGTACTGCCCTTTGCCTCAGTTGCTTCACTCTGTCATATAGTCGCCCAAATTTCTACCTAACAATAGTGTTTAGAGATGCACATACATATGGTATTGTGTAGCAAATCTGGGGGGAGCTAGGAGCATACCAAGCAACCTTTTTTTTTTTTTTTTTGACTTTGACAAGATGTGTTCTGCATTAATAGAGCTAGAATTTTTTTATAATAAGACAAAAATTTTATTCTCTCAATACCAAACCGATTTAATATATAAAAACATCGTCAGTGCTAATTGAATTTGGAGTAAATAATGAGCCTGGTTATAGGTCCATGGGAGGAATTTTCCAATGATCCTTGGTATTAAATAAATCATCTTTCCTTGAAATTTTCAACAGCTAAACTTTGTTTGGCTTGAACTGCAATGTGAGATCTTCATTAATAATACTTCAAGATAGAATTTCCTACATTTGTCAATATTTAGCAAGTTTCAATTAATTTGTATATAATAAACAAGCATGTATTGATGATTTCCTTTAGTAATTATGTATGTTCTATTGACTGACTAGCAAACATTGAACAAATGTTTTCAATTAATAGCAAAGGCTATAAATGATATAGCTTTGCCATGTCTTGCACCTGGATTACATGTATGTGAATGTGGAAACAGAATGATTTATATCTTGGGTCTGAGGAATGGTAAGAGATTTCGCTAAAATTTCAAAAGTAAAAGTCATTTTTCAACAATCCAAGAAAGAGAGAAATCTATTATCAATCTTTTATTCAGCTTTGTTCCTAGAAGGAAATAGTTTTATTTGGATTATAAATTCTAAGCAGAATTACCAAGAAAGGGTTGCAGTCATTCAAGTCTTAACTCGGTAGATCAAGACAAAAGTATCCTTCAGGAGTTATTAAATATGAATTAACTAAACTTTCCTAATGATTTAATAACAAATTTACTTCGCATAGTTACTGTGCTATAAATTATTATATTGTCCAGTGGGATTGAATCAGCTGGTGAAACTTACATGTATCTGACGTAAAGACTCCAAAACAACTCCATGCACATACCCATTTCAACCAAAAACAGCTCAAATAATGTCTAGAAGCCTCAGATTTGTAATTTCTAAAATGGAGATGATTAAGAATTTTGCCTCATAGGGCTGCTGTGAGGATTCAATAAAATAATATATTCAAAGCATTTTGTATAATACCTAGCACAAAATAAACCCCCAGGAAATGTTAAATACAAACACACACTCCACACCCCATAATTTTTTTCTTCCTATAAAATATTGCCTAAATTTTTTTTTCTTACTTTCTATGGAGTTTCATGTATACTTACTGAATTGCAACTCCAAACTCTTCCTACTTCTTCTTTATAAAGTCTAAATCTGATAATATGACTTTCAAGGTAAGTGTTTAATTCAGTCATTTCCATGTCTTGACCTACAGGGGTCATAGGATTGATTCCAGTGAGCCTAACCAGTTTTACCTCTCAACACATTCACCAGTCCCCTATGCATGATTTCACTGAATATTTTTTTCATTCTAGTGCAGAAACTTTTGTCTCTCTCTTGCATTTCCTATTTTCTTCCCAAATGTTTTACACATCTAAAGACAGTTCGTGCCACTCCTTGAGCAGAAGCCTCCCCAGAGACCTTCAGTGTTACTCTCAGAATCCTTCACAGAGTGAGAACTTCTTGAAGAAAAGGATTGTTATAGCCCATTCCTAGAACACAGAAGGACTTCACAAATGTTGATGGGATTATGCATGCATTTTTCATAAAGTTATTTCTGGTGTGAATGACATTCCATATGTATAACCCCATTTTTAAATCATTAGAATTACAGCTCTCAGAAAATAGAAAGGGATTATTAATAACAGAAGAATAAATCAGACATAGATTGAAATACCAGTTTGTGCAATGAATTTCACATCAAATATTTTTTTTTATGTATAAGAGAAATTAAAGGACTCATTAGTTAAAACTTTCTTATGAGCTATTAATATAATAGTATATATTAATTGTGATGTTGATATCCTGAACCATCTTGTCATAATGTCCTAATCATCAAAAAATAATATACTTTTTAAATTTCATAATATGAAAATGAAATAACAAGAAAATTTTATTGCAATGATCATACCAAAAGTTTATTTGAAGTTTTTACTTGTGCCAGCCACTGCTATTCTTATTTTATTTCTATCATATCATTTAATACAACCACTCCATGAAGGTAATTGTGATATTTCCTTCATTGTATGAATTAGAAAATAGGAAGTTACAAGGAATGTCCAAAGTCACAGAACTTGTAAGAAGTAGGTCAAATGCAGTCATCCTGACCCAATAACACAGCCACTGTGCTCTATTATATTCATGATATTTGGAAAGTGTTCTCGTGAGATAACGCTAGTTTTTACCTGAAATAAATTTCTAGTTTACTCTATCTTGAAATCTTTCACTATTTTATCTTACCTAACCACAGGAATAGTTATCATTCCATGTCCCTGGTTCACCCTCAACATAAAATGAGGAGAGTCTTATTTGGCACCTAGTTGTGGAGATTTCAGATCATGGCTGATTAGAGGCATTACTTTGAGCCTGTGGTGGCACAGTACACCACAATAGGAGCACATGATAGAGGAGGACCCTTCACCTCCTTGCTAGGTATGAAAGAAATAGAAAGGGGCTAGTTTCTCACAATTCCTTTTGAAGACAAGCTCCCAATGACCTAAAACCTCCCATTAGGCTCCACCTCTTAAAGATTCCACCACCTCCTAGTGCACAATGGGTAGGGGACAAAAGACTTTAACTTTTGAACCTTTGGGGGACAATTATCTCAAATACAGCAGTTGGGAAGCTACAGATAACTTAAGAGATAATCTCAACATGTTCCTTTATTTCATACACATATATACAATTTACTTTAAGACACTCATACTAGTATTTGAGCTAGTTTGGTGCTATGCTAAAGGCATAACCCTCATGAAGTTTCTAATGAAGATAAGAGCTAACTGCATTGCCCCACCTGATTTCTTAGGAGATAACCTCAATGAGAAAATCTTAGTGTACCTGTGAAGTTTGGTTGCAGCTGCAGCCGATTTGCAACTCAGGTTGGCAAGGTCAGCACTCTGCTCGAATATCTTTCACCATTTTGGTAATGACATGGCTATCCGATGGTGTTTTATTTAAATGTTTGTAGACTGAAATGATCACCAGGTCCACTTAATCCTAAAGCATTCTGTGACAATATGACTATTAAAATAGCAATTAATCTACACATAGACTAAAACTATAGCATATTTAAACAAAGGATAATGTAGAAACAATTTTTAATGGAAGCAGTTTGGTTTCAATGAAGTATCTTTCTCACTGATTACATATGATTCTTTTTCTATAATTTCAGAGAAAATATCTGTAAGTCCTTGTTGGACAAAGAAGTATTTCAGTTGTGTAAAGTTCTGAATTCATATTATGTATCCTATACAGATGGTTTTCTGTGTCATTTTTCTTCTTTATCAATTTGAAACAATTCTATAGGTAATTTAACACCCTCTGTATACACTGTCACCTTTTTATTCATGTAGCTAAGAAAAAATTAAAATGTCTACTATATATTTCTCATTTCTCCCTGGTTTCTATACTACTAAGATTTTTCTAGCTGGGAGACAAATTACTTCCCTTTCATTTATCAGTTTGCCTTTTACTTTGAAAGAAGAACTTTAAATGATATGTTAAATGGTATAGAGTCATTGATGTTATTTTGTATTGGTCTTTTTTTATTTTAACCAACTTTCTTGGAGAAAGGGTACTACAAATACTGAGGGAAAATAGAGTGTTGTAAACTATATCCTGAAAAAAAATGAGCATTTAAGAATTGCTGAGATAAATATACATGGTTTAGATCTTAGTCCAGTACTCCATCCATTTCCTGAAATTTCTTCAGTAAGGGAGGCTGTGGTCTGAATTTTTGTGTCTACTCAAAAGTTACTAGTTGAAACCTACTACCCAGTGCATTTCTGTCAGAAGATGGACCTTTGGAAGGTGATTTGGCCATGAGGGCAGAGCCCTCATGAACAGTCTGCCTGCTTTATTAAAATAACCCCAGGAGAGCTGTCTTATCTCTTCCCCTTGTGAAGCCACAACTGGGAGTGTCGTCTAAGAACCAGGATATAGGCCTGGACCAGGCATGAGGACCACTGGCAACTTGATCTCAATCATCCCAAATTCTAGAACTTTAAGAAACAAATTTCTGTCATTGATAAGCTATGCAAACTCTATTTTATTATAGCACCCTAAACCAATTAAGGGAAGGTACTAATAAGGAATCTATAAAATATTACATCTGACAATATTTTAGAAGCAAAGTATATTCCCATATCACCCCTAAACCTTATTGCCTTCCCTATGTATGATATAAGATTTCCACTTGTAAAATGACATATTTGAAAGGGCAGACTGATTTTCTAATCATTTCTAAAGACACCAAAACTGAAAGAAACATTGATCTCAAGCAGTCAAATAAAGTGGTTTCTGCACAATCAGTTTTAGAAAGTTCTAAAATAAGAGGTGCTTTTGACAGTGAGACACAGCAATCTCTGGTTTTAATTTAGAAGCCGCTGCAGGTGTTTTTGCTCTCAGTTTAAATTTAATTTCACTTTGGAGAAATAAAATGCGCATTTATACATGTTTACAACTTTCTGGCCACAATGATATATTTTATTTAAATCTAAAAACTAATGTAACAAACACAGTAACATGATTTATTGTATTGTGATGATCTTCAGTGTTCCTAGAATCAGTTTCAACATGAACATTCACTGAGGCCTCATCATTCCAACCTTATATTAAGTAGAGTGACTTACATTTCATTCCATTGTTATGATCACTGTGTCCTGGTCTCATGATGGCAGATGCCCTGTTCTATGGGTACCTCTGGGCCTTATTCATAGACTTTCTCTTTGTTGTACAAAAATCCTCCTAATAAATCCATTTTTGCTTTGTTTGGCCATTACTGGGTATGATTATTTGAAGTAAAATTCTTAATTAAGATCTGATTTTATCTAAAAAACATTATGTAAAATGGAGGTTTATAGTAATTTTTACTTTTTTTTAAAGATACATATAGCAAGTCTACAGAGGTATACCAGACTTACACAATCATTCATTTATGTTTTCTAGCCCACAGTTTTTTGTTGAATTTGAGCTACTGTACAAATAATACTGAAACTGTAATATTTTAAGTTCTCAGTAAAAACATCAAACCTAAATTATAGCTGGGAATGGTTCCTCTCAACTGTATCCCCAGCTACTTGGGAGACTGAGGTAGGGAAGATTGCTTGAACCCTGGAGTTTGAGGTCAGACTGAACAATATATTGAGACCCTGTCTCAATAAATAAATAAATAAATAAATAAATAAATAAATAAATAAATAATCCAGATTAAAAGGATATATTTATTAAGGATGATTTATCCCTGGGATGAAACCCACTTGATCGTGGTGCACTATCTTTTTAATATGTTTTTGTATGCGATTTGCTAAAATTTTGTTGAGAATTTTTGCGTCAATGTTCATTAAGGATATTGGTCTGAAATTTTCTTTCCTTGATGAGTCTCTGTCTGGTTTAGGTATCAGTGTGATATTGGCTTCATAGAATGAGTTTGGGAGGGTTCCCTCCTCTTCTATTTTATGGAATACTTTGAGAAGTATTGGAATGAGCTCTTCCTTAAAGGTTTTGTAGAACTCGGCTGAGAACCCATCTGGTCCCGGACTTTTCTTTGTTGGTAGGCTTTTGATGACTTCTTCTATTTCAGTACTTGAAATTGGTCTATTTAAATTGTTTATGTCCTCCTCATTCAGTTTAGGCAATTCATATGTCTCTAGAAACCTGTTGATGTCTTCCAAATTTTCTATTTTGTTGGAGTATAGATTTTCAAAATAGCTTCTAATTATGTTTTGTATTTCCATCCTGTCTGTTGTGATATTTCCTTGTTCATTCCGAATTTTAGTGATTTGGGTTTTCTCTCGTCTTCTCTTTGTTAGTGTGGCTAAAGGTTTATCAATTTTGTTTATTTTTTCGAAGAACCAACTATTTATTTTGTCAATTTTTTTGTATTGTTTCTTTTGTTTCAATTTCATTGATTTCAGCTCTGAGTTTAACTATTTCCTGTCTTCTACTACTTTTGGTGCTGTTCTGTTCTTCTTTTTCTAAGGCTTTGAGCTGTAGTGTTAGGTTGTTTATTTGTTGAGTTTTACTTCTTTTATTAAATGCGCTCCATGAAATAAATTTCCCTCTAAGTACTGCTTTCATAGAGCAATTAGACAAACCAAAGAAATTAAAGGGATACGAATTGGAAAAGAAGAACTCAAACTATCCCTGTTCGCTGATGACATGATTATATATTTAGAGGAACCTGGAAATTCCACCAGAAAACTCTTAGAACTCATAAGTGATTTCAGTAAAGTAGCAGGTTACAAGATCAATGCCCATAAATCCAACGCATTTTTATACATAAGTGATGAATCTTCAGAAAGAGAAATTAGGAAAACTACCCCATTCACAATAGCCTCGAAAAAAATAAAATACTTGGGAATCAATCTCACAAAAGAGGTGAAAGACCTCTACAATGAGAACTATACAACACTAAAGAAAGAAATTAAAGAACACCTTAGAAGATGGAAAGATCTTCCATGTTCTTGGATAGGAAGAATTAATATTGTCAAAATGGCCATACTACCTAAAGTGCTATACAAATTCAATGCAATTCCAATTAAAATCCCAATGACGTACCTTACAGAAATAGAGCAGGCAATTATGAAATTCATCTGGAAGAATAAGAAACCCAGAATAGCTAAAGCAATCCTTAGCAGGAAGAGTGAAACAGGGGGTATTGCAATACCAGATCTTCAACTCTACTACAAAGCAATAGTAACAAAAACGGCATGGTATTGGTACCAAAATAGAAAGGTAGATCAATGGTACAGAATAGAGGACACGGACACAAACCCAAATAAATACAATTTTCTCATACTAGACAAAGGGGCCAAAAATATGCAATGGAGAAAAGATAGCCTCTTCAACAAATGGTGCTGGGAGAATTGGAAATCCATATGCAACAGAATGAAACTAAACCCATATCTCTCACCATGCACGAAACTAAACTCAAAATGGATTAAGGACCTCGGAATCAGACCAGAGACCCTGCAGATTATAGAAGAAAAAGTAGGTCCAAATCTTCAACATGTTGGTCTAGGACCAGACTTCCTTAACAGGACTCCCATAGCACAAGAAATAAAAGCTAGAATCAACCACTGGGATAGATTCAAACTAAAAAGCTTTCTCTCAGCAAAGGAAACTATCAGCAATGCGAAGAAAGAGCCTACAGAGTGGGAGAATATCTTTGCCAATCATACTTCAGATAGAGCACTAATCTCCAGAATCTATAAAGAACTCAAAAAACTCTACTCCAAGAATTCAAATAGTCCAGTCAACAAATGGGCTAAGGAAATGAATAGACACTTCACAGAAGAAGATCTACAAGCAATCAACAAACATATGGAAAAATGTTCAACATCTCTAGTAATAAGAGAAATGCAAATCAAAACCACCCTAAGATTCCATCTCACCCCAATTAGAATGGCGATTATCAAGAATACGAGCAACAACAGGTGTTGGCGAGGATGTGGGGAGAAAGGTACACTCATACATTGCTGGTGGGGCTGCAAATTAGTGCAGCCACTCTGGAAAGCAGTGTGGAGATTCCTTAGAAAACTTGGAATGGAACCACCATTTGACCCAGCTATCCCACTCCTTGGCCTATACCCAAAGGACTTAAAATCTGCATACTACAGAAATACAGCCACATCAATGTTCATAGCTGCTCAATTCACAATAGCCAGACTGTGGAACCAACCTAGATGCCCTTCAATTGATGAGTGGATAAAGAAACTGTGGTATATATATACTATGGAATATTACTCAGCCATAAAGAATGATAAAATTATGACATTTGTAGGCAAATGGATGAAATTGGAGAATATCATGCTAAGTGAGATAAGCCAATCTCAAAAAGCCAAAGGACGAATGATATCGCTAATAAGTGGAGGTTGACACATAATGGGGGGGAGGGAAGGGTTAGAGTTAGGGTTAGGGAGGGGGGCAAGTATGGAGGAAGGAACTACTGTATAGAGGGTAAAGAGGGGTGGGAGGGGTGGGGGGAAGGGAAAAAATAACAGAATGAATCAAACAACATTGCTCTATGTAAATTTATGATTACACAAATGGTATGCCTTTATGCCATGTACAAACAGAGAAACAACATGTATCCCATTTGTTTAAAATAAAAAAAAAATAAAATTGTTTACCAAATATTAAAAAAAAAAAAAAAAAAAAGGATGATTTATCTGTAGCTGCTGGATTTTTGCTTGGGTTTTATCTACAAGTAATGGGAAATGTTAAATGACATTCTTAGTGCTAAGGTATATGCAGTCTAGGCTGCCCAAAAAGTCCCAGAGATATTTGATCTTAAGCAACTGTATTTGTCAACTTTTCACTGCTCTGACCAAACCACTTGACAAGAACACCTTAGAGGAATAAATGTTTATTTTGGACTCATAGTCTCAGAAGTTCAGTACATGGCTGGGGCTGGCAGACTCTTGCTTTGGGCCTGAAGTGAGGCAAGACATCATGGTGGAAGGGTGTGGTAGAGGAAAACTGCTCAGCTCATAGTACCAGGAAGCAGAGAGAGAGAAAGAGAGGATTCAGGGACAAAAGACAATATCTAACAGTGTGCCCCCAGTCACCTACTTCATCTAGTCACATGCTACTTGCCTACAGTTATCACCAATAATCAATTCAAATGACCAAGCTATCAAATGGATTAATCTGTTGATTAGTTTGCAGCTTTCATAATTAAATCATTTCATTTCTGAACGTTGCCCCATTGCCTAACATGAGCATTTCAGGAAGGGCACGTCATATTCAAATAACACTATCCATTTGAAAGGCAGTACCTAAGCTGGTGGTATGCAAGGTCTACCTGCATACTGGAGGATATGTTCTCTGCTTACAGCCCGGTAAACTTGGCACTAGCATGAAATATAAGCCTGGCTAATAATGACTGTTTGATGTCTGAAGTATAAGAAAGTGACAACATCATAGAAGAATGTTATATGTGGAAGAGGCACAAATGTTTAAACATGATGTCAAAGGACCAAGGTGGATGGGTAGAAGCAAGTAACCAACAAAAGCCAAATATATAATAAACCTTGCATTGGGCACAGTTTTATCAATGTGAGGAGGTGGAGTATACAGAATCATCATGCTCAGAATTTCTCTCCTCTTAGGTCTTCTATATCTAAGTATAGTTCACTATTAGATAAGCCCTCACTTACTGATGCACATTAGTACATTTTCCCCAGGAACCAAAAAAAGAAAAAAAAAATATGTGAATTTTATCAGTAATCATTCTGTTACTTTATGAAAAACATTCTAAATAAGTGGATTTGTGTATTACCCTTGCCTTGATAATATGGGTCAAGTTAATACCACAAAAGCTACATGGAATTTACTTGGGGAAAGTCTTTCCAGAAGAGAATTCAGTGTATGATTCAGAGAAAAAGGTATAGCAGAGTTTGGTAACGGATATGACAGTCATTTAAACATTTGATGAATCTTTTAAGCTCCTTTTCTTTATAGCCCTCAAATGAAACATAATACATTCTGACATTGAGTATAATTAAAATGTTTATTATTTTATTTTTATTTTTTAATAAAAAAGACAGGGAATTGAACCCAGGGGAATTTAACCACCGAGCAACATCCCTAACTTTTTTTTTTTTTTCCCCGAGACACGGTTTCACTAAATTGTTTAGGGCCTTGCTAAGATGCTGAAGCTGGCCTCAGACTTGCAATATCCTGTCTCAACCTCCTGAATCACTGGGATAACAGGTGTTTGCCACCTAATCCAGCTTTGTGATCTTATTTTAGATGTTGTTAAGAGTCGAGAACTGAAGGGAACGAATCCATTGTTACCGGCAGATAGCAATGATGGGATTCTGATTACCAAACTGTAAAACCTGTTATCTGTTATCAATGCCTAAGTAATAGCAAACCATAATTGTTTCAGAAATAAATAAAATAGTATGACAAGGATGAAAAGGTTAAATTGGTGAATTGTGTGAGAATTAGAACCCTCTCTTCACTGTACTGAACCATCAATTTTTCTGAAGAATATGATACCTAGAAACAGTCTTAGTATGTTTCTTGATGAGTGTCTCCTCTGTGCCTCCAAATTGGCCCAACTGTAGCTACTTACATAAGTATCATCAAATTAATTGATATACTTCTAAATAATAAAATACCTTTATTCTTAAAATCTGTCAATGACAGTTAACTTCACAGAGACATATTGCTTTACACAGTTGTCCAGAATTACCAACTGCCAGAGCCCACTGTGGTCTCACATTGTATCACGCCCATTTTTGGGTGACCACAAGGATTTTCATGTTGAGAAGTCACAGCCTTTCATTGGCAAATCCACATACACATACATTGTCTAAGTATCTAAAAATATTATGAGTAAAATGAAATAAAGCTCATTTCACAGCTTTATTTACTTCCAACTGAACAGGATGAACAAAAGAAAATGCAAGTGATGTTGGATTTTTTTCTAAAAATTGTATATAGAAGTCAGATGGAGAGTAGACTAGATGATACACAAGTTCTCCTCCAGCTCTTATTCTGCAACCTGGCTAATAATGCAACCTGGTAATATTCAATTATGAATTAACAAATGGGCAAGTTTGTCATAAAACACAAGCATATACTAACTGAAAAAAGTGATTCTCACTCTCTCTTGAATTCTGTTGATGCAGATATGTGACAATAAATCCAAAGCTTGCAATGATTCTTTTGTTCAGCAAATTGAATTACATAGTTAACAAAAGCAGACAGGAGTAATAAAGTGATTGGTGCAAGTGCTAGCAGGGCTTTTAAAAAGTCTAGACTATATATGTTCAGATAGTCTAGCTGTATTTTATGATGCTAATAGAAAATAATTTTCTCTATGTTTTTAAAAGATATACCCACATGCAATTTCTTTAGTTTGATTATGAAAGTGAAGAAGTTGAATAACAATTTACACACAGAGTCATTGAATCCAAACAATCTTGTAGAGTTGATTTATGAATGAGAATTTCATGGTTGTAAAAGCCCAAGTTAGGGAAGTAAGGATAAGCAATGAAGATCATGAGATGTTCTTGTATAGGAATTCCTATTGCACTAGGAAACCTACCTAGTGGCATCAAAAAATGGGTTGGTGGGTATTATTGCATACTCTGAAATTATTCATTTTTATTTTAAAATACATTATTTATAGCTGATAATTTTATATTTACTGATGTTGTGAATAACCATTTATAAGCATATTTGCATGAGAATTAATGGAAATTTCCAAAATGAAATATAGAAAAGTTACCAAGATCATTTGGGGCCCTTTATAGAAGGAACAAAGGTTGCTACAATTCTTAGTTATATGCCATAGTATATATATTTGTATCTAGTATAAAAGTTAAAATTCATGACAGGAGTCTTTTCCACTGAAAAACACTTAAAAATTTTAGTGCAATCTGTTTCTATTTATATATGCTTTATTATTAGGTATTGATTTGTATGTGTTAACATTTCTATTCCCTGAATAATGTTCACAGATAAAACCTATAATATTTCTATTCATACTAGTCTCATTCATGAGTCTAGATTCAGTGGACAACCTTCTAGCTACATCCTGACAACCAAGAAATATGCATAATAGTGCTTCAGATTGAGGTAACAACCTTTCCATAAGTTATTAAATTCATTCATTCAATGAACATTTTGGAGCATCTACCTTGTGCTGTTAAATGAGGATACTCTCTGATACAATACAATATAAGAGTCTTGGATTTTGAGTTGGGCACAGTGGTGAACACTTGTAATTCCAGTGGCTCAGGAGGTTGAGGCAAGGGGATCACAAGTTCAAAGGCAGCCTCAGCAATTTAGTGAGAACCTAAAATATAAAAAATGGTTGGGGATGTGGCTCAGTGCTAAAGCGCCTCTGGGTTCAATTCCTGGAACAAAACAAAAAGATAAAGAAAAAATATATATGATTATGGTTATAGAACTTAAAAGAGATGCCAGTGTAACAGTAAAGGAGAAATATAAAATAGTAAAATATTCCTTGCAATAATTGCTATTTTTCAAATATTGAACAATACAACCTATATAAACCTGCTGGTTTTTTGGAGTCCCAAGACATTAGGGGAAGATACTTCACCAAATTTATCACATACTCATATAAATACCTCCTTTTTCCCAAGAAGCATAACAAAGACAAAAATAGTATAAATATTATTATATGTTTTGAAGATATGCATTTAAGATGCTGTTATCAAATAAAATAATATGAAAAAAATAATGCCACATGGGGTGATGACTTGCCAGCTTATTCTTTAAGAATAACATAACCTTTATAACAAAGCATTCATTCATCTATAAATGTTATTCATTCACATTCATTGAAAATAACTGTAAATTGGATAAATTTTTGTCATTGGTGACTCAGAAAACATAGACATATATTTAGGTTTTAATTTAGATGAAGAAGAGGGAACTGAGGAAAAGCCACAGCAAAAACAGAGAACAGTGAAAACTAAAGTACCAAAATTCAATACTCAGAAATTATTTGGAACATATACACATGCACATGCACATGCACATGCACACATGCACACGCACATGCACACAGTTTTTTCATAGCTCCACTTTCATTACATTACTTTACGTCTTGCCATTTACTTTCATTTGGATGATATTTACTTGCAAAAGCTCTACTGAAGCATAAAATTCCACTGAAATGACATTATAGATTCTTTGGGAACATAAAGACATCACATACTCACAAAAAAGTTTATGTCTGCTTATCCTATCTCTATGTTTAAATATACATATTTAAGTCTTACACATTTGAATTCAAAATACAGATTGATTTAATTTTCTGCTTCATTTAATATTGTAATATAGCATTTAAAAACCTCACACATGCCTTTTGAAATTTCCATTGAACTTCAAACAGATGCATATGGATTTTATACACACACACACACACATGCACACATAGACACATACATATGGATTATTGTTATTTTCCACATAATTTTAGCAGTTCAGTATGCATGTCCATGAAAGTTGTCTTTCCCAAATACAATTTAACATGAGCATCTACTGAGAAGATTAGTTATGAACCAAACTTACTCTTTTCTGGTGATGTTATAACCTACATTGTGTTTTCTGTATTTCAGTTGTTTGTTTTTGTACCTGTGCCTGAGTGAATCCTTTAATAAAAAAAAAAAAAAATTGTACCTTCTGGACATTGTATTGAATAGGGAGCATTGGAAAGAGGGGTTCTATTAGGATAAGTAGGCATTTTGCAGAAAACCTTCAGAAACAACCTTAGAAACAAATTAAAATGTCACTAAACACATGGAGGAGAAGAATAAAGGAAAACATGGTAATAGTTGGGTAAAGTTGAGCTGCCTGGAGAGGAAGGAATAACCCACTGGACTACAACAGTGTGTCTTCTAGGGCAGAGGAAGGGCTGGAAGATACTTTCACATTTTCTATCCTTTGAAAGTCAAACTGCTAATAATTTAAAATATTCCATGAGAGATTTTCAATGGATGTAATTCTAGTCATATCTTAGGATCTTTATTCTGAACAGAATATCTTAGGTTAAGTCACAAAGAACATGAGTAGGCTAGAGTATCAGCTCTTTGATAAACTGGGCAAATGGGAGTCTGGGCTGAGGAAGGGGCAGTGTGATCAAAGTTTAGGAATATATGTGAAAAAAAACTACACAAGACAATCGAATTTCAAATTCAGCTTTGTCTCCTTCCTTTTCCTTTCACATAGATTACTCCATACTTTTTAAACAGAAGAAATTATCATGATAAAATTTGCAAATCAGAACAATAAATGCTAGAAATTTAAAATTATACAATAATCCATGGTATTCCTTTGTATGTAAATATGTTCAATTATAACAGATACCCAGATACATGTAGTTGATACAATCGGGGCGATTTACCTCTTGAGAAAAAGGAAAATATTTTCAAAACTACACAATCCTTCATGCATGTGTCTGAGAAAATCTACATGAAGGGAAACACAACATGAGAAGAGAGTAGGTAAAGTTGAAGAGTCAAGCATATCCAGGATGTCCAGTTTGCTCCTTAGAAGTCATGCTTATCAAAACATTCAGTAGATGTGTCTGTCTTCCTACATGTAGGCACAGATTCTAGCCAAACACTAGTAACCTTCTCTTTGAAAAGTAATTTTAGAACCAAGATGATTCAGAGTGGTGCACATAAAACATAAGAAATGTCACTTTTCCTTCTCTAAAAGGGTTTTTGAAAAAGAATACTTCTAATCTCACGTGAAGTTTACATAATTTTTTCATTGGACACTTTTTGGGTGCATGCCAAAGTTTTTCTGAGACATTAGGAAATTGGACTTCCAGAAGAAGCAGGCAAAAAACTCAGGCAGAAAAGTATAGATCCCTAGCATATGAAAATATGTGTTAAACTTGAATCAAAATGATTTATAGCCATCATTTCTTGAGACAAATTAAAAAGAAAAAGATTGTGTCTTTAGACCTGTTGAGGAGATTCAAGGTTTTCCTATTTATTATTTTTTTCCTATTTATTATTTTTGTTTATTATTTTTTTCTGCAAATAATAAACATATATTGTCATTGTTCTTTTCTTTATTCAATTTTTTTTACATTTTTCTTTTTAGATATACATGACAGTAGAGTGTATTTTGAAATATACCTACATGGAGAGTTGCTCTTTCAATTCATTTAAATAATAAAGTGGAACAGTGAGAAAAATGCCAGTTTTTTTTTTCATTCTTTAGATGATTGACAATTTTAGAAATAATCTATTCATTTGTGTTAATAAGTCATATATAAGTGCCTCTTGAAGAACATTTTGATTAAATCATTTCAAATTAGGTGTCCTTAATAATTTTATCATGGCTCACAGGTCTTCACATTTATTATTATTTTATAATTTTTGACTTAATATCTATGTATGATGGAGTCTGAGGTGTGAAGTGGATAATGTTAATTCTAAATATACCTCTAAATAGAATAAGTAGACTGTAAAACTTTAAAAGGGTAAAAGAAAACCAAATTGTTTGATGATGGAGTATACATTACATGTAAATATTTCAACTGAGAGATGGAGATTCTCAGACTGCACAGAAAAATAAGAACCAATTATATAATGTCTATAATAAAAGACACACTGAATATGTAAAGACCCACATCAGAGGAAAATAATAATATGAAAATAGACCTGCCCTGTAGACAAGAGAAACAGCTGGCTTTTCTAGTATCAGATAAATCCAGCACTATAAAAATTATTGGCAGAAATGAAGAAGGGCTTTATGTTAATGCTAGAGACAGCAACTCTTCACAAAGATAAAAGTTTTTAAGTTTGTAAGCACCCAATGAGACTGTCAAAACATTTGATGCAATAACTGATAGATTTGAAAGACCCACAACCAAATTGTATATATTTTAATACCTCTTTCAAGTTAATAGAAGAATAAAGAAAGAAATACTGGCAAAGATATAGAAGATGGAAGAACTTCTCAATGCTTTGTATTCTGTGCTGAAACTGGAAGTCTATTTCATCATGAGTGCTGTTCATGATCTGGAAAGACAAGATACAGAATGCCATCATCCTGAATGTTGAAATCCTTAAAGATCAAAATTCCCGAAGTTTGAAGTCTCCAAAATCACGATTTTGAATAGTGGTGAAATTCTCAAATGTTGAAACCTTACAAATGGAAGTCCAGAAAACCACATTTCCTATGTTAATAAAAGTAAAAAAAAAAATAAAAGACTATATAATTGAGTATAAAGACAAATTCTGAGAAAGGGATGAGTGCGTGTTAGTGATATACAAAGCTGAATAATGCTAGTTAGCTCACATACCTAGAATGCTAGTAAAACCTTTTTTAAGTGTTTGTGAGAGTCTTGGCAGAGCAGTTTGTGTGTGAGTCTGAGTGGATTTTGTGTGAAAGACTCACCTTGAGTGTTTGCAGGCACCATTCTGTCCCTGTATTGGAAATATGGAGGTACAAGTTCAGGAAAGTTCTTTAGAGATATCTAATTCATTTTATCCTTTTTTTTTTTTTTTTTTTTTTTTTACAAATTGACAGAACAAAAGTACATTATCATAATGTTGACTTTGAGGTGTTAGCATGGTTCGTGTAGGTATAAATGTTATTATACAGTGAACGTTCTGTCCTTTTGATACATCTACATTTTCAAAACAAAAATCCTCGACTGCAGCTCTTTCAAAGTGATTGTATATACAGTGGTGACCCATTGAGGGTTTGGGTCAATCTCATCCAAAGAGCGAGGTTGTCCATCATGGAATTTCAGATGACTGAACTGACAAATCATGTTGCACACAATTTCAAACCATAGTGGTATGCAGTTATACAGTTCATTTTCTGACCTAATTTGTGAATGTAGTTCATCTGCTCATAACAGTTAGAATAGCTGACATTTATGCTTGAAAAATATGTTATTATTTCCTATTATATTGTGTAAAATGGCCTGTGAAGTGTTCCACCCTGTTTCTGTGTTTCTCAAACAAATATTCTTTGTAAATGTGCAACTGAGAGAGACACTGTCTCTAAATAAAAATACAAAATAGGGCTAGAGATGTGGCTCAATGGTCAAGTGCCCTGATCTATAAAGAACTTAAATTATTTTTTCCAGAATAATATCTCTGAAATTGTTAACTTTTAGAATTTTGGACTTTGGGGATTTCAATCTCTCAGGATTTCAACATTTGGCAATGCTGTTTCTAGGACTGTGTCTTTCAGAATTATGATCCAAACCTTTTAATAAGAAAATATAATATAAACATAACATAATGCTAGTTTAAATCAAGGCCACCATCTTTCTTTGAACATGATTATTTTCTATTGACAGATTTTTTTTTATTTGCCTGTATTTTAAGGATCTCATTTTCCTGCTTCTTTTTGTGTCTTAACATCTTGAGTGAATATTCAACTGTGAATATAACATTTTTGGGTAACTTGACTTTATTCCTTCTATGTTCACGTTTTATTTCACTGACTAGCACTTTTTCAATGTGATTCTTTTAAATCTTGTTTTTAAACCATGTAAGATTGATCTAAATGAGTTTTTGTTAAATCCATTGAAGTTATACATAATATTAAGTTTCATTTTAATATAATCGTACATGCAGCAGATATGATTTGCTCTGTTTTGGTTCTCAGTACTTGCTCTTCCCCTCACCTTTTCCCTCCTCCATTCTCTAAATGAATTTTAGCTTTATTTGTAAGTCAGTCCTTTCTGGGTTCTTTACTAAATACCTTAGTTGTTAAATCTTTTTATTTTGACTGATTGGAAATTGAATGTTCATATCAGAGCTAATGATTTTGCTTCTTGCAGTTCCTGTCTACTGGTTCTTTAAATGGTGTTGTTGCATGTCACTTTATACATATGCAAATTTTCATTCATATGAAGAAATAAGGGGCCAAGCTTGGTGACTAATGCCTATATCCCAGCTGCTCTGGAGGCTGAGGCAAGAGCATCAAAAGGTCAAAGTCAGCCTCAGCATAAGTGAGGCACTAAGCAACTGAGAGAGACCCTGTCTCTAAATAAAAACAAAACAGGGCTAGAGATGTGGCTCAATGGTCAAGTGCCCTGATTTCAATCCCCTGTACATCCCCCCCAAAAAGACTTCTGTGTTCTTTTTGGTTTTTTCTTTTGCATTATAACTCACAAATTGGCTCTAGATAGAAAACCAGAGAGACTACAAGGATCACTTGCTTATTGCTCTTCTCTCTGGGACCACGGTCTGGCAGTTGTCATATATGAAACATTTGCTTAGTATATTTGGTCCAGTTATCTACTTATTCATAACAAGAGGGAAGGTCTGGTGCCAAGGAGTTGTTTACTCAACTAATTTTTGTTAAAGCCTCTTAGATATGTATGTACACACAGAAGAGTCCCTTCATTGGATGGTGTTAAAGTACCTGGATACCCGTATTTAAAGGAGCAGACTAACTTTATGAAAATTATACATAAGAGCGTAATCAAAAACTGAGACTTTTAGGGAAATATTTAAATAAAATTCTTTCGGACTTTGAAGTGAGCAGAACGTGTTAGATACGAAATGAAAATACTACAAAGACTCTGACTAAACCTTAGTCTGACTCTTCTGAACCCTTAGACTGGGCTTTGTCTTTGGTCTGCCTTGTTCAGTTGTAGCAGGACTTCTGCAAATCAATTTAGGAAGATCCCTCACTTATGGTATCTGAATGTAATCTAATTTTTCATCCCTAATCTTGATATTTTGCCTTCAGCAATAATCCTGTAAGGTTTATTTAGCACGATTGTCCTATTCAGGATAGTGACTCCTACTAAATAAATTCCCATCTCTAGAAACTCCTAATTCTTGTTGTTAACTATACATTCTCAACTGCTTTTACTACATTTTCAGTTGAGTCCCATCTCTCCCTTTTATTGCAATACTCTTGACACCTACTATAAAAGTTCTGAATAAAGTCTTCTTTTACCATTTTAATAAATGTTTGAATTTTTTTTTCTCCAACACTATAAAAGTTAAAAACAATGACCTAAATTCTAACAAAATATATTAGTGTGAATTTTTTTGGCCTCCCTTAAAAAACCTAACATCACTTAATACTTACAGTATTATTCCTCTAATTCTAGTGAAAGATAAATGCTCTAATCAAAAATAACCCATTGTTAAAGAATTATAGAAAATGTTTGTACCATAAACAATATAATAAAGGCTCTAAGAATTTCACAGAAAATTAAGCTGTTTAACTGTTCCACCTGCATTGCCACAGCATCAATCCTTGATCATCTTGGTGGCACAGGGCAAACTTTATAAAGTGTGTGGGATGCTTAGCACTGCTTATGACTCTATAAATGTGGGAGACACATATTTATTACTGAAAAAAATTGTTTCAAACAATTAAAGAAAAATCTATTTTCGAAATTAAACCAGGTAATCATCAGAGATAAATGATAAATAGCACTTTAAAAATGGTTGCGTTTTAGTCCATCATTCTTAAAATGTATGTTTCTTTCCCAGGAAAATATTCAACTATATCATTTTTAAAGAATTGATATTAGTATGTAAAATGATCATTATTTAAATCAATATTTAGAATTTAATGACAGCATCCTCTTTTTCAGAGACAGAGGGAGAAGAAAAATAAAGAAATAATTTTAAGTGGAAATGCAAATTCTAGGTAGTATAGACTGCAGAGACCAAAGTATAAATATGTTATTGATTTTATTAATTTATAGTCATTTCTTATATCTAATAAAGTTACTCAGGTGTGGGGGATGCTTTATATTGGTACATAAATTCTCTTACCATCTGGGCTTAATTCTAAAGATATCTTTTTTGCTCTACAATTTAAGCAACATTGCAGAATTAGAACATATGAGTACATAGCCTTTTGTGGTAATATTTATAAATGTAGGAATGATGTGCATTAGATTCTCCTCACGCTTAATCATGTTCATCACTGTATAAGTACAGTTATTCCCAAAAGGTTGTTACTTGAATGAATCAAGGTACATTTCACAGTACTAGAATTCTAAATGAGTTTTCTAAAGTTTTAATAATTAACTACAGAGGAAAGTAAACAAACTTTCAAAGAGGACATCTGCACCCCCTCAAAGCATAAAAGGGAAACAAATAGGAAACAGTGTTCAAAATCACATTAGGAGTAAAATTGACCAAATTATTGTATGTACATATACAAGTATGTCACAACAAATCCCAATATTTTATATAATCATATTTACCATTAAAAGAACAAATTAAATTTTTAAAAATAGAAAATTTAATGGAAGAAAGAAAATTATCATATGGGATTTATGGTATTAAATGTATTCATCCATTTGTTCATTCAGTCTGCACTCAGTGTTGCTCAGTTTGCTCAAGCTACTCATCACATTGAGTCTCTTTAGAGCCATTATGTTTTATGTAAGAGATATACTGTCCCAGTTCATATTTTACCCCTTAAAGTCAGTATGTGGTCTAAATTCTGAGTGCTTTTAAAAGTTATTCTTTGTCCATTAATTTGCCCATCTGGTCCTTGTTCCTCATTTACTGGGGCAAAAGAAAGAAAAAAAAACTGGGCATAAGAGACATAAATATCTGTAGTTGTTGGGCTGAGAATGTATTAGTTCAGTGGTGGAGAACCTGCCTGGCATACTCCTGGCCCTGGGTTCCATCCCCATCACCAAAAAGAAAAAAAAAAAAAAAAAAAATCTGTATGTGGTTAGTCTCAGATGGTTAATAAGCAGTGTTAGAGGAACGAGTATTTTCCTATGCACCAATTATAAGAGACTTAAAGAGTTAACAGATCTCTCTATACTTCCACTCAACAGAAAGAGCGCAGTTCTATGGTGGGGTATAAACCGTTTCTGAAAGAGCAATGTCCAGAGATAAGGGATGTAAGGAGGAATCTGAAAGTTTTTGACTGTCAGAGTGAATGAAGACTGTAATACGTACAAGATGATCAACACAGAGATGGCAGTGGGAATAAATGCCTGCAGTTCAGATGGTGCTTTAAAAAACCATCATGCATTACTGATTTTAAACTAATATTACTCTATAAAATAATAAATATAATATAAAAAATTGAAGTTAAATATAAGGCTGAGTGGTTTTATCTTTTTAAATGAGTATGTTAATGCTAATACATAAAATAAATTTTGTTAAATAAAAAGCCTACTTTACATTACAGATTTAATTCAGCTTTTTACAAATTCTATACATTGTGAAGTTCTAATCTATGAACTAAACATAATGTTAATATAACTAAGGACATTCTTAATATTTCATTACTTTTGAACATACAACTATGTTTCTTTCCTCAGAACAAAAGCTTGAAAAACAAACTTTTGTCAGGAAGCAAGCTTTGTGGGATCCATGCAGAAGAGGTGAGTAAATTTTCTTTTCTTCTAGCTTAAACTGGATAAAAACAATATTCAAGCCAGATTTTTTTTTTTTAACTTAGACATCCAGTTTTTTTTTTTTTCCCTAACACAAAAGCAAACTTTGTAATAGAATAATAATATACATTTTAAACTTTTGGTTATCTTTGAATGTTTTAAAGTTTTTCAGCTGAAGAAAAAAAAAAATAAAGTCAGCTAAATATTGCTTTCATAGGGGTGATATCCTAGATTCCTCCCTTAAGTCTATTATCAGAATTTCCTTAATAGAAAATTCCTGGAAGTTAACTTTTCCTTTGTGAGCTCTACAAAGTTTTGTACTGATAATTGATTGTCAGAATGAGGATGCTGGGAGTGATCATGAACTTTGTAAAATGAATTCATTCATGTGTTCTGTTTGCTGTGCAGTAAAATTGTCTCATTCATTTCTCAGGGAAGAAAAAAGTCTTTCTGGTTTATCCAGGCTTAACTAAAACAATTAACTTCCTGCACCTCTCATTTCCAGATCTTTCTACAATCCTGTGTTTAATGTAGTAATTTAGTTCATATTAAGTACTTTTTGATATTAGCTCTTTGATATTAGCTATTAATTAGTAGTGGTAATATTAGAAGT
The DNA here is from genome assembly GCF_902686455.1 of Sciurus vulgaris. Lineage (NCBI taxonomy): Eukaryota > Metazoa > Chordata > Mammalia > Rodentia > Sciuridae > Sciurus > Sciurus vulgaris. The sequence goes on along the minus strand of NC_136472.1, from coordinate 47,397,960 downwards.
GATCTTTTATTCCTCAAGGTGAGGAGATACAATTCACTGTGTTAGTTGTGTCCTACAAAATGCACACAGGAAGGAATAATTGCACTAGAGATTTATTCCATGGAAAACCTGTTACTGATAAGGAATAAGTATGAGAAATGTTTTATACCACAATGAAGACCTAATACCTATGAAGGAGTTAGGGAGGAAGTATTTTGGGTAGAACAAGAACAGTAGATTACACATACATTTTGAAAGTTTGACTCATTTTCCAAAATTGCATAGAAATAAGTCAGAGAGCTCTTCAAACAGATTTGTCATCTTCTAAACATCGAACCAACACTACCCTACCTGAATCCAAACAACTTTTTCAGTCATTATCATCTTTCTGTGAGAAGGAAGGGTAAGATTTCAGGTGGAGCTAAAGCATTGCTCTTTTGTACTCCAAGGAGGAAATAGTCCATCAATCTTCATGTACCCTTTTGCCAGAACTACATCACATGCCTAGCCAAGTTGAAGGGATGCTGGAAAATGTTATTAGAGCAGTGGTCACATGCCCAGCCCAAACTTGGATTTCTTTTTTCTCCAAGGTGATAATACACCTTCACAAACAAGCAAATAAAAAATCTTTCCCAAGAATTACAATTCAAACATAGCATGCAATGTAATTTTAATAGTATCTTTCTAATATTATTCCCAAAATGAGCAAGAAATTGTTCACAAAACAAATAGTTTGAACACACAGAAACTAAATGTTAAGGCTTCATATGATGAAAGATCTGATTTTGTAGATCGGATCCTGTGTCTAATTTCATTTGGTTGCCTTTTTATATTTGTATAGAAAGAGATTTGATATTGTTTATATATGTCCTAGGAACAGAACAAGTGTGGTTTCTGCATATTCTAAATATTACAAAATAGTTAGTCATGCATCTAGATAGAAACAGTATTCTGAGGTAGTCAACATGTTCCCAAGTCCCTACAGCATCTCAGCAAATGAAAGCAAAGAGAGCATCTAAAAGAAAGTGTTTGTGGTGTTTAGGGATGAAAATAAGCTCCCCCTTTTTAGTCTCTTAATTCAAGAATGATTTGCATTTTTTCTCCATATCCATGATGTGAAGAATATATTATCACACACTTCTTATTTATGCATTGCTTTATGCTTCATATTGGTATTGCCTAATATTTGAAAAGTATTATAATATATTTATTACAGTTTATTCTTATGCCACATCTTATTAACTACCTGTGGAGTAAATTTAGAACTTAACATTCTAGATAATAGGGGAGGCATATTTCTGTCACAATAAAATTTCAAATAATAATATTTTCTGCTGATTAAGGAGCCAGAGAGGAGCCTTCTCAAAAAGTAACCCTAAGCAATTAGTATTCATACATCAATAAAATGTGTTTTAATTTGTCATAGTAAAACATTAACAAGGGAGGATACTACAAATAATATCAACTACCACCACCATTATTATTTCATAAAAGAAATGCTATGTGAACATAAATTGTAGGAAAGAAGAAACTCAGATTAGAATATTCTCCTAAACTGGCCAAATAATAAGCCTGGCTGAACAGTTGCCATGGCTGCCCACTTCTTCCTCCTCTTATAGTTATGGCCATTGCTACCAAATTTAAATTTGCTGCAAACTGGTGAGAACTTCATGACATATGCACATCAACATTTAGAATTACATTTATAATAGTTTATGTAGTAAAAGTAACATTATAAAAATTCCAAATATAGTAATTTCTCAATTATTTGAAGGTTTTTTTTGATGACTTTAATATATTTTCAAAATGTTGCAAACAAGATAAAACAGCCAACATCTAAGTTGTGCTTCAGATTAATTTACATTATGAAACAGATATGCTAACTCAGAATGTATGGAATTATTTCCATAATTCGCCATCAAATGCTTAGAACAGATTTTGCTTGTAATTCACTGAAAGTTAGAAAATTGCGGGAGTATGTTACACAGAAGAGATGAGAGACTGGAAGAACAAATTTTGAAAGTTATTTTTACATCATGATAATAAAGCTCAAGAAATCTCCCAAGTCGTGGTTGTTAAAAGCAGAAAAACACCATCTGGGTTTTGTAGTTAATGAATGAATTATTACGTAATGCAATACTTGATGTTTTAATATTGATTAAAATTTTAAAGAAAAGTTTAAAATATATTCTATGTACACAGAATAAATATGCATTAAAAATAAGTACCCCAAATGTTACAATGATTTCTTTCTGAAAGATAGAGCATCAACCGAGTGAAAGGCAAAAATGGAGTTGGGCAAATTACCTAAACCTGATGTAGTAGTAACCTCCATTCCACATCAATACTTGTCATCACTAGTTAGGAAAACAATATATTTTCCTAAAAGACTATTTAGTCTGGCTGTAAATGATTAACAGACACCATACTGGAACAAAATAGGAAAATGCCAATCAACTTTGCATTCAATTTGTGAAACCTAATAGAAATTGTCCTTTACTGAAATGAGTAGCACGACATAATAGCTAGGTAAATAAAAATTACCTTAGAAAATTAATATGAGACAGAGAAGCTATATCCAAAATATCATTATTTTGGGGACACTTGTGAAAATTTGTTGGGACCAGAGTTATAGAAATTGTTAATTCTGAATTTAAAATATTAATTTAAGTGGCTGGTGGCTCAAGTGAAAATTTTCATCCTGAAGAACTACTAGTAAACATGGGCACACGATAACAACACTTTGTCTTCTTATGCTTCATGCACTTCACTATTCCTATCACTAGAAGATAGTGAATTGGTATAGAAACGAGAAAACATTAATTATTTTATAAGAAATTACAAATTCCTGTTGCTTCCTTGTTTAGAGTTCAGTTGTGGTACAGAAATGTTTACATGTCAAATTCTCAAACTCTTTCTGTCCTTCCTTCTTTCCTTCCCACTTTCCTTCCTTCGTTTCTTCCTCCCCTACTCCTTGTCTCTGTATTATTCCAATTTTAGTATATGTGCCGAAGAAGCAAAAATTTATCATTCTTTTTCTTCTCCTGGCCATAATTGTGTGCATGTGTGTGTTTCTCCTGAGTAAAACATCAGGACCCCAAGTCTAAGGTATAAAAATACAATAAAATGAGGCCCTTACATTAGAATGTTGGAAACTGAGTCTTTTCTGGAAGTTTGGGAAAGCATGCTCATCATCTGTGTCTTAGAACCTAATTCAGGGTGGTAGTCAAATTTGTCTTCTATGAGAGATCTCTTTAACAGCTTTGAATTTACATCCACCCTCTTTAAAATGGCTTTCTTCCTAAGTAGAATAGCACTCTTTACCTTCTGTCACATTTGTGCTGCCTTCTCCATTAGAAAAGTGGAAAATTCAAATGTGCTCATCAATTTAAAGTTTCTCATAGTTAGTAATTGAAAATAATTAAAATTATATAAACAGTGACAACTGAGACATACATATATATGACTATATCTAACAACTAAGATTATATTTTCAGCAATGCCTGGGTGACAGAAATTTTGTGGTTAGTTAAAGAGTAGGTGAAGAGCAATAAGCAAATTTCTTTAAGTAATACTTTTTTAAAAATATGACTTTTTAAAAATAGGCTTTGGCTTTTCTCATTGTATCTCAGACCTTGGAATGTCTGATGCTCAAAACAGAGAGTGTGTGTGTTTTATTTCCAAACAAGTAGAGTTCTATTTTGCTTGACCACAAATTTGCTCTTGTACAGTCTGTAGGAATTTGTAACTATAAGCTTGAAATATAAGTGAATTTAGGTACTAATCTATGCTTCTGCTTTTACAGTCAAAAAAAATCCAAGCCCAGCTGAAGGAACTTCGTTATGGGAAGAAGGACTTGTTATTTAAGGTGAGCATCTTTCTTCCTCTCTCCTCCAAGTTTCTAGCACAATGTCAAAAACATTACTTAGCTTAAACTTAATTTCTATAATTTGTCAAGAACTGGAGTCTCAAGTTAAAGCACTGAAGATACTTTAATTTTATTGCACAATTAATTTAGGTAAATATAATTTCCTGTGTATGTTCCTTATCAAAGGCAGATGTTGTTGCAAAGTATTTAAGTTTCCTCTGCAATTCCAATTACTTTAATTCAACATGGGGAAATGTTGTCTTTTGCAAGATTTCTGTGAACTAGAGCATATATTAAGGGAAGTCCAAAGAAGAGGTTTTCTAGTGACCTACAGTCTTGACTTTCAGAGGTCCCTAAAGAAATTTATTTATTACTAAGACTCCTCATATTGCATTATTATTGCTTGATTTTGGTTACTGGTACTCTCATTACAAAACTACCTAGTCAAATCCTATGAATAACTAGGATTCTGACACAATCTGTATATGCAGTGGACTGGAGATATATATATATATATATATATATTACATTTGAGTTGTCGATGGACCTTTATTTTATTCATTTATTTATATGTAATGCTGAGGACTGAACCAAGTGCCTCACACATGCCAGGCAAGTGCTCTACCGCTAAGCCACAATCTCAGCCCCAAGTTAAGTTTCTTGAGATGGAAAATTATCTTTATTATTCAGTTAGGCAGTAGTTTAACTATATGCATACTTATAAAAATGAGGCAAGAAGCGTAAAGAAAAACCACTAGTTCACAGAAGCAGTGGAAAAGAAAATAAGGAAAAAGATTCTCCCCAGCCTTAGAAGAAGCTGCCCTGCCAACTCTTGGTTTTTGTTCCATAAAATTCATTTCAGACTCCTTATATTGAAAAATATAGGAGAATAAATTTGGGTCATTTTAAGTCACTATGTTTGTGGTAATTTGATATAGCAGCAATGAATACAGAGAGTTTCCTTTTCCCTCTTGGGCAGGGGAGATACAAGTCAGATAATTCTAATATGCTTTTGTACATCTGCCTTGCCAAATGAAAGGGAGTGATATAACTTTAGATTTTTGTGAGTAATAATGATAATTTGTTATTAAAATAAGTTTAAATTAATTTATATGCAATACATTTTAAGCACATTTAACTACAGTAATCATCTCAAACTACAAAAGTTAGGTTTTAAAACAAGAACAACTCCCTATTTTTTTAATTGAAAAAATTATCAATTTCTCCAATAAGAACAATGAGAAATGACTCATGTTTCCTCTTTAGTATCTTTATTCTTGGCTTTGGAGTCATAGGAATACTTTCTTATTATGCTGAGCAATGTTTATTAAATACTTATCACATTTTCATTCAGTGTGTGTGTATGTCTGAGCATAGCTTGCCATTTGCTCTTCCATATATATGTTTCCTGTCATTTCTTTGGCTTTATTTATAGCAAGATATTTCCTTGCACCCCAAGCAAATTGTTAATTAATTCTCACTAATGCTTAGTAACCTCACCTCCCAGCACTCTACCTATTTCATTTGAAAAATAGCTAGGATAGAATTTGAAAGCCAAGGCATTTGCTTTCTACCTTTATCTTTCATGCTGAGACACTGGAACTCAGGTTAGCTTAACTCTTCCAGTCAGCCTGGACTTAGCTTTTGTAGTCAAAAAAAAAAAAAAAAAAACACTTGAAATTAACAACAAAACTCTCTGTGTATCTGTGTGTGTGTCTGTGTGTGTGTGTGTGTGTGTGTGTGTGATCATTTCCAAAAACTTCCAAATTCTCTGAGTTAATTTAACTGCATAAAGTCAGAAGTGTTTTAAAACAAATCTTGGTGCCTTGGTACTCATGAGTTGTAGGTGTTAGGCTGAGAGACTTTTGCAAAGACAAAAGATCATATGAGAATTTTTTACTCTTTTGAATATTATTTCTCAAATTAAGAGGTTTGGAGGAAAAAAAAGAGTTGGGAGAAGAAAACGAGAATATCCTATAATGTTCTGTGATTTTCTTTTTTGTTATAAGCCAGTCGAATGCAGTTCAATTTACCAACTTTCAGAAGCTACCTAAATCAAAATTTGCTAAAACTATGATTTTTAAAAATAAAACATTATTTGTAACCCTTGTTATTTCATGCCACTTTAGGAGCAATGCATATATACATACAAAATTGGGAGAGGAAAATGAAGCTGTGTTAACTGTCCAAAAACTGTTTCATAGTAGGATTTTTATTAATTCAAATACAAAGTCTGAAAGTATGACACTTTTATAGTTTGCTTGCTCAAGTAGCTCAACAATGACAAGACTACAATTTGTCTTTATTCTACCTTTTCATACCACCACTCTCAAATTGAATTGCTCTAAACTGATTCCTCATTGTTTCATGATGGCCGCTGGAGATGTGTCAGAGGTGTCTTCATCCTGATGTGCAGAGAGGAGAAAAGGGAGGACGTGTCCCTCAAGGTTATTATGCTCATAAAGTGATAAGTTTTACAGAGATCTCACCACATTAGATCCATTCAAAATAAAACCTTAGCATTTTTCACATTCTGTTGTGCAAACATGTTTCTTTTAGTCATAAAAGGACGTGAATTGTTGGTCAGGAGGCAACAGACAGCTTCTACTATCATGAGTGTTACTCATCCATTTGTCATGAGGACAGCAAACTTGCTGTTTATTGCAATATCAATTTAGTAGTTTATTAATTCTTGAATAAACAGTAAATAATATACAAGTCAGGGAAGCAGATCATAGACACTCAAGTATGTGCCATTTATACAGTAGATTCACACAGAAATTCACCCATGTACTTTTGCAAATGTGTCTATCAAATTATCTTTGATGATACTTTGCTGATACCTGAGATGACAACTAGAAGATTCTATTTCAAGTAATTTCCCCTTAGGATCTAATCAATTTTGAATAGAAATAATGTTTTTGGTAAATGCAGAGACTGAAGGAGAAATACTTGCTGATGGAGCATTGAAATTTTATCCTAAAAACAATGGTATGTACTGACAATTGCAAGGCACCATGATGAATTCAGTGCCCTTATTAAAGCTTGAGAACCGTCTGGCTTTGGAAAGGCTGCCAGCTGCAGGAAGCACTCTCCACTGAAGAAGGAGGTGACACCTCACTCACTGCTAGTACTTGAGTTACCTAGAATCCTTCATGACATTTGCAGCTGAAATTCCTATAATACTTATGCTCCATTTTCTTGTCCTTTCATATTATATATATATATATATATATATATATATATATATATATATATATATATATATACATATGTGTGTGTGCAGAAGACATGTTTGGGTAACCCTAGGATGGCGGCTGGCGTTGAGCCAAGAGGTGGCGCATAATTAATGTTAACACGGTGTGAACTACTTTTGTCTGATTAGTTAATGTCTAGTTAGTTAATTAGTTAATGTGCTAGTGGTCAACAGATATTCCTCATTCTTTCTTGATTGGTACTGAGGGGCATGCCTCAATTGTGCTAATCCTAAGCTGATTGGCTGCCTTAGGTATATAAGACACACACCTATAGGAAGCATGAAGTATAAGTAGCACCTCTGACAGATCGCAGAAGGCAGATTTCAGATTGCAGAACGGAGAAGTAAAGCCACACCTCTAGATAGCAGAGTGAAGGATGCAGGATGCAGGATGCACCTTTAAGAAGAAGAAGCAGAACTAAGAAGATATAGATTTCTGAAAGTGTAGTCCCCTCTCTCTTAAGCAAAGTCTCTCTTTCTCTCTTATGCAAAGCCTCTCTCTCTCTCTCTCTCTCCTCTCAAAGCCTTTCTTCCTCTATAAGCTAAGGAACAAGTGAGCAAGCGAGAAAGCAGTGCACTAAGGAGAAAGATAATAGAAGTAGCTCAGTTTCCAGTCCACTTCCGATAAATACCCACGCAATTGTTGCTGCAGGTGGTAACAAATTGCCACAGGCAGCGACATGTGTGTGTGTGTATACACACATACAGACACATATTTATATATGTATTTTATATTTAATTTATATATATAATTTATATATAAATAAGCTGCATATATATTTTAGAATTTTAGTCATTTGATTTTCATTTCTCACTTCTATTTTATTCATTTTGGCAAAATCAAGACAATTTCTACAATACTCCCCACTTATTTATAACTTATTTATATATATATTTGATTTCAAGAGTATTATTTTCTCACTGTAGAAAAGTTTCAAAATATAAAGCTATAAGCAAACACGTCAAATACCATCACTCACAACAAGCACAAACAATAATTAGGCATATAACGTATTTTTATCTAGTTTTTTGTATAAGGCATAACCAATATGTGACATATATAATGTGTGTATTTATAATATCATCCATATGCACATGAAATTTTATATGAAACAATTTTAAAATATAAAGGGATCTTTTCTTTTTCATTTTTCATATATATTTAAATGCATAATCTTCTATGATAAAAATACACCAAAATGACTTAACCACTCCCTTAAATGTTTGTGAATGTGTGGGTTTACATATGTATAGGAGTGTTATTTTAATTTACATTATAATAAAAATGACTTCGTACTTTTAATCTCATTATTTTTAATAAGAAACTTATTTGTAATAATAATATTGCGAATATTATAATAATGGTTACTTTTAAGAGAATGATAACAATTTACATTTCCATCAGTTCAATAAGAAGAAAATTGAGTTTAAGAGTTCTTTTTTTATGGACATTTTATTTAAAGAAACACAAACAAATAAGTAGGCACATAAATAATTATTAAAACTAATAAATGCAATACAATGACAAATTGTTGTTCTGAGAGATTATAAAATGATTTTTTTGTTTAATTTGTTATACAATTGATAATTGTGCAGCTGCATATATATTTTAGAACTTTAATCATTTGATTTTCATTTTTCACTTCTACTTTATTCATTTTGGTAAAATCAAGACAATTTTTACAATACTCCCCATTCAAAAAATTTAAACTATCAACTACTCTATGAAGAAAGGCATAATAAATCAAGTTTTATGACCAGATTTTCAAAAGGAGAAATTTCCATACCTATTTGTCAATTAACTCTGAACTCCATTTCATCTTTTGTAGGCTTATGATTAAATACAGCCTGAGTGGGAAGATTTTTAAACATAAATTTTGGCCATGAAAAATTTTCTGAACTGACTTTCTGTTTATGAAGACTGACTTATTTTTATGCAACTGCAGAGAGTTTGGTGCAACATGTCAAATTGCTCCCATTTGGGTTTTTAAAATCAGAAGTGCAATATCAATCATTCTGAATTTAGTATTACATTTATATATATTTTATATTACATTTATATATTGCATTTATGTATTACATTTATATATTTTATATATTTATATATACATATATATTTTTATATTATATTTATATATACTTTACACATTACTTAAACATAATACACATTAATATGTGTAATATTACACATTACATTCATATATTTATATACATATATTTATATATACATTTATATATTACACTTCTATATACATTTATTATGTATTATACATTTATAAACAAATCAAAAGTATAATATCAGTCACTTCATTTCATTTTACATTTATATATTTTTCATTACTTTCATATATAATGTTTACATGTACAGTTATTATATAAAATGTATATATTTGTATTATGCATTTACAAACATAATAAATGACATATTGGTATTAAATATGCCTGAAATATAAGATTTTTAAAAAATACTACTTGTCACATCTACATGTATAATCTTGAATCAATAAAATTAGGAAATTTCTAATATTATAAAAAGTTGACATATATTGAGTAATACCTATGCATTTCCTATTTTGCTATGTGCTTTAATATACATTATCTCATTTCCTCTTCCAGACAACTTAGACATATATGAAATATTGTATGTTTGTGTGTACACATGTATAAACATGCACACACACTCTGTGTGTTTATGTGTGTAAAACGAGGCCTGAGAAATTATTCACTCAAGGTTGCTTAGGTAGTGTTTTACTAACAATCAGTTTTAATGTATTCAGTAAAATTCAGAGTCTGTATTGAACCCTTCCTGTGCTACTCTGTTTCTTCTGTTTGTTTCCTTTGGTCTTCCTAATGTCTGGCTCTCCATTTGGTTATTATGTCCACTTTCTTCACTCCAAATTCTTATCTTCCTTTCTACTGTAGTTACAAAACATTTTGACTATCCCATCTTGGTTTTTGTTTGTTTGTTTGTTTGTTTTTCTGGTGTTTATGAACACTTTATCTATGTCCTAACTTTTGGTTTCAAATGAAAAGACTTTTTGATTCCAATTGCCATTCTTCCTTCCCATATTACAATTTTTGGGCACATTCAATTTAGATTCATTCTATGGGTTTCACAAAACAAGAAGGAAAAAGAAACAATATTAAAAGGGAAACTATTACATACTAAATCTGCTATACAATGTTGATAATTTTGTGATTATACCTGTTATTTATTGAACAAACAAGTTTGATGATACTATATGTTCCCAGACATTTGAAATAGTGACTTAAATTTAATTAACTAATTAGTTAAATTTAAATATTTAATTTAAATATGATGTAGGATATATATACAATTTATAGAGGCAGAAAGGTATGTTTATTTTTTCTTCTCCATCATAAGGATCATGGCTGAAATTGTTATAACAAAAAGTAAACCAGAGAAAAGCGCAACAAATATACTTAATCAAAGTTTTACATGACATAGGACCTTTCAGAAACGAAGAGCAAAGACACCGAGAAACTATTTTTTGTGCTTATATTTGATGAAGAGTGGTAAACCAAGTAGAAATGTGACTGGACAAAAATGTACAATGTAGTAGCTAGAGACTGCAGCGATGTAGTAGTTGTGGGGAGGACCTAGAAATACCTGTCTGTCATATTTTCCTTGGCCTTTCTGTATAGCATCCCCTCCTCCTCAGATTGGGGTCAGACCACTCTGGAATAAGGGCCTAGAAAAAGTAGGTCAGAGAATTTCTTTAAAACCATCTCTTCCAAAGAAAGGCAGAGGAAGGTTAGAGTATCATTTCTAAGTGTTATAGATATCTTTGGGGACCAAAGGTTCTGGTTCTATGACTCACCTTGGGGAAGAGAAGTGGCAGATGTTCAGAGAGAGAACTTCTGAGTCTCTTCCAAAGGCTTTCACTTCAAAGTACTGAGCAAGTCAAAATGCCATACTTTGAGGTAGCGTTTTTTGACTCACATTTTATAATTTATCTTGTGCTGTGATGTATATTATTTCATCTAATCCTTACCACAGCCCCTGCAACAGAGAGGAAGAGTTTTACATTCCATTTCACAGTAAGGAAGTTGAGACCTAGAGAAGTTTGCTCTTACTTATAACCACCAAAATATTTGAGTAAAACAAATTTATTTAGTAATTGATGCTATCACCTTGCATTTTATTTATTTTGGATTTATTCATTTATTCATATTTTATGAAACTAACTTCTTGGGATAAATGGCTCTAGTGTATTTGGCAGGGTTTTATAGTTTTGCTGTGGCAACTACTCCCACAGTATATGTATATGTAATCATATCAAATGCTGGCATTTATTCTAAAATCTTTAGCTACAGAAGAGATCTATTCCTTCTGAAACTGAAACATCAAAATTGCATGTGTCATCATTGTTATTTCCTCTGGAATCTAAACATTAAATTTCATAACCCCATTGTCAGTTATTTCCAAAAAGAGAGTGTTGAACATTAATTCCAAGTCTGAATATCAGGGAGTATCAAAATTATTTCCTCATTCTTCTGGTCATCTATAAGGAATTTTTTGAAACTGTTGTGACTTAATTCTGAAAGTTTTGTGCAATTTAAATTAATTTTTGTGTATCTGTCTTTCATTAATTTATATTTATTCCATCCATATATTAAACCAAAATTTTAAATGAGCTGTAGGCACCTTGCAAAAGAGGTTTGAGTGGTTACTTATTTTATTTTCTTGCATTACTCCACAAGCTTAAAGTTTTCAGAACATATTCATTTGAGCCTCAAAAATAGCTCTATGGATCAGCTGGACAGTCAACTTGGTCATTTCATCATGGATCAGAAAATCAAGACCCTGAGCAGTTTAAAATAGCCACCTGAAATTATGGGACAGATGAATGGAAGAGTTTTGTCTTTATCAAAGGTTTTGATGTCAGTAGGTAACATTTTTCTAAGTTATATTTCTATTCTGTATCTTAAGGTGATTTACATGCTATGTATTTTTAAGAATAATTTTTTAATGCACTCAAAGATCTACAGGCCAGACATAAATAGCTGGAAATACAGGTTTGGTGACATGAAAAAAAATAATTTACTCGTAATTAAAACTCAATGTATTTCCTTAAAAATAAGTATTTTAAGCATAAAAATATGATGCCTTCAGTTCAGAATTGACAATTGCTTGGAATAGAGGTGTCTTTTCTATGACTCCTTATTTTTTTGTAAACCACCCTACTAGTCTTAGAGAGTGTTAAGAGCATATTCTGTGTGTAAGAATCATGAAAAAGTTCATTGCCAGAGTCAACCCAACTTTTCAGCCCTAATGCTTCCATGCTTAAAGTGCAAAAGCCAAATAGCATCACTTATTTTTAATTACTCATTAATACTGTAATAGAAATGAGACTTTTTAAAAGATCACACATATTTCTTATCAGAAGTCATGGCAACCTAAAATTAAATGAACCTTAATTTAGTTTCTCCAAAAGCTATAGGAATTCTCCAAACACTAAGAATCACTTTTGGTCTAAAGTTTAGAATAACATTTTAGAGGTATTTTGGATGAAGAAACTCAGTCCAGATAATTGAAGTTACTTATCTGCAATTACACAAATTCTGAGGAAGTCTTTTGACTTCATATTCAATCCTTTGAGCAAAAGCATCTCTTGAAAATGTAGTATGTATCCAACACTGAGCAATGTGTTACTGGCCAAGATGCTTTCTTGCTTTAGTGAGGGGTTTGGAGTCAGTAGATAATACATTCCAGGGAGATATTAACTCTTTGGAACTTGTCCATAATTTTCATAGGTTTCCATATAGCAGTTTTCTTAGGAATTTATAAAATTTATCAGATTATTGATAGTGCATATTGCATCCAAATGTTATTACTTTAAGGATTATTGCTTTGCATTTTGATGCTTACTTTCTACATTTTAAGCACTCTCAGGTAATAGCAAGAGGAGGTTTCTCTGTCTGTCATTGGGCATGAACCCATGCTTGTTTCAAGTTTTGCTTTCTCTTTTTTATTCTGTTCACTTATTTTAAAACTGAGGGATATGTGTGTGTTGTGTATGGGTGTGTGTGTGTGTCTCCCAAGCTTGTGGTTATATTAGTAATAATTTAAAGAAAATGTAAAAAAAAAGTTGTTCAAAGAAAACATTTACAACTTTAAATAATCAGTATAGCCTAGCATACTCTAGGTTCTAGGTTTGATCTCCAGTACCATAAAAATGTATGTAAATTTTAGCCTTTCATATTTAAATTTTTTTTGTTTTTATAAACCACATTTTAAACTAATCCAGGATTTTAAAAAAGAAGAATCACAGAATAAAATGAAACATTAAAATGAAATGTCAGAACTTATAAATACATTTAAAAGTATAAACATATTTGTGTTTCTTATGTCCCTCCCTCTGCCTATTCCAAACCTTGCTAAAGGATCTTAATATGTTTTCCCACCAAGTTTGGATCTAGCCTTAAACTCTCATTCTAAAATTTGAAACAGTTTCTTACAGACATTTAGAGTCTGTACTCAAGGTGACATCTATTTCTGCCTCTTAGTGAATTATAATATTTTGCCTATAGCAGCCTCTGAAAAGCTCTAAAAGCTCTAAAAGCTATGCTCAAGATTAACTCCCTACTGTTCTACCACTACAGTGGACAATATTTGCTATATTTGCAAAAACTTAGAAAAGTGAAATATAATCTAAGGAATGTTGGAATAGAATGTGAAACCCAGTATACTTGTGAGTGCTTGTACGTAAAATCAAAATGATAATGTTTACTTTTAGGCCAATCATAGAACATTATCTTTTGGTCTGAGGAAGTGGGTTGAGCACTGAACTGTGGACCTTCCCTACATGTTCTGGTCCTGTCCCTCAGGTGGCCTGTATCTTGGCTTAGCATGCTGTATTTCTATTGAGAAGGGCCTACCGCCTTAACTAAGTTAGATGACTTTGCACATTTCCTTACTTGGAGTGTAAATAGAGCAGGGATGCCATCACAAGATCTTTGTGGAAATCAGTTCTTCATTAAAATTGTCTCAAATATTAGTGTCAGCTCTAAGCATAGCAACAGTCAATTAATGATTTCTTTTATTTTTAATGCCTAAATGTTTCCTTCTTACATATATATACTTCATTGTGAAACATCTTTTATTTCTTCTGAGACAAGGAACATTCAAAATGTGTTCCTACCGAGAATTCACACTGAGTTCTGAAATTATGCCCTTTTTCAGAATTAAATTTGAATACTCTGAAACTACTGCCCAGGGACAGTTCTACATCCTCAAATAGTCCTCATCCAAAATTAAATACAAAACAAGTACAGTGCATCTCTTTTCTAAATGTATATTTTATTATGACCCAAATATATAAAGAAAGATAAACAATCAGTAATTTTACTCATTATAAAATTTTCAAAGTGCCTTGTTTTCTCTATCCTTTATCCTAATGGTGAAGCCAAGTAATTTCAGAAGACAAGAGCAAGTTATTGTTTTTCTCTTTTTAATACCTCTTGTGGCAGCACATTTAGACATTCTCTTTCTGTCCTGACAAGAAGCATTTCAAAGCGTATTTCTGTTTACTTCATTTATTTCACTTCATTTTATTATTGTTACTTAGTTTCAAGGGTGTTTGTTAACCTACACATAATAAAAAAAAAGAAGCAGTCAATTGCCTCTGAAGGTAATTGCAAAGAAAGCAGCTGCAGCAGATACAGCTTACAGTAATTTAAAAAGGAGAGGGAGATCACTACTATAAATATCATAGTTGTAAAAAGGAATGCAGAGCTTATGGTCAGTGACCACCACCAGTTAAGTCATCTTGCCTGGATTTATGTTTTTTTAAGAAAGATTCAAGTATCTTGACTGCAACCATGGTCTTTGGGATATAACAAACCCCATTGAAGAAACAAGTCACATTACCTTAATGAGGATGTTTTCAAGAGTGTCAGATTTCACCTTGGAATGGTCCTGCAAACAGCTTCTGATGCAGTCTCCCACAAGATATAGGACAATCTCCCCAACAGCATTGTTTGTGATTGTAAATATTAGTTTTGAAAGTTCACAACACTCTAAGGCAAAAGGTATATTTTTCCCTCTTACAAAACTCCGTGTTAAAGAACCGTTTGTCATTCTCAATGAGAGATGTTTTATGTTGCTCTCTGATTCCCACAGAGATGCCAGGTTTCTGCTTTTAAGGCATGTTTTCCTGTGGTTCTTTTGTTTTTGTTCCTTGTCTCTGTTTTTTTTTCATTTCTATTCTATTTGTTCTCCTTCCGAAGCAGAATTTAAGGTTATGTTGTATTAGGTTTTCATTCCCAGAAACACTAACAGTTTTAAGCAAGAATAGAACTTAATTCCCTGTTAACCATGAAATAAACTCAGAAGGTAAGGTAAAATGCAGAACTTATGTAGACAATTAAAATCATTTCAACCTCTGAACCCACTTAGCCAGAAGCTAAATATTAAATATTCAAATATGTTGTATCTTAAAATATTTTAAAATTTTCATTTCAATTGCATGATTTCTTCTCTTATTTCTCTTATAACCAGCACATCTTCCCACTCTTCCCCCAACCAATGGCACCCCTACTCCAGAATAACAGAAGTATAAAAATTCCTCTAGGTTGAAAGGATCCATATGGGGTGTATTATACATTTTGTGAGAATTTTGTGTCCTTATTTTTGTTAGAGGGTCATGGTCATTTAGTGCTTCGTGCAATAAGACAAAAAACAAAACAGAACAAACAAACAAAAAAAGAACACTTTTCACACTGTACAGTTAAAAACCACAAAATATAGGTGATCAAATTTTTGTATTGCACCCTTAAAAGGAACAAAGAAAATTAATTCTAAAAAAAAAATTGCTTTACCACTTGGATTAATCTATATAGCAATTTTTTTTATTTGTATTAAGCCTAAGTATCATCCAGTAAATATTTTGTAAATTTCTTTTTGTTTAGTAAATTTAATTTACTGTGGTAAAAAAGATACATAGTTGAAGTAAGGGGGATCTGAGGTCTTTACTAGCTTTTTACAAACCTAGAAACTAAAGTTACATAAAGTCATCATGATATCAGTTCCTTGGTGAGTGAAATATGAATAAGATCAGAATTCATACCTCATAGTTAGTTAGCAAGAGCAAATGAAATTGTACATACAAATACACCTTGCAAAATATTTTATATATGTTCTATGATCAGTGAGTCATTCATTTTGTTCCCCCCTCCCCCGAGAGGGAAATGTATTTCTCAAGAAATTACCAGTTTACTTTTTCAGTCTAAAGAATTATGTTGTTAGCTTCATTTAACAGATAAATCACATGTTCTTAACTCAGATCCTCATACTTATCCATGTCTGGGATACATAATTACAGTTCACATCCTTCTTTTCCCTTTAAGATATGAAACATCCTTGGAAGTCAAGAGAAAAAGCAGTTTATCTCCTTTAATTTAGGTACACGTATATTTGTTTTATGTAATTATAAACAAGAGCAAAAGAATCTCAGGAACATTCTGGTGAGAAAACTGCTCATGCTTTATGATACTTATGTAGCAATCAAGGAATAAAGAATCAATATATATATTCAAAAATGAATTCTTAGGGTATAAGGATTTTTTTCTAGTAAAGATTTCACATGAGTTGAAGAAAAGAAATAATGTAGAGAACAAGATAAAATTACAATTGCAATTGACCATTGGCCATTGGCTGGAGACAGAGGTTTGAAAGATTGTATTCTCCTTTCCAACTATCTTTAATTTGTGAGAATAATAAAAATTATTTTCAATCTTTGATAACATAAAGAAGAACTTTATTACAAAAATCCAACATCATTCTTGCATGCATTTTTGACAAATTAATATTCTGATAAGTTCACCACATATCCATTAAAATTTTTAAGTCTTCTAAATAATATTGAAAATAGATCTCTGGATTTTTTTTTTTCAAATTAATCAGAAACTAAGTTAACTCAATATAATACCACTAGCCCATGTTTGTGTATTAAATTTGTTTGCTTTAAATAGATTGGAGAGAATAGTGATCTCATATTGATAAATTCACTTATTTGAACACTTTATTAGCATAATGCTTGGATTTTAATGTTATCTTAGTCTGCAAGAATTCAATAGCAATTAAGTAGTCTTATAGATTGCCTGTTCGATTCTGTTTTGATAACAAAACTCAGCTTGAGCCAAACTGAAAGAAGATGCTTTGTTGGTACTTCACAAATTGTAACGTGTGAGAAACACCTGTGTGTCTTGTTAAAAGGAAATTCTGGTTTCGTACTTCTGGGAGAGGGCCTGGGATTCTACACTTCAAACAAGCCTAAAGGAGGCACTGACTCTGATGGTCTGTGGGCCACACTTTAAAATTGCAAGGCCTTTCCCACTTAACTAATTAGGGTTTTGACAGGGCTTGTTTCTCTTCTTCTTAATTTAAATATTCTTAATTTTAATATTCTCTAGACATTGTGTTTGAAAGAATGAGCATTTGAAATCCAGTGGTTTAAAATCCATTTTAGTCATTTTTCTTAACTTAATAGTGATACTTTTTTATGCTAATTTCTAAACGATCCTGCAGACACAAGTTAACAAAGAGGATGCATTATGAGAAATGCATTGTTGGATGATTTTATCACTGTGTAAAACTAACATAAAACTATCACTGTGTAAAAACTAACATAAACTGATGTTGCTGATGTAACACAACATACCATGTATGGTAAACATTTGTTTTTTAAGTAGAAGGAAGACAGTCTAAAATAATAGTAAAAAGTATAATATAGTAAATACATAATCCAATAACATTTATTATTATGTATTATTTATTCTACATTTGCATGTGCTACATTTTACACTACTGGCAACCCACTGTAGTTTTTACCAGCATCAACACAAGCATGTGGATCATGCATTATGCTATGACATTAAGACAGCTTTGACATCAATAGATGACAGGATAAGCTATAAGCTCCATTATAATTTAATGGGACCACTGTGATAAACGAGGTTCGTCACTGACCAAAATATCATTATGGAATTCATGACTGTGTTTGCCTTTATTATTAACATCTTTTTTTTTCCACTTAATTCAAGTGACATTCTAAATTGGCAAAGGAAAATGAAGTTGGATAAAAAATTGTTAGGGCCCTCAGTCTAGTAAGAGAGGTAGTTTAGTTTGCAAACTATTTTAATAAAACATGCTATTTTATACTTTATCCACCACTCTTTGCGGAAGAAACCACAGAGAAAGGGTAAAACAAACAAACAAACAAACAAAAATGCAGATTTCCACCACTCCTGGCCCGGGGTTGCTCCAAGCGGCTCACTGCCGCTTCTTGCTCTTATGGCCTGACCAGCGGGACAAAAGACACGTACTCTTCAGAAGTTCATGAAGCAGCTTCCCCTTTATTCAGATAACACCCTCAATATATAAGCAGTCTCATGCATAAGCAATTGTAACCACATATGTCCACCCAATCCTGTTAAAGGTCAAGCGATCACTAGCTCAAGCATACATGTAAAGTATATCTGTCCACGCCCTAGGTGGCTGAACTGATTATCATACAGCCAATTGTAAATGCTTCCTGCCATTCTCCAGGCATAATCAGGACGCCGTTTGCTCTCTGCCAGTCGCCATCATTAGATGCATGTGGCGTAAACCTGGGCCCCGGGTCTGGCCCGCCACACACACACAAAAAAACAGTGAAATTGTTTCTACCTTGGTAGTAGCTTATTGGAAGAGTGGTGGATTAGACCTTGTAGACATTGCACTAACTTGGTAGGTAATCAATATTATCTATAGAGAAGGAAAGAAAGAAGAAAGAAAAGAGTAATTAAGTGAGGAATGCTGTCTATATTGAGGTTGGTTTAAAGATGTACCACTACTAAGTTGTTATAGGAACTAACTCAAATGTATGTCACATGGAGAAAGACAAGGGAAGAGACTGAGAAGATAAATTGGAAACAAATCATAAGAGATATTAGTAAACTTCAGACAAATGTATTTATATATAGTGCTTCCCTTTATTCCTTTATTGGTGACTAAAAGACTCTAGCTTTTACTTTATCTGGGAATCAACTTCTCTCTCTGACTTGCTTTTCTGTTCTCATGGGTCCTGGGTTTGGCTTATCTTTTCAATTCTTTTGACCAGCAACAATATAGCTGCAAGTATGTGCTTCCGACTGATCAGCAGGTTCATTGGTTCTGCTTATTTTTGTATTTTTTTTTTTTTATTATCCTTCTTTTAATAGTTACCACCTTTTTTTGAAATTTTTGAAATATTTTAGTTTTTATTTTTGTATTTATTTTGATATGTGGTAATTATACAGATCCACAAGTTATGGTATAATGTTTCAACCTGTACACAATTTATGATATTCAAATCAAGAGACATCATTTAACCTCCTCAGGTAAAGTTAGGATCATCAAAAAGACAAAAACATATCAAAGTCTGGCAGTAATGTAGAGAAAGGAGAACTCTTATATACACTTTTGGAAAACAGTACAGAGGTGCCTTGAAAACTAAAACTAGAACTAGCAAATGACTCAGCAATTACACTTCTGGGCATATATCCAAAGGAAAAGATATCACCATGGGAGGAGACAGCTGTACACCCTTGTATGCTGCAGCATGATTTGCAAGAGATAAGACTTGGAATAACCCAGGTGTCCGTCAGTGAAGAATGAATGAGCAAAATGAGGATGCATACAACAACAGATACCATTCAACCACAAAAAGGATGAAATTCCATCATTTCACAAGATTTTTTGGCAACATGGATTAGCCTAGATGACATTTTTGTTAAGTGATGTAAGTCAGGCACAGAAAGACACACATACTGCATGATCTTACTTATATATGGAAGATATAAAAAGGTGATCTCATAGAGGAAGCTTATAACAGTGGTTTCTAGTGTTTGGGAAAAGTAGGAAGAATAAGAGGATAGAAAAAGTTTCCTTACATTTTACCCACAACTGGGGTTGCTCTTTCTGTCTTCAACTCATATAAGGGTCAAGACAGTACAGCCCTTAAGTGCAGAGATTATGGACCCAGGCTTTCTAGATTTAATATTGTCTTAATCAAAATACGAATTTAAACAAGATGAGTAAACTTCACCTCCTTTTTTTCCCCTATCTATAAAATGTTAATGGTAGCTTTCAAATTATATAGTTATATTGAGAATCCAATTAATTAATATAAGTAAGTTATGAATTTGTAATACTCTCTGGTACATATGCACTGAACAGTATTTGTAATTTTTACTCAAAAAAGTGGAAATTTTACTTTCTATCATAATATTGCAATCCAAGTATCTGGGGTCCAACAGGAACTTAGGTTCAATCCAGGCTGTCCTATTTTTGAGTGAGGTGCATAACCTCTGAGGCAGTTCCCAAATGCAAAATTTAAAACACCATTTGACTATAGAAGCAGTGTATGTAGAGATAGGGTATTTGAGCCAGCAACCTGACAGGCACTCAGCAAATGCTAGTTGCTTTTGTCAACTCTCCTAGGTTTTTTGTTTTGTTTTGTTTAATATGTGCGGACAAGAATAGATAAACATGCTTTCCCATGTTCATGATGGTCTTAGGCTTGTCTGGGATAGGTGTGAGAGTTATTGTTTCATTAGGAAGAAGAGACAGAAAAAGAATCCATAGGGAATACCACTGGGTATAGCAAGCAGAATCCTTGTTATCTCAAGGGAAATGTGGAAAGTTTATTTCATGTCCATATATGAAGGTACTGTGTCCTCTTAACATCTTGGCTGTCAATGTATGATACTTCACAACATTAATGAACTTTACTGAATACATAGTTGGGTTTTAGCCTTTTTAAATACTAATTATGATTTTCTGACAGTGATAGTATTTTGATGGGCAATTTTAAACAATTTATGTCATTATTCTTTATTAGAAGGTTCATCTCTTAGTCTCTGTTTAGAGAAGAAATATATGAAGATAAACACTAAATGCACAAGTATGAAAATAAAACAATAGTCTGCAAATTAGAATTTATCAGCTGGACCAAGAAGAAATTAATCTATTCAACAGATGTTTCTCAAGGAACTCTAGTCCAGATGCTGTTTTATATGCAGTCCATGCATCAGGAACTGATTTAAATATAAACACTTTCTATAGGGAACATAAAATCTGTTGTAAGTAAATGAAAACATTGGGTAGTGTCCTATTGTCCAGAGTACTATGATTTCTTCTCCACATTTCATAGTCCAAACTCCCATATATCCTGCATCCCCATCGGAATGAAAATTGCTTATATATGGAGTACACCTATATTAAAATAAACTCTTTCAAAATATGATTTGCATTCAACTAAATGCATCATTTTAGTTGAAAAATTCATTGATTTTTCAGCACATTTATGCAGAGTACTACTGTCAGCCTAACTGTGACATTTAGCATTGCCATCATTAAAAAAAAAAAATTTGGTCCCTTGGCAATACTCTCCCCTTCTCTGTCTAGGCCTTAATTTTTGTCTGTTGTTTTGTGGTTTACTGAATGTCACAATGAGTATAATCTTAGTGTAATGCTTCTGTGTTCTTTCTTGCTGTTGCATGTGTCAATCCTCTGCTTCATGTTGTCCCTTTTTAATGCTAATTTCATTTCCATAGGTGGATACACTGTGATTTGTTCTTTCTATTCATCAGCCAATTAATATTTTAGTTATTTCCAGTTTGCTGTGTTATAAATGATGCCAGTTTGAACACTCAGAGTTTGGATAGCCATACTGTTCTTTCTGCAGGGAGTAACCCAGGAGTAAAATAGATAGGTCACATGGTATGTTTAATTTTACAAGAACCTGAAAAATTGTTTACTAATTAGATGTATCACTGCATTCCCACAATCGGTGTATAAGAGATCTCAAAAGACTATTTCCTACAGATAAGTTGGATTAGTCAATCTTAAATTCTGGCCTTTCTATGCATGTATGGTGATGGGCATATAATTATAATTTATATTTCCCTAAGATTAATCATGTTGAACACTTTTTATATGCTTAGTTTTCATTTGTATATCTTTCTTAGTGAAGTGTCTTCTCAAGTTTGTATTCCTTTTAAAAAAGATTTTTATATCCCTTTATTTTCTAATAGTCAAGTTGTAATAGTTCTTCAAAATTCTAGATACAAGTTAATTGTCAAATATATATATTTTACAAATGCTTTTTCCCAATATGTGGCTTGATTTTCAGTTTTTAAATATGGCTTTTGAAAGAGAAAGAAATATCTCTGTTTGATTAAGCCAGAGTTATGTGTCTTTGATGTTAAAGTTTTCATGTCTAAGAAATCTTTGTCTAACCGAAGGCCACTCTGCTTTGTGCCTGTGATTTCTTTTAGATGTTTTACAATGTCTGACTTCTGCATTTAGATACAAGATCTACCTGAATTTAGATTTTGTGTTTTCCGAGTTAATGTTTTTAGGAGTGGTTTTCTTTATCAATATCCAGTTGCTGCAGGTTCATGATCACATAGTAGTGATTAACTGAGGATAGACTAACTGATGTATATAGAAACATACTTTGAATAGTACTCAAGTTTTTTCTGCCCTAAAGTCATGGATACATGCATAAGAATTCCATATACTCCTTTCTGTTTAGAAATGTGTAGTGAATCTTTCTTCTTGCATTTCAGCACATTTAAAATATTATGAATCTGAAGTGGAAAAAAACTTAGAAATCAATTTGGTTTTGCCATTGACTCCCATAATTTTGGGAATATTGTTTTAGTTTCTGACTCTGCGTGTCATTTGCAAAATTCAGGCTAGTTCATAGTTTTATGCAATGCCTAACAAAATCAGATGCTTTACAAATATTAGACCTTTTACTATCCACTTTTCCTACTTCATTTTCTTTGTGAATCCTTATTCTAGACAAGGAAATACATTTCCCCGGTGAATTCTCTATCGTCATAGAACTCTGACCTCAATATCTTATGATGTGTTCAGTCACCTTTATATGAGTGTCAGTCACCTTTCCCTATAGGCCTATAGGCTGTCATTGTGGATTAAGTTAATCTACCACTGATATAGTCTAATTTATTTTGCAATAAAACTTTATTGAGTGACCCTATTTCTGTATCATGTCTATCATCATGTTTTCTGCTTTTAGAAAGTCCACAAAAAATAATAGCAACTATTATTTTAAGTGTCTACTTAAATGAAATGAGCTACCAACTCACATACATGATCACCTTTCATACTTAAAATAGTAGTTTAACTAAATGTGTCTGAATGTTATTCCCATGAGAAGATTTTTCGAAATTTCTAAATCCCAAGCAACACATTAGGAAAATTAAATAAAAATATATGTGGAAGATCCAAAGGTACAAAGTTCCTCAGTTTATTATATAGATGACTTGAGAACTACTGCTTTAAGTCAGTCAAAATATCACCAACCCCAGAATTCGTGTGAGGCAACTATGACTGAAAGATTAAGGCCCTGAACGGTAGAACCCCATGTTCATAAATATTACATTATGTAAATTTCAGTTAAATTAAAATGATAAATATATGCATATTGCTTGTGCATACCTAAATGTATGCGTACACATAAAACACAATTTATTTACATGTTTACACAAATAATATATAGACAACAGTTGAAAGAATTGGCAGAGCCTACTTTAGGACAAGTGTAAAATCTAATGTCATTTGGGGACATCGGCATATTTTGGAACATGTATGACTGGAACATTTTGAAGAGAATCTGAGGTTTGAACTCAGTTTGAAAATAATGGCAGTTACCTGGCTACAAGAACTGGTGAAGACTTTGGGGGCAGTTGAAGTAACATGTTCAACAGCCCAAGACATGAGACAGGCATAGGGAGTTTCAATTTGGCATGTAGTGGAAAAAGCTAGCAGTGACCTGGCAGAGGCTGAGGCCTGGAGTCAGAGCTGAAGGATGAGGCTCAGTCTGGTTTTGGAGTGCCTTGTATTCCATGGTAAAGGCTTTAAATTTTACTACTTATTGAAGATTTTCTGAACTTAGCAGAATATTGATATATAGAGATTCAGTTTCAGTGCACATTATATACTCATATTTATATTAAGGCATAATTTTGATTTTGAGTACTCTGCAGTAGAAAACAGTTAGTGAAGGGCCAATTACCTTTAATCTATTCAGTTAAATTCTAAATTCTTTGCAGGTTGGAAACCACATTTCAGTATTAATTGCCAGATGCCACTGGCAAGAAGCACATATCCCTGAATAGAGTCCTATTTGCCAGTTCTAGAGATTAAAAATATAATTGGATGTCAAATGCATGCTTTCCACATCTTTTCCCACTCCTCCCTGCTGTTTTTGTAATGGGAAAGCTAAGGGAATGAAGCAGATGATCTTACTTATTCTGGAACTCAGAAACCTACAATAAAATACAGTAAGATGTTTCCAACCTAAGGTGCACTTATTTATAACCACACAGAAAAGTTATGACTTTCCCTTGAAATATTTTTCTACATCTTCACATTTAATATGTTATTTCAGACTCTATTTACCTACCCTGAAAGCTAGGATCTATTTACCTTTCTTGAAGGAGGGGCTCTCTGACTTGCATCTTTTTTTCTACAAAGTGGTCTTACACACTTTGGAAAGAAGGGTTATCTGTCAAAATTTTAAATTTGCAATTATTTCTGTTCCCAATTTTACCATTATTTGTCCAGGTCTTATAGGAGTCATTTCATCCTCCTTAGTATAGCTTCCAAGCCTCTGTAGGAACTATCTTGAGTAGTTTCCCCAGTCCCATCAACATGAAACAATGGGCAGTAAAGGGTCTTGCATTTCTCTTAGTTTTTCTACTTTTTGGCTCTTTGCCCTAATATTTGTTTCTTTTCCAGACATTCTATACTTGGAAGTTTCTTGCTAATTTTTAAGATAGTTTTATTGAGATAAGGTTTATATAATATTCAATCCATTCATTTAAAGTGCAAATTTAGTGTTTTCTACCATATACACTGACATGTGCAACCATCTCCAGAATCCACTTTTAGAATATTTTCACTACTATAAAAGAATACCCGCGTCCACCAGCTGTAACTTCCCACAATCCTAGGCAATAGCTAGTCTAATTTTTCTCTGTGTATTTTTTAAACATTTTTTAGATGTTGACTGACCTTTATTTTATTCATTTATTTATATGTTGGTGCTGAGAATTGAACCCAGTACCTCACACATGCTAGGCAAGTGCTCTACCACTGAACCACAACTTCATACTTGGAATATTTCACGTAAATAGAACCAAACATTATTTTCTTTTTTGTTACTGGATTCTGTGACTCACCACATTGTTTTCAAGGTTCATTCAAATCATCATGTATGTTACTATAACATAGTATCTTATCACTGAACAGTATTCCATTGGATGAATGTGCACATTTTGCTCATCCATTTGTCGGCTTGTAGACAATAGATTGTTTCTACTTATTAGAAATGAATAATGGTGATACGAAATGCAATCTGTTTTTGTTTTTTATACAGTCTGACAACAACTGCCTTTTGATTGAATTGCTTAGTTCATTTACATTTAATGTTATTACTGACTTCATTAAGTATGTGAGTGAATTTTACTTTTGGTTTTCAATACATGTCATAGCTGTATTGTTTTACTGATGTGTTTTTACTGTCTTTTGTATAACGTAACACTTTCTATTAAAATATTCTAGATGATTTTAATTACATATAAATATATTCTTGAGCTGTGTTCTTACATTTTCCCTAGAACTTATATTATACATCTTAAAATATGACATTCTACCTCAGATTTATACTGACATTTCTAGGGAGGAATCAAAGTTCATATAGTTCCATTTGCCCCACCTCCTTTCCTTTTCCATTATTGTTATGCACATTTTAACCATATAAGTTATCTTTTGCCCTCTAAACGAACTGAGAAAAGGAATTAGAGCAAATACATGATTTTAGACTGAATTATATTGACCTTCTTATTTTTAATTTCTACTTTCCTTTCTTTATTACTGTGAATTCAAATAATAAACTAGTTCCATTTTGCTACTACTCCAGTTTTCTACCACGTCTTCTGTGTGCTGTTGTTGTCAAATACACTACATTTCGACAAATTAAGTTCCATACATGTATGCGTACATATAATTATTATATCTGTGCATTATAGATTTATGTAATTATTTTTATAGTTTAGAAGTTAAAAATGAGAGAGATACACAATTATGCTTTTGTTCTTTTGCTTCACTTCATTTAACTACCTTTATTGGCAGTCTTTTTCTTTTTCCATGTGTATTTTAATTATTGTCCTTCAAGCCTTAGTTCGGTCCTTTGGGGTTCTTGTAAGTATATCTGCTATTAATAAGTTTTATTTTTGTTCATTGGGAGTGCCTTTATTTTGCCTTGATTTACTTCTTTTTAGAGGTGCTTGAGATTGAACCCAGGATCTAGCACACGCCAAGCAAGTGCTTTAAATATTGACCTACCCACCAACACCTGTCTTTGTTTTTGAAAGCTAGATTTCTGAATATATACTCTCCAGTGACATTTTTTTTCCCAGGAACTTTGGAATATGTCACTACACTGCCTTTGGCCTCTATTGTTTCTTATCAAAAATGAACTACTGATCTTTTTGTGATGATGTCTGTGTGTATGCGCTAAGTATTACTACTGCTGCTTTCAAAATATTCTCATGATGTTTTGCCTGTCATCATTTTGTCTGTGATATGTATGAACCTATATCTCCTTGTGTTTATTATCTTCTATGAAGACTGCAGTTTGTTGACAGTATTGATTAGATTTTTCCCATATTTTGGAATATGTTGGTTTTTTATTTCTCCAAATATTTTTTCTACTTTTTTCTTTTTGTCTTCCTCTTTTGGTATTTCCATTATGTATATGTTTGTGCTTAATGATGTCTCATATTTGTTTGAGGTTTTGTTTGTTTTTCTTCATTTTTTAAAATTTGTTAGTCATAAATTTTTGAACTATTATCAGTTTTGTCAATTCTTTCTCCCTTTTCTCCAGTTCAAATACACTATCTAGTGGTATTTTTTTCCATTTGATTATTTTCCATAATTTCCATACATTCCATAATTCCAAAATTCCATAGATTCCAAAATTTCCATACAGATCTTTTAAATAATACCAACTTTTAACTTTCCACTCTTCATTTATAAGACACTGTAATCATACCTCTTTAATTACATAAATCGTACTCATATTTGATCTTTGAACTTATGTGTTCAAATAAGTTTCTTCTACCATTTGCACAGCCACAAAGGTAATTTTGGTTGCCTGTTTTCTTTCTTTTCTAACCTGAATTTGAAGTTACGCATTCCTTTTTCTTTCTTTTCTCATAATGTTATTATTAAAAAGTGAACATTTTGATAAATGATATTGATCTAGGGATTCATTGTTTAAGTGCATAAAAATGCACAGGTGTGAAACAAATATATTTCTCTGACAATAATTCGTAAAATTTTTGATTCTCCAATGGAAGGGAATCAAGCCTCTCCTCTTTCTTGTCTGAGAAACTTATTAAAACTCTCCTCTGTGTTATTCATTTTTCCACTCTGAGCTCTTTAGAGAGATTACCAAGTTGGGTAGGTGAATGGGAATACATATATAAAGTAAGGAATGAATAAAGTTGGTTATGGGGAGATAAGAGGAGGAATACAAGGATTATAGATAGAAGGGTATGATAGAAAGATAAATACTGAACGGATGTATTGTCTAGTACTGAATGAAGAATTGTGGATTAATGGGTTGATGAGTAAATGAAACCATAAATAAAGAAGAGGAACTATAACCATAGAATATCCTTACAATCTTTACAAATATGACTTTACCCATATTTAATAAAGAATAGTATTATTGAGGTTAGATTTATTAATCATCCTGTTGTGATTTCCTTGTAATTATATCATCATGATGAATGATGAATGAGAACACACTAAGTTTTGTGGAAACTAAGTAGATCAACAGCTGCAAAAAAGTGAAATAAGTGTTTGTCCTGCATGGGACAGAAAACAATTTAAGGCATGCAACCTGTGTAACTATAAGGAGAAATCGGTGACATGTGAGGTATATCAAAAAAATTCAGTAGTTCTTTTTGTCTTTAGAGAAGCAATTTGTCTATTGAAATGAATTATAAAGTTCAAGTCTTAGCTTTTGTTCTACTCCCAGATAATTATACAAAGGGACAGAATTTTTTTTTGAATGTCATTCTTCAGTGTTTTGCCATCCTTATGTTTTGCATTTATTATCAACTTTATGCTTAAGAATAATCATTTGATGTAGTTAAATATTTTAGTATTATTTTACTAAGAAGAAAAATCAAATGGAGGATTAGTGTGGGGGTCTCTTAATCACGTCCCATGTGGATGAGAAAAGGGATAACTACTGAAGACGATATTGGCTATAAATCAATCCATTACCCATAAATTTATCTAGTCAATAAAAACACAAGAATCAATACTCTTTTTAAATGAGGGGGGGTGTGACAGGTCTGGCCATACCAGATCTGGTCTCTAACAACATGAAGTAGCCCAACTCTCCTTTTATAGTCACACAGGGAAAGGGGTCTGGACCAGGAGGGGATTCCTCTGTGACGAACAGGATAGGGGGAAGTTAGGTGAGCCATTTTCTCAGGGCAACTAGACAGGGAACCACTCCCAGATAGCGCCACATACTTCCTGGCAACCTAGGACAGACATCCTTGGCTGCTAGTTCCTAGAAGGCAGGCCTCTGTGTCCTTAGCTCTACCTTGTCTGATTCTGCTAAATAAGGATGGCTCCCCACAGATTAGATTGATTATATTTTTAGGGTTTCTACAACTATGAAAATTCTATTAATGTAGAAGTCAATGAGAATATTTCTTAGGGTTGTGGGTAAAGCACCTGCTTCACATGCATAACAAAAAAGAAAAAGAAAAAAAGAAGTTTCTTTTCTTCTCTCTGTATCATCTGTGATGTTTTCATGAAATATCTTAGGTAAAGACCCTGGTTTGTATTTCACCATTTTTCTTCTTATTCGAAGGGGAGGGAGGAGGAAGTTCATATCCCATTTTAGTCACTAACATCTGGCATGTAATGAAGCCCAAAGCAGCATAATAATTGGTAATAAAAATGTGCATTATCTTATTAACTTCACACAGACTAGTCTTAATTATGTGAAGACTTTTAATAAGGTGTATGATTAAGAATTAACTGCCAAATGCTAGTGAGAACCTGGGGTCATACAGTTGTAGCACTTACTTTAAGGTTCTCATACCTCCTTTGCTAAGTAAGTAGTTTCAATAACTAGAGTGTGTAAAACTTAAAATAGTTAACATATTTAAATGCCAGTACATTTCTTGTTACATAGTCATGATTCTCTAAATTTACATTGACACTATTATTCCAATTTTACAGAACAGAGGGTAGAACAAGGACTTGGAGGAGGGGAAAGACCTTCTATATGATCTTAAAGTAAGAAAGAAGAAAAAGGGAAGAAAAAAACAGACTTTTAAGTTATATTTCATTGTTCTTATAATAGTCATCATTACAAAGCATTTAATTTAGTATAAGCAGTTAAGATTGGGCAAGTGATTAAACAAAGTTTATGTTATTGTACCATGCAGATTTGTCCTTAGGAGCCAATTATATTTTATTCTTACTCGTATCTTCAGTAATTATCCTAAATAGCTCAAGTAAAATATATTTAAACATAATAAAAATAAAAGTTTTGCTACTACTAGATATTAGAAAATATTAAATCAGGATTTCCAATCCAGTTCTATCGCTTGGGAGCTTTTGTTGTTATTGCTGTTGCTGAGGCTGTTTGTTTTGTAGCATGGAGAGAAAACATATATCTTTATTGCCACTCTAAATGTAGTAAAAGTAAGCCAAAGTGAAATCCTCACTGGATCATGCCACTATTTTCTGTTGTGCCAATGCTATAAAATGGGAAATAACTCTGAGTACTGCATCCTCTACTGAGGTACACATTTTTGGAAGACAGGATCTTTTGAATCTTTATAATCCCTGCAATGTGCATTTGACTCCTCTATAGGATATAATTGATAAATATTTGTAGAATCAACCTGAATTGATTTGAATGCATGTCTTCATTTTATTAACAATTCCACAGATGTATTTACTGGCAACTGAATCTAGAAAGAATCTTAAATCTTGTGATAGATAGCCAGATAATAAAATAATATGAAAGTAGCCTGATATAAAAGATCTCTTTGAATATAATTTGAACTATTGTTATTACTATCATCATTATTATCTCCCTTATTTACTGAGCACCATATATTCCAATCACATTTAAAATTGTTCTTAATCCTTAGAAAGACCTAAGTTATCTTATAATGTAAAGATAATGCATTCAATCATCAATTTTTTGAGACACTAATATTGCCAAATATTTTCCCAGGTGCCCATATGTTATCAGTGAACAAAGGTTTCATATTTTGGTAGAGCTTACATTTAAGTGGATGTCATAGGCAAAGTTCAATGAACACAGAAGTAATTTATGTAGTACATCTTGAAGGAAAAAGTACAAAAACATGATTGGGAATTCCAGATGGGAAATGTGGCAATTTATAGTGTTAAGGGTTTAGAGTTCATCTTTTCAAATGGGGAGCACTTAAGACAAGAATTGAAAAAGTGAGGAATTTGAGAAGAGGGTGGGGCTTTGGAATCATCAACAGGTGAGTTTTATTTATAGACTTTTTTTTTTCTATCTGTGTAGTTTGCTAGCCCTCCATAGACCTTCTGTTTGCACATGTGACAAATGAGAAAAGGCATACGCTTCTGTTTGACTATTAAATATATTATATGTTTCTTAGAATTTTGCTTGCATACACTAACAGCTACCTAATGTACTAAAATCATTTAGAAGGTGCTAATTACTCGAGTGGTCAGATATTGTCACAGAATGAAGAGTTCTTTGTGTCTTCTCTGGGGATTATGCATTTTGAGGGTTTCCATATTCATTAGAATTTTGCTTGCCACTATAGGCAGCAATTTGCCACGTATTTATCATTTTCTAGTTTCTTTTGCTTTATACTTTCAAATTCAAGTTAAAAACAAACAAACAAAAAAACTCACACAAATAAGCAAAGACAATATTGAGAAATAGACTATGGTTATTTAAAATCTCTACTAAAATGCATTAAAATGAATTTAAAGGAAATGAATAAGGTGGTAAGGAATTTAATAAACTGATATGTAGAGAGATGTTTTAATGCATGCCTGCTTTCAACAAAATTCACTTAATTGGATAAAAATTTTGAAAGGATATTTAGGACAAGCATTCAGTGCAGCTGCTGTACTTTGGCAGTGACAAAACTAAACAATTGGCTTAGTCCAACATTCAAATGGCAGAAGGATTTACACAGATACAGGAGACCTTGACATTCAAGCAAATTCACATAGGAAGAAAAGTGTACCTCTTAGAAAAATTTCCATTGACTTAATCCTGATATCTATAAAATTTCTTGGTGAATTTGTAATTTATTTATATTCAGCACACTTATTAATGTTGAAAAAAACATCAATTTATGTTCATTTTAGAAGGAAATATAGTTATTGTCTATCATGTCAATTACCCTCCTAGAAAATGGACTACATCCCCTCGGTCTGTTTAAAGGGAGAATGTAGATTCTTCAAAATGTTTAAGTAGCTGCAGAGTACTTGTAAATTATAAGGATCAGTGTCAATTGAAAAAACAAATCAGTATGACAACAACTAGCACAATAATTTTCATGGAGGAAAACAATAAACTTGTTTTCTTAATTCAGTGTGTGTCATTATCATCAAATTCATTCATGTACTCTTTTCGTTCATCTAATATTACTGTGCCCTCTATGGATCTAGCATTATTTTGAAAATTATTGATTTAGTGATTAGCAAATTAGATGCAAATGCCCAATTTTCAATGACCCTAATGTGCAGTGAAGGAATGAGATATTAAGCTATCAAACAGAAAAAAATGGACAACTGTATTAACTAGGGATGGAATTAACCTGTTTTTATTAATATACTCATGCCTCATGCAAATTGTTTAAATATTAAAGCACTTTTGTACCCACTAATAGGTAGCCAACCAATTTTGTATCTCTTCCTTTGGTGCCAGTAAGTCTTGGGAATTTTTATATTGCACCTCCTTTGGCTACAGCTGTAGACCATAAAATTTTTGGCTATAGGGCAGAATGGGATTCATAATGGGAGAGAGAACCAGCAATTGTGACTTCTGTCATCTGGCACCCCTGATCTGGTGTCATCCAGAGACAAGGAATGTGAGTTGCCAATACCATGCTGATCTCCTTATGCTTTGAGTGTGAGTAATAAACTGTCCAAATTGATTTGGACTCATTGTCTTTTTCCTGGCTGAATCTGTGGGAATGTGACATGCCAACTTAAGAGATTCCACCAGGCTGCTGCTTAGTGCCTGCCTGACTGCTTGGAACAAGTCAAGCTAGGGGTTTCTTGGACCTTGATAAAACATTTTGGACTGAGTTAGATAGACTTCATTGATTCATGTCAATGTCATACCAATTTTTCACATTTTAAATATCATAACTGCTAAAATTACCAGGAAGAAATAATACATCATTCCACAGGAGAATATTACAAGAATGCTACAATTCTATTTGTAGTTCATAAGTGCATCTCTCTGAGAATTACCATTTCAAGTAGTATCTAAAGCATGCTTGGGTCTAGTGTAAGAACGAATTTTTCATGATTCTAGACAGAAAGAACAATTAGATGTGATGATCCTGAAGTCTGTAGGAATGTGCCTCATCCAAAGACCTGTAAAGAATTCCAAAGAGACATCATATAATGCACTTGGGTCAAAATAACTCTTCTGATGTCCTAGCAAAACACTGATATTTTCATTAGTAAAGAGGGAACACAGAGGCTCAACTAGAACACCAATAATTACATGGTCTCACCATGTGGAAGGCATAAAGATAACTTTAGACATGAATACAGAAATTCTGAAGAAGCATTTTTAATCTGTAAGTTTCTTAAAGATAGGGATGTTATTTTAGGTTGTGCGGTCTTTGTAATTTTTTAATTGGATGTTAAAAATAATAGTGAGTTAATTGAGGTGTGAAAAAAAGAAGGAAGCAAGGAACCAAGAGAGGGAAGAAGAGAAACTGAGGGAGAAAACAAAGAAAGTATTCTACTTAGAAGAACATGAAATTTGTAAAATGTCCCTGGTTTATTTGGTTTGTAGTAAGTATCTGTAGAAAGATGGAATGAGAGGAGAATAAAATATTAAGAAATTACATGTGACACAATCAATTCTGGAGTCATCACAATACCTGACTTGAAATTATACTGATCTACAGTAACAAAACTGAAAGGTACTGGCATAAAAACAAACACATAGACCAATGGTACAGAATAGAAAACACAAGCCCACATAACTACAGTCATCTGCTTCTTGACAAAAAATGCCAAAAATATACGGTGGGGAAAAGACTCATGGTGTCAGGAAAACCAGTTGTCCATATGTAGAAAAGTTAGACTAGATCCTTAACTCTCACCCTGCACAAAAGTCATCTCGAAATGGATGAAAGACCTAGTTTTAACCAGAAACTATGCAACTCCTAGAAGAAAACGATGAATCAACACTCTACAATAGACACAGGCAACAACTTTTATAAAGGATCCACTAAGCTCAGGAAATAATGCCAAGGGTTAGTAAATGGGGTGACATCAATTTTAAAAGTTTCTGCATGAAAAAAGAAACAATTAAGAATATGAAGAAAAAACCCTACAGAGTGGAAGAAAATATATGCTAATTACTCATCTTACACTATTA
This sequence comes from Sciurus vulgaris, assembly GCF_902686455.1. NCBI lineage: Eukaryota > Metazoa > Chordata > Mammalia > Rodentia > Sciuridae > Sciurus > Sciurus vulgaris. The sequence goes on along the minus strand of NC_136472.1, from coordinate 47,364,092 downwards.
ATATAAGAATATACAAAGAACTCAAAAAACACCAAAATCCTCCAACAAACTCAATTTATAAATGGGCAAATGAACAAAACAAGGACTTCTAAAAAGAAGAAATACAAATTGCCAACAACATATTAATCAATGTTCAAAGTAATTAACAATTATGGAAATGCAAATCAAAACTACCCTAATTTACATAAAATAATTTTGTTAAAAAAAGCCTACTTTACATTACAGATTTAATGCCTTTTTACAAAATTCTATACATTGTGAAGTTCTAATCTATGAACTAACATATTTATAACTAAGGACATTCTTAATATTTCATTACTTTTGAACATACAACTATGTTTCTTTCCTCAGAACAAAGCTTGAAAAACAAACTTTTGTCAGGAAGCAAGCTTTGTGGGATCCATGCAGAAGAGGTGAGTAAATTTTCTTTTCTTCTAGCTTAAACTGGATAAAAACAATATTCAAGCCAGTTTTTTTTTTTAACTTAGACATCCAGTTTTTTTTTTTTTCCCTAACACAAAAGCAAACTTTGTAATAGAATAATAATATACATTTTAAACTTTTGGTTATCTTTGAATGTTTTAAAGTTTTTCAGCTGAAGAAAAAAAAAAATAAAGTCAGCTAAATATTGCTTTCATAGGGGTGATATCCTAGATTCCTCCCTTAAGTCTATTATCAGAATTTCCTTAATAGAAAATTCCTGGAAGTTAACTTTTCCTTTGTGAGCTCTACAAAGTTTTGTACTGATAATTGATTGTCAGAATGAGGATGCTGGGAGTGATCATGAACTTTGTAAAATGAATTCATTCATGTGTTCTGTTTGCTGTGCAGTAAAATTGTCTCATTCATTTCTCAGGGAAGAAAAAGTCTTTCTGGTTTATCCAGGCTTAACTAAAACAATTAACTTCCTGCACCTCTCATTTCCAGATCTTTCTACAATCCTGTGTTTAATGTAGTAATTTAGTTCATATTAAGTACTTTTTGATATTAGCTCTTTGATATTAGCTATTAATTAGTAGTGGTAATATTAGAAGTGATCTTTTATTCCTCAAGGTGAGGAGATACAATTCACTGTGTTAGTTGTGTCCTACAAAATGCACACAGGAAGGAATAATTGCACTAGAGATTTATTCCATGGAAAACCTGTTACTGATAAGGAATAAGTATGAGAAATGTTTTATACCACAATGAAGACCTAATACCTATGAAGGAGTTAGGGAGGAAGTATTTTGGGTAGAACAAGAACAGTAGATTACACATACATTTTGAAAGTTTGACTCATTTTCCAAAATTGCATAGAAATAGTCAGAGAGCTCTTCAAACAGATTTGTCATCTTCTAAACATCGAACCAACACTACCCTACCTGAATCCAAACAACTTTTTCAGTCATTATCATCTTTCTGTGAGAAGGAAGGGTAAGATTTCAGGTGGAGCTAAAGCATTGCTCTTTTGTACTCCAAGGAGGAAATAGTCCATCAATCTTCATGTACCCTTTTGCCAGAACTACATCACATGCCTAGCCAAGTTGAAGGGATGCTGGAAAATGTTATTAGAGCAGTGGTCACATGCCCAGCCCAAACTTGGATTTCTTTTTTCTCCAAGGTGATAATACACCTTCACAAACAAGCAAATAAAAAATCTTTCCCAAGAATTACAATTCAAACATAGCATGCAATGTAATTTTAATAGTATCTTTCTAATATTATTCCCAAAATGAGCAAGAAATTGTTCACAAAACAAATAGTTTGAACACACAGAAACTAAATGTTAAGGCTTCATATGATGAAAGATCTGATTTTGTAGATCGGATCCTGTGTCTAATTTCATTTGGTTGCCTTTTTATATTTGTATAGAAAGAGATTTGATATTGTTTATATATGTCCTAGGAACAGAACAAGTGTGGTTTCTGCATATTCTAAATATTACAAAATAGTTAGTCATGCATCTAGATAGAAACAGTATTCTGAGGTAGTCAACATGTTCCCAAGTCCCTACAGCATCTCAGCAAATGAAAGCAAAGAGAGCATCTAAAAGAAGTGTTTGTGGTGTTTAGGGATGAAAATAAGCTCCCCCTTTTTAGTCTCTTAATTCAAGAATGATTTGCATTTTTTCTCCATATCCATGATGTGAAGATATATTATCACACACTTCTTATTTATGCATTGCTTTATGCTTCATATTGGTATTGCCTAATATTGAAAAGTATTATAATATATTTATTACAGTTTATTCTTATGCCACATCTTATTAACTACCTGTGGAGTAAATTTAGAACTTAACATTCTAGATAATAGGGGAGGCATATTTCTGTCACAATAAAATTTCAAATAATAATATTTTCTGCTGATTAAGGAGCCAGAGAGGAGCCTTCTCAAAAAGTAACCCTAAGCAATTAGTATTCATACATCAATAAAATGTGTTTTAATTTGTCATAGTAAAACATTAACAAGGGAGGATACTACAAATAATCAACTACCACCACCATTATTATTTCATAAAAGAAATGCTATGTGAACATAAATTGTAGGAAAGAAGAAACTCAGATTAGAATATTCTCCTAAACTGGCCAAATAATAAGCCTGGCTGAACAGTTGCCATGGCTGCCCACTTCTTCCTCCTCTTATAGTTATGGCCATTGCTACCAAATTTAAATTTGCTGCAAACTGGTGAGAACTTCATGACATATGCACATCAACATTTAGAATTACATTTATAATTTTTAGTAAAAGTAACATTATAAAAATTCCAAATATAGTAATTTCTCAATTATTTGAAGGTTTTTTTTGATGACTTTAATATATTTTCAAAATGTTGCAAACAAGATAAAACAGCCAACATCTAAGTTGTGCTTCAGATTAATTTACATTATGAAAAGATATGCTAACTCAGAATGTATGGAATTATTTCCATAATTCGCCATCAAATGCTTAGAACAGATTTTGCTTGTAATTCACTGAAAGTTAGAAAATTGCGGGAGTATGTTACACAGAAGAGATGAAGACTGGAAGAACAAATTTTGAAAGTTATTTTTACATCATGATAATAAAGCTCAAGAAATCTCCCAAGTCGTGGTTGTTAAAAGCAGAAAACACCATCTGGGTTTTGTAGTTAATGAATTTATTACGTAATGCAATACTTGATGTTTTAATATTGATTAAAATTTTAAAGAAAAGTTTAAAATATATTCTATGTACACAGAATAAATGCATTAAAATAAGTACCCCAAATGTTACAATGATTTCTTTCTGAAAGATAGAGCATCAACCGAGTGAAAGGCAAAAATGGAGTTGGGCAAATTACCTAAACCTGATGTAGTAGTAACCTCCATTCCACATCAATACTTGTCATCACTAGTTAGGAAAACAATATTTTCCTAAAAGACTATTTAGTCTGGCTGTAAATGATTAACAGACACCATACTGGAACAAATAGGAAAATGCCAATCAACTTTGCATTCAATTTGTGAAACCTAATAGAAATTGTCCTTTACTGAAATGAGTAGCACGACATAATAGCTAGGTAAATAAAATTACCTTAGAAAATTAATATGAGACAGAGAAGCTATATCCAAAATATCATTATTTTGGGGACACTTGTGAAAATTTGTTGGGACCAGAGTTATAGAAATTGTTAATTCTGAATTTAAAATATTAATTTAAGTGGCTGGTGGCTCAAGTGAAAATTTTCATCCTGAAGACTACTAGTAAACATGGGCACACGATAACAACTTTGTCTTCTTATGCTTCATGCACTTCACTATTCCTATCACTAGAAGATAGTGAATTGGTATAGAAACGAGAAAACATTAATTATTTTATAAGAAATTACAAATTCCTGTTGCTTCCTTGTTTAGAGTTCAGTTGTGGTACAGAAATGTTTACATGTCAAATTCTCAAACTCTTTCTGTCCTTCCTTCTTCTTCCTTCCACTTTCCTTCCTTCGTTCTCCTCCCCTACTCCTTGTCTCTGTATTATTCCAATTTTAGTATATGTGCCGAAGAAGCAAAAATTTATCATTCTTTTTCTTCTCCTGGCCATAATTGTGTGCATGTGTGTGTTTCTCCTGAGTAAAACATCAGGACCCCAAGTCTAAGGTAAAAAAAATAAAATTGAGGCCCTTACATTAGAATGTTGGAAAGAGTCTTTTCTGGAAGTTTGGGAAAGCATGCTCATCATCTGTGTCTTAGAACCTAATTCAGGGTGGTAGTCAAATTTGTCTTCTATAGAGATCTCTTTAACAGCTTTGAATTTACATCCACCCTCTTTAAAATGGCTTTCTTCCTAAGTAGAATAGCACTCTTTACCTTCTGTCACATTTGTGCTGCCTTCTCCATTAGAAAAGTGGAAAATTCAAATGTGCTCATCAATTTAAAGTTTCTCATAGTTAGTAATTGAAAATAATTAAAATTATATAAACAGTGACAACTGAGACATACATATATATGACTATATCTAACAACTAAGATTATATTTTCAGCAATGCCTGGGTGACAGAAATTTTGTGGTTAGTTAAAGAGTAGGTGAAGAGCAATAAGCAAATTTCTTTAAGTAATACTTTTTTAAAAATATGACTTTTTAAAAATAGGCTTTGGCTTTTCTCATTGTATCTCAGACCTTGGAATGTCTGATGCTCAAAACAGAGAGTGTGTGTGTTTTATTTCCAAACAAGTAGAGTTCTATTTTGCTTGACCACAAATTTGCTCTTGTACAGTCTGTAGGAATTTGTAACTATAAGCTTGAAATATAAGTGAATTTAGGTACTAATCTATGCTTCTGCTTTTACAGTCAAAAAAAATCCAAGCCCAGCTGAAGGAACTTCGTTATGGGAAGAAGGACTTGTTATTTAAGGTGAGCATCTTTCTTCCTCTCTCCTCCAAGTTTCTAGCACAATGTCAAAAACATTACTTAGCTTAAACTTAATTTCTATAATTTGTCAAGAACTGGAGTCTCAAGTTAAAGCACTGAAGATACTTTAATTTTATTGCACAATTAATTTAGGTAAATATAATTTCCTGTGTATGTTCCTTATCAAAGGCAGATGTTGTTGCAAAGTATTTAAGTTTCCTCTGCAATTCCAATTACTTTAATTCAACATGGGGAAATGTTGTCTTTTGCAAGATTTCTGTGAACTAGAGCATATATTAAGGGAAGTCCAAAGAAGAGTTTTTAGTGACCTACAGTCTTGACTTTCAGAGGTCCCTAAAGAAATTTATTTATTACTAAGACTCCTCATATTGCATTATTATTGCTTGATTTTGGTTACTGGTACTCTCATTACAAAACTACCTAGTCAAATCCTATGAATAACTAGGATTCTGACACAATCTGTATATGCAGTGGACTGGAGATATATATATATATATTATATATTTACATTTGAGTTGTCGATGGACCTTTATTTTATTCATTTATTTATGTAATGCTGAGGACTGAACCAAGTGCCTCACACATGCCAGGCAAGTGCTCTACCGCTAAGCCACAATCTCAGCCCCAAGTTAAGTTTCTTGAGATGGAAAATTATCTTTATTATTCAGTTAGGCAGTAGTTTAACTATATGCATACTTATAAAATGAGGCAAGAAGCGTAAAGAAAAACCACTAGTTCACAGAAGCAGTGGAAAAGAAAATAAGGAAAAAGATTCTCCCCAGCCTTAGAAGAAGCTGCCCTGCCAACTCTTGGTTTTTGTTCCATAAAATTCATTTCAGACTCCTTATATTGAAAAATATAGGAGAATAAATTTGGGTCATTTTAAGTCACTATGTTTGTGGTAATTTGATATAGCAGCAATGAATACAGAGAGTTTCCTTTTCCCTCTTGGGCAGGGGAGATACAAGTCAGATAATTCTAATATGCTTTTGTACATCTGCCTTGCCAAATGAAAGGGAGTGATATAACTTTAGATTTTTGTGAGTAATAATGATAATTTGTTATTAAAATAAGTTTAAATTAATTTATATGCAATACATTTTAAGCACATTTAACTACAGTAATCATCTCAAACTACAAAAGTTAGGTTTTAAAACAAGAACAACTCCCTATTTTTTTAATTGAAAAAATTATCAATTTCTCCAATAAGAACAATGAGAAATGACTCATGTTTCCTCTTTAGTATCTTTATTCTTGGCTTTGGAGTCATAGGAATACTTTCTTATTATGCTGAGCAATGTTTATTAAATACTTATCACATTTTCATTCAGTGTGTGTGTATGTCTGAGCATAGCTTGCCATTTGCTCTTCCATAATATGTTTCCTGTCATTTCTTTGGCTTTATTATAGCAAGATATTTCCTTGCACCCCAAGCAAATTGTTAATTAATTCTCACTAATGCTTAGTAACCTCACCTCCCAGCACTCTACCTATTTCATTTGAAAAATAGCTAGGATAGAATTTGAAAGCCAAGGCATTTGCTTTCTACCTTTATCTTTCATGCTGAGACACTGGAACTCAGGTTAGCTTAACTCTTCCAGTCAGCCTGGACTTAGCTTTTGTAGTCAAAAAAAAAAAAAAAAACACTTGAAATTAACAACAAAACTCTCTGTGTATCTGTGTGTGTGTCTGTGTGTGTGTGTGTGTGTGTGTGTGTCATTTCCAAAAACTTCCAAATTCTCTGAGTTAATTTAACTGCATAAAGTCAGAAGTGTTTTAAAACAAATCTTGGTGCCTTGGTACTCATGAGTTGTAGGTGTTAGGCTGAGAGACTTTTGCAAAGACAAAAGATCATATGAGAATTTTTTACTCTTTTGAATATTATTTCTCAAATTAAGAGGTTTGGAGGAAAAAAAAGAGTTGGGAGAAGAAAACGAGAATATCCTATAATGTTCTGTGATTTTCTTTTTTGTTATAAGCCAGTCGAATGCAGTTCAATTTACCAACTTTCAGAAGCTACCTAAATCAAAATTTGCTAAAACTATGATTTTTAAAAATAAAACATTATTTGTAACCCTTGTTATTTCATGCCACTTTAGGAGCAATGCATATATACATACAAAATTGGGAGAGGAAAATGAAGCTGTGTTAACTGTCCAAAAACTGTTTCATAGTAGGATTTTTATTAATTCAAATACAAAGTCTGAAAGTATGACACTTTTATAGTTTGCTTGCTCAAGTAGCTCAACAATGACAAGACTACAATTTGTCTTTATTCTACCTTTTCATACCACCACTCTCAAATTGAATTGCTCTAAACTGATTCCTCATTGTTTCATGATGGCCGCTGGAGATGTGTCAGAGGTGTCTTCATCCTGATGTGCAGAGAGGAGAAAAGGGAGGACGTGTCCCTCAAGGTTATTATGCTCATAAAGTGATAAGTTTTACAGAGATCTCACCACATTAGATCCATTCAAAATAAAACCTTAGCATTTTTCACATTCTGTTGTGCAAAATGTTTCTTTTAGTCATAAAAGGACGTGAATTGTTGGTCAGGAGGCAACAGACAGCTTCTACTATCATGAGTGTTACTCATCCATTTGTCATGAGGACAGCAAACTTGCTGTTTATTGCAATATCAATTTAGTAGTTTATTAATTCTTGAATAAACAGTAAATAATATACAAGTCAGGGAAGCAGATCATAGACACTCAAGTATGTGCCATTTATACAGTAGATTCACACAGAAATTCACCCATGTACTTTTGCAAATGTGTCTATCAAATTATCTTTGATGATACTTTGCTGATACCTGAGATGACAACTAGAAGATTCTATTTCAAGTAATTTCCCCTTAGGATCTAATCAATTTTGAATAGAAATAATGTTTTTGGTAAATGCAGAGACTGAAGGAGAAATACTTGCTGATGGAGCATTGAAATTTTATCCTAAAAACAATGGTATGTACTGACAATTGCAAGGCACCATGATGAATTCAGTGCCCTTATTAAAGCTTGAGAACCGTCTGGCTTTGGAAAGGCTGCCAGCTGCAGGAAGCACTCTCCACTGAAGAAGGAGGTGACACCTCACTCACTGCTAGTACTTGAGTTACCTAGAATCCTTCATGACATTTGCAGCTGAAATTCCTATAATACTTATGCTCCATTTTCTTGTCCTTTCATATTATATATATATATATATATATATATATATATATATATATATATATACATATGTGTGTGTGCAGAAGACATGTTTGGGTAACCCTAGGATGGCGGCTGGCGTTGAGCCAAGAGGTGGCGCATAATTAATGTTAACACGGTGTGAACTACTTTTGTCTGATTAGTTAATGTCTAGTTAGTTAATTAGTTAATGTGCTAGTGGTCAACAGATATTCCTCATTCTTTCTTGATTGGTACTGAGGGGCATGCCTCAATTGTGCTAATCCTAAGCTGATTGGCTGCCTTAGGTATATAAGACACACACCTATAGGAAGCATGAAGTATAAGTAGCACCTCTGACAGATCGCAGAAGGCAGATTTCAGATTGCAGAACGGAGAAGTAAAGCCACACCTCTAGATAGCAGAGTGAAGGATGCAGGATGCAGGATGCACCTTTAAGAAGAAGAAGCAGAACTAAGAAGATATAGATTTCTGAAAGTGTAGTCCCTCTCTCTTAAGCAAAGTCTCTCTTTCTCTCTTATGCAAAGCCTCTCTCTCTCTCTCTCTCTCCTCTCAAAGCCTTTCTTCCTCTATAAGCTAAGGAACAAGTGAGCAAGCGAGAAAGCAGTGCACTAAGGAGAAAGATAATAGAAGTAGCTCAGTTTCCAGTCCACTTCCGATAAATACCCACGCAATTGTTGCTGCAGGTGGTAACAAATTGCCACAGGCAGCGACATGTGTGTGTGTATACACACATACAGACACATATTTATATATGTATTTTATATTTAATTTATATATATAATTTATATATAAATAAGCTGCATATATATTTTAGAATTTTAGTCATTTGATTTTCATTTCTCACTTCTATTTTATTCATTTTGGCAAAATCAAGACAATTTCTACAATACTCCCCACTTATTTATAACTTATTTATATATATTTGATTTCAAGAGTATTATTTTCTCACTGCAGAAAAGTTTCAAAATATAAAGCTATAAGCAAACACGTCAAATACCATCACTCACAACAAGCACAAACAATAATTAGGCATATAACGTATTTTTATCTAGTTTTTTGTATAAGGCATAACCAATATGTGACATATATAATGTGTGTATTTATAATATCATCCATATGCACATGAAATTTTATATGAAACAATTTTAAAATATAAAGGGATCTTTTCTTTTTCATTTTTCATATATTTTAAATGCATAATCTTCTATGATAAAATACACCAAAATGACTTAACCACTCCCTTAAATGTTTGTGAATGTGTGGGTTTACATATGTATAGGAGTGTTATTTTAATTTACATTATAATAAAAATGACTTCGTACTTTTAATCTCATTATTTTTAATAAGAAACTTATTTGTAATAATAATATTGCGAATATTATAATAATGGTTACTTTTAAGAGAATGATAACAATTTACATTTCCATCAGTTCAATAAGAAGAAAATTGAGTTTAAGAGTTCTTTTTTATGGACATTTTATTTAAAGAAACACAAACAAATAAGTAGGCACATAAATAATTATTAAAACTAATAATGCAATACAATGACAAATTGTTGTTCTGAGAGATTATAAAATGATTTTTTTTTAATTTGTTATACAATTGATAATTGTGCAGCTGCATATATATTTTAGAACTTTAATCATTTGATTTTCATTTTTCACTTCTACTTTATTCATTTTGGTAAAATCAAGACAATTTTTACAATACTCCCCATTCAAAAAATTTAAACTATCAACTACTCTATGAAGAAAGGCATAATAAATCAAGTTTTATGACCAGATTTTCAAAAGGAGAAATTTCCATACCTATTTGTCAATTAACTCTGAACTCCATTTCATCTTTTGTAGGCTTATGATTAAATACAGCCTGAGTGGGAAGATTTTTAAACATAAATTTTGGCCATGAAAAATTTTCTGAACTGACTTTCTGTTTATGAAGACTGACTTATTTTTATGCAACTGCAGAGAGTTTGGTGCAACATGTCAAATTGCTCCCATTTGGGTTTTTAAAATCAGAAGTGCAATATCAATCATTCTGAATTTAGTATTACATTTATATTATTTATATTACATTTATATTGCATTTATGTATTACATTTATATATTTTATATATTTATATATACATATATTTTTATATTATATTTATATATACTTTACACATTACTTAAACATAATACACATTAATATGTGTAATATTACACATTACATTCATATATTTATATACATAATTTATATATACATTATATATTACACTTCTATATACATTTATTATGTATATACATTTATAAACAAATCAAAAGTATAATATCAGTCACTTCATTTCATTTTACATTTATATATTTTTCATTACTTTCATATATAATGTTTACATGTACAGTTATTATATAAATGTATATATTTGTATTAGCATTTACAAACATAATAAATGACATATTGGTATTAAATATGCCTGAAATATAAGATTTTTAAAAAATACTACTTGTCACATCTACATGTATAATCTTGAATCAATAAAATTAGGAAATTTCTAATATTATAAAAAGTTGACATATATTGAGTAATACCTATGCATTTCCTATTTTGCTATGTGCTTTAATATACATTATCTCATTTCCTCTTCCAGACAACTTAGACATATATGAAATATTGTATGTTTGTGTGTACACATGTATAAACATGCACACACACTCTGTGTGTTTATGTGTGTAAAACGAGGCCTGAGAAATTATTCACTCAAGGTTGCTTAGGTAGTGTTTTACTAACAATCAGTTTTAATGTATTCAGTAAAATTCAGAGTCTGTATTGAACCCTTCCTGTGCTACTCTGTTTCTTCTGTTTGTTTCCTTTGGTCTTCCTAATGTCTGGCTCTCCATTTGGTTATTATGTCCACTTTCTTCACTCCAAATTCTTATCTTCCTTTCTACTGTAGTTACAAAACATTTTGACTATCCCATCTTGGTTTTTGTTTGTTTGTTTGTTTGTTTTTCTGGTGTTTATGAACACTTTATCTATGTCCTAACTTTTGGTTTCAAATGAAAAGACTTTTTGATTCCAATTGCCATTCTTCCTTCCCATATTACAATTTTTGGGCACATTCAATTTAGATTCATTCTATGGGTTTCACAAAACAAGAAGGAAAAAGAAACAATATTAAAAGGGAAACTATTACATACTAAATCTGCTATACAATGTTGATAATTTTGTGATTATACCTGTTATTTATTGAACAACAAGTTTGATGATACTATATGTTCCCAGACATTTGAAATAGTGACTTAAATTTAATTAACTAATTAGTTAAATTTAAATATTTAATTTAAATATGATGTAGGATATATATACAATTTATAGAGGCAGAAAGGTATGTTTTTTTTCTTCTCCATCATAAGGATCATGGCTGAAATTGTTATAACAAAAAGTAAACCAGAGAAAAGCGCAACAAATATACTTAATCAAAGTTTTACATGACATAGGACCTTTCAGAAACGAAGAGCAAAGACACCGAGAAACTATTTTTTGTGCTTATATTTGATGAAGAGTGGTAAACCAAGTAGAAATGTGACTGGACAAAAATGTACAATGTAGTAGCTAGAGACTGCAGCGATGTAGTAGTTGTGGGGAGGACCTAGAAATACCTGTCTGTCATATTTTCCTTGGCCTTTCTGTATAGCATCCCCTCCTCCTCAGATTGGGGTCAGACCACTCTGGAATAAGGGCCTAGAAAAAGTAGGTCAGAGAATTTCTTTAAAACCATCTCTTCCAAAGAAAGGCAGAGGAAGGTTAGAGTATCATTTCTAAGTGTTATAGATATCTTTGGGGACCAAAGGTTCTGGTTCTATGACTCACCTTGGGGAAGAGAAGTGGCAGATGTTCAGAGAGAACTTCTGAGTCTCTTCCAAAGGCTTTCACTTCAAAGTACTGAGCAAGTCAAAATGCCATACTTTGAGGTAGCGTTTTTGACTCACATTTTATAATTTATCTTGTGCTGTGATGTATATTATTTCATCTAATCCTTACCACAGCCCCTGCAACAGAGAGGAAGAGTTTTACATTCCATTTCACAGTAAGGAAGTTGAGACCTAGAGAAGTTTGCTCTTACTTATAACCACCAAAATATTTGAGTAAAACAAATTTATTTAGTAATTGATGCTATCACCTTGCATTTTATTTATTTTGGATTTATTCATTTATTCATATTTTATGAAACTAACTTCTTGGGATAAATGGCTCTAGTGTATTTGGCAGGGTTTTATAGTTTTGCTGTGGCAACTACTCCCACAGTATATGTATATGTAATCATATCAAATGCTGGCATTTATTCTAAAATCTTTAGCTACAGAAGAGATCTATTCCTTCTGAAACTGAAACATCAAAATTGCATGTGTCATCATTGTTATTTCCTCTGGAATCTAAACATTAAATTTCATAACCCCATTGTCAGTTATTTCCAAAAGAGAGTGTTGAACATTAATTCCAAGTCTGAATATCAGGGAGTATCAAAATTATTTCCTCATTCTTCTGGTCATCTATAAGGAATTTTTTGAAACTGTTGTGACTTAATTCTGAAAGTTTTGTGCAATTTAAATTAATTTTTGTGTATCTGTCTTTCATTAATTTATATTTATTCCATCCATATATTAAACCAAAATTTTAAATGAGCTGTAGGCACCTTGCAAAAGAGGTTTGAGTGGTTACTTATTTTATTTTCTTGCATTACTCCACAAGCTTAAAGTTTTCAGAACATATTCATTTGAGCCTCAAAAATAGCTCTATGGATCAGCTGGACAGTCAACTTGGTCATTTCATCATGGATCAGAAAATCAAGACCCTGAGCAGTTTAAAATAGCCACCTGAAATTATGGGACAGATGAATGGAAGAGTTTTGTCTTTATCAAAGGTTTTGATGTCAGTAGGTAACATTTTTCTAAGTTATATTCTATTCTGTATCTTAAGGTGATTTACATGCTATGTATTTTTAAGAATAATTTTTTAATGCACTCAAAGATCTACAGGCCAGACATAAATAGCTGGAAATACAGGTTTGGTGACATGAAAAAAAATAATTTACTCGTAATTAAAACTCAATGTATTTCCTTAAAAATAAGTATTTTAAGCATAAAATATGATGCCTTCAGTTCAGAATTGACAATTGCTTGGAATAGAGGTGTCTTTTCTATGACTCCTTATTTTTTTGTAAACCACCCTACTAGTCTTAGAGAGTGTTAAGAGCATATTCTGTGTGTAAGAATCATGAAAAAGTTCATTGCCAGAGTCAACCCAACTTTTCAGCCCTAATGCTTCCATGCTTAAAGTGCAAAAGCCAAATAGCATCACTTATTTTTAATTACTCATTAATACTGTAATAGAAATGAGACTTTTTAAAAGATCACACATATTTCTTATCAGAAGTCATGGCAACCTAAAATTAAATGAACCTTAATTTAGTTTCTCCAAAAGCTATAGGAATTCTCCAAACACTAAGAATCACTTTTGGTCTAAAGTTTAGAATAACATTTTTAGAGGTATTTTGGATGAAGAAACTCAGTCCAGATAATTGAAGTTACTTATCTGCAATTACACAAATTCTGAGGAAGTCTTTTGACTTCATATTCAATCCTTTGAGCAAAAGCATCTCTTGAAAATGTAGTATGTATCCAACACTGAGCAATGTGTTACTGGCCAAGATGCTTTCTTGCTTTAGTGAGGGGTTTGGAGTCAGTAGATAATACATTCCAGGGAGATATTAACTCTTTGGAACTTGTCCATAATTTTCATAGGTTTCCATATAGCAGTTTTCTTAGGAATTTATAAAATTTATCAGATTATTGATAGTGCATATTGCATCCAAATGTTATTACTTTAAGGATTATTGCTTTGCATTTTGATGCTTACTTTCTACATTTTAAGCACTCTCAGGTAATAGCAAGAGGAGGTTTCTCTGTCTGTCATTGGGCATGAACCCATGCTTGTTTCAAGTTTTGCTTTCTCTTTTTTATTCTGTTCACTTATTTTAAAACTGAGGGATATGTGTGTGTTTGTGTATGGGTGTGTGTGTGTGTGTCTCCCAAGCTTGTGGTTATATTAGTAATAATTTAAAGAAAATGTAAAAAAAAAGTTGTTCAAAGAAAACATTTACAACTTTAAATAATCAGTATAGCCTAGCATACTCTAGGTTCTAGGTTTGATCTCCAGTACCATAAAAATGTATGTAAATTTTAGCCTTTCATATTTTAAATTTTTTTTTGTTTTTATAAACCACATTTTAAACTAATCCAGGATTTTAAAAAAGAAGAATCACAGAATAAAATGAAACATTAAAAATGAAATGTCAGAACTTATAAATACATTTAAAAGTATAAACATATTTGTGTTTCTTATGTCCCTCCCTCTGCCTATTCCAAACCTTGCTAAAGGATCTTAATATGTTTTCCCACCAAGTTTGGATCTAGCCTTAAACTCTCATTCTAAAATTTGAAACAGTTTCTTACAGACATTTAGAGTCTGTACTCAAGGTGACATCTATTTCTGCCTCTTAGTGAATTATAATATTTTGCCTATAGCAGCCTCTGAAAAGCTCTAAAAGCTCTAAAAAGCTATGCTCAAGATTAACTCCCTACTGTTCTACCACTACAGTGGACAATATTTGCTATATTTGCAAAAACTTAGAAAAGTGAAATATAATCTAAGGAATGTTGGAATAGAATGTGAAACCCAGTATACTTGTGAGTGCTTGTACGTAAAATCAAAATGATAATGTTTACTTTTAGGCCAATCATAGAACATTATCTTTTGGTCTGAGGAAGTGGGTTGAGCACTGAACTGTGGACCTTCCCTACATGTTCTGGTCCTGTCCCTCAGGTGGCCTGTATCTTGGCTTAGCATGCTGTATTTCTATTGAGAAGGGCCTACCGCCTTAACTAAGTTTAGATGACTTTGCACATTTCCTTACTTGGAGTGTAAATAGAGCAGGGATGCCATCACAAGATCTTTGTGGAAATCAGTTCTTCATTAAAATTGTCTCAAATATTAGTGTCAGCTCTAAGCATAGCAACAGTCAATTAATGATTTCTTTTATTTTTAATGCCTAAATGTTTCCTTCTTACATATATATACTTCATTGTGAAACATCTTTTATTTCTTCTGAGACAAGGAACATTCAAAATGTGTTCCTACCGAGAATTCACACTGAGTTCTGAAATTATGCCCTTTTTCAGAATTAAATTTGAATACTCTGAAACTACTGCCCAGGGACAGTTCTACATCCTCAAATAGTCCTCATCCAAAATTAAAATACAAAACAAGTACAGTGCATCTCTTTTCTAAATGTATATTTTATTATGACCCAAAATATATAAAGAAAGATAAACAATCAGTAATTTTACTCATTATAAAATTTTCAAAGTGCCTTGTTTTCTCTATCCTTTATCCTAATGGTGAAGCCAAGTAATTTCAGAAGACAAGAGCAAGTTATTGTTTTTCTCTTTTTAATACCTCTTGTGGGCACATTTAGACATTCCTTCTGTCCTGACAAGAAGCATTTCAAAGCGTATTTCTGTTTACTTCATTTATTTCACTTCATTTTATTATTGTTACTTAGTTTCAAGGGTGTTTGTTAACCTACACATAATAAAAAAAAGAAGCAGTCAATTGCCTCTGAAGGTAATTGCAAAGAAAGCAGCTGCAGCAGATACAGCTTACAGTAATTTAAAAAGGAGAGGGAGATCACTACTATAAATATCATAGTTGTAAAAAGGAATGCAGAGCTTATGGTCAGTGACCACCACCAGTTAAGTCATCTTGCCTGGATTTATGTTTTTTAAGAAAGATTCAAGTATCTTGACTGCAACCATGGTCTTTGGGATATAACA
The DNA here is from genome assembly GCF_902686455.1 of Sciurus vulgaris. Classification (NCBI taxonomy): domain Eukaryota; kingdom Metazoa; phylum Chordata; class Mammalia; order Rodentia; family Sciuridae; genus Sciurus; species Sciurus vulgaris. The sequence goes on along the minus strand of NC_136472.1, from coordinate 47,348,170 downwards.
AACCCCATTGAAGAAACAAGTCACATTACCTTAATGAGGATGTTTTCAAGAGTGTCAGATTTCACCTTGGAATGGTCCTGCAAACAGCTTCTGATGCAGTCTCCCACAAGATATAGGACAATCTCCCCAACAGCATTGTTTGTGATTGTAAATATTAGTTTTGAAAGTTCACAACACTCTAAGGCAAAAGGTATATTTTTCCCTCTTACAAAACTCCGTGTTAAAGAACCGTTTGTCATTCTCAATGAGAGATGTTTTATGTTGCTCTCTGATTCCCACAGAGATGCCAGGTTTCTGCTTTTAAGGCATGTTTTCCTGTGGTTCTTTTGTTTTTGTTCCTTGTCTCTGTTTTTTTTTTCATTTCTATTCTATTTGTTCTCCTTCCGAAGCAGAATTTAAGGTTATGTTGTATTAGGTTTTCATTCCCAGAAACACTAACAGTTTTAAGCAAGAATAGAACTTAATTCCCTGTTAACCATGAAATAAACTCAGAAGGTAAGGTAAAATGCAGAACTTATGTAGACAATTAAAATCATTTCAACCTCTGAACCCACTTAGCCAGAAGCTAAATATTAAATATTCAAATATGTTGTATCTTAAAATATTTTAAAATTTTCATTTCAATTGCATGATTTCTTCTCTTATTTCTCTTATAACCAGCACATCTTCCCACTCTTCCCCCAACCAATGGCACCCCTACTCCAGAATAACAGAAGTATAAAAATTCCTCTAGGTTGAAAGGATCCATATGGGGTGTATTATACATTTTGTGAGAATTTTGTGTCCTTATTTTTGTTAGAGGGTCATGGTCATTTAGTGCTTCGTGCAATAAGACAAAAAACAAAACAGAACAAACAAACAAAAAAAAGAACACTTTTCACACTGTACAGTTAAAAACCACAAAATATAGGTGATCAAATTTTTGTATTGCACCCTTAAAAGGAACAAAGAAAATTAATTCTAAAAAAAAAATTGCTTTACCACTTGGATTAATCTATATAGCAATTTTTTTTTTATTAAGCCTAAGTATCATCCAGTAAATATTTTGTAAATTTCTTTTTGTTTAGTAAATTTAATTTACTGTGGTAAAAAAGATACATAGTTGAAGTAAGGGGGATCTGAGGTCTTTACTAGCTTTTTACAAACCTAGAAACTAAAGTTACATAAAGTCATCATGATATCAGTTCCTTGGTGAGTGAAATATGAATAAGATCAGAATTCATACCTCATAGTTAGTTAGCAAGAGCAAATGAAATTGTACATACAAATACACCTTGCAAAATATTTTATATATGTTCTATGATCAGTGAGTCATTCATTTTGTTCCCCCCTCCCCCGAGAGGGAAATGTATTTCTCAAGAAATTACCAGTTTACTTTTTCAGTCTAAAGAATTATGTTGTTAGCTTCATTTAACAGATAAATCACATGTTCTTAACTCAGATCCTCATACTTATCCATGTCTGGGATACATAATTACAGTTCACATCCTTCTTTTCCCTTTAAGATATGAAACATCCTTGGAAGTCAAGAGAAAAAGCAGTTTATCTCCTTTAATTTAGGTACACGTATATTTGTTTTATGTAATTATAAACAAGAGCAAAAGAATCTCAGGAACATTCTGGTGAGAAAACTGCTCATGCTTTATGATACTTATGTAGCAATCAAGGAATAAAGAATCAATATATATTCAAAAATGAATTCTTAGGGTATAAGGATTTTTTTCTAGTAAAGATTTCACATGAGTTGAAGAAAAGAAATAATGTAGAGAACAAGATAAAATTACAATTGCAATTGACCATTGGCCATTGGCTGGAGACAGAGGTTTGAAAGATTGTATTCTCCTTTCCAACTATCTTTAATTTGTGAGAATAATAAAAATTATTTTCAATCTTTGATAACATAAAGAAGAACTTTATTACAAAAATCCAACATCATTCTTGCATGCATTTTGACAAATTAATATTCTGATAAGTTCACCACATATCCATTAAAATTTTTAAGTCTTCTAAATAATATTGAAAATAGATCTCTGGATTTTTTTTTTTTCAAATTAATCAGAAACTAAGTTAACTCAATATAATACCACTAGCCCATGTTTTGTGTATTAAATTTGTTTGCTTTAAATAGATTGGAGAGAATAGTGATCTCATAATTGATAAATTCACTTATTTGAACACTTTATTAGCATAATGCTTGGATTTTAATGTTATCTTAGTCTGCAAGAATTCAATAGCAATTAAGTAGTCTTATAGATTGCCTGTTCGATTCTGTTTTGATAACAAAAACTCAGCTTGAGCCAAACTGAAAGAAGATGCTTTGTTGGTACTTCACAAATTGTAACGTGTGAGAAACACCTGTGTGTCTTGTTAAAAGGAAATTCTGGTTTCGTACTTCTGGAGAGGGCCTGGATTCTACACTTCAAACAAGCCTAAAGGAGGCACTGACTCTGATGGTCTGTGGGCCACACTTTAAAATTGCAAGGCCTTTCCCCACTTAACTAATTAGGGTTTTGACAGGGCTTGTTTCTCTTCTTCTTAATTTAAATATTCTTAATTTTAATATTCTCTAGACATTTGTGTTTGAAAGAATGAGCATTTGAAATTCCAGTGGTTTAAAATCCATTTTAGTCATTTTTCTTAACTTAATAGTGATACTTTTTTATGCTAATTTCTAAACGATCCTGCAGACACAAGTTAACAAAGAGGATGCATTATGAGAAATGCATTGTTGGATGATTTTATCACTGTGTAAAACTAACATAAAACTATCACTGTGTAAAAACTAACATAAACTGATGTTGCTGATGTAACACAACATACCATGTATGGTAAACACTTTGTTTTTTAAGTAGAAGGAAGACAGTCTAAAATAATAGTAAAAAGTATAATATAGTAAATACATAATCCAATAACATTTATTATTATGTATTATTTATTCTACATTTGCATGTGCTACATTTTACAACTACTGGCAACCCACTGTAGTTTTACCAGCATCAACACAAGCATGTGGATCATGCATTATGCTATGACATTAAGACAGCTTTGACATCAATAGATGACAGGATAAGCTATAAGCTCCATTATAATTTAATGGGACCACTGTGATAAACGAGGTTCGTCACTGACCAAAATATCATTATGGAATTCATGACTGTGTTTGCCTTTATTATTAACATCTTTTTTTTTCCACTTAATTCAAGTGACATTCTAATTGGCAAAGGAAAATGAAGTTGGATAAAAAAATTGTTAGGGCCCTCAGTCTAGTAAGAGAGGTAGTTTAGTTTGCAAACTATTTTAATAAAACATGCTATTTTATACTTTATCCACCACTCTTTGCGGAAGAAACCACAGAGAAAGGGTAAAACAAACAACAAACAAACAAAATGCAGATTTCCACCACTCCTGGCCCGGGGTTGCTCCAAGCGGCTCACTGCCGCTTCTTGCTCTTATGGCCTGACCAGCGGGACAAAAGACACGTACTCTTCAGAAGTTCATGAAGCAGCTTCCCCTTTATTCAGATAACACCCTCAATATATAAGCAGTCTCATGCATAAGCAATTGTAACCACATATGTCCACCCAATCCTGTTAAAGGTCAAGCGATCACTAGCTCAAGCATACATGTAAAGTATATCTGTCCACGCCCTAGGTGGCTGAACTGATTATCATACAGCCAATTGTAAATGCTTCCTGCCATTCTCCAGGCATAATCAGGACGCCGTTGCTCTCTGCCAGTCGCCATCATTAGATGCATGTGGCGTAAACCTGGGCACCGGGTCTGGCCCGCCACACACACACAAAAAAACAGTGAAATTGTTTCTACCTTGGTAGTAGCTTATTGGAAGAGTGGTGGATTAGACCTTGTAGACATTGCACTAACTTGGTAGGTAATCAATATTATCTATAGGAAGGAAAGAAAGAAGAAAGAAAAGAGTAATTAAGTGAGGAATGCTGTCTATATTGAGGTTGGTTTAAAGATGTACCACTACTAAGTTGTTATAGGAACTAACTCAAATGTATGTCACATGGAGAAAGACAAGGGAAGAGACTGAGAAGATAAATTGGAAACAAATCATAAGAGATATTAGTAAACTTCAGACAAATGTATTTATATATAGTGCTTCCCTTTATTCCTTTATGGTGACTAAAGACTCTAGCTTTTACTTTATCTGGGAATCAACTTCTCTCTCTGACTTGCTTTTCTGTTCTCATGGGTCCTGGGTTTGGCTTATCTTTTCAATTCTTTTGACCAGCAACAATATAGCTGCAAGTATGTGCTTCCGACTGATCAGCAGGTTCATTGGTTCTGCTTATTTTTGTATTTTTTTTTTTTTATTATCCTTCTTTTAATAGTTACCACCTTTTTTGAAATTTTTGAAATATTTTAGTTTTTATTTTTGTATTTATTTTGATATGTGGTAATGATACAGATCCACAAGTTATGGTATAATGTTTCAACCTGTACACAATTTATGATATTCAAATCAAGAGACATCATTTAACCTCCTCAGGTAAAGTTAGGATCATCAAAAAGACAAAAACATATCAAAGTCTGGCAGTAATGTAGAGAAAGGAGAACTCTTATATACACTTTTGGAAAACAGTACAGAGGTGCCTTGAAAACTAAAACTAGAACTAGCAAATGACTCAGCATTACACTTCTGGGCATATATCCAAAGGAAAAGATATCACCATGGGAGGAGACAGCTGTACACCCTTGTATGCTGCAGCATGATTTGCAAGAGATAAGATTGGAATAACCCAGGTGTCCGTCAGTGAAGAATGAATGAGCAAAATGAGGATGCATACAACAACAGATACCATTCAACCACAAAAAGGATGAAATTCCATCATTTCACAAGATTTTTTGGCAACATGGATTAGCCTAGATGACATTTTTGTTAAGTGATGTAAGTCAGGCACAGAAAGACACACATACTGCATGATCTTACTTATATATGGAAGATATAAAAAGGTGATCTCATAGAGGAAGCTTATAACAGTGGTTTCTAGTGTTTGGGAAAAGTAGGAAGAATAAGAGGATAGAAAAAGTTTCCTTACATTTTACCCACAACTGGGGTTGCTCTTTCTGTCTTCAACTCATATAAGGGTCAAGACAGTACAGCCCTTAAGTGCACAGATTATGGACCCAGGCTTTCTAGATTTAATATTGTCTTAATAAAATACGAATTTAAACAAGATGAGTAAACTTCACCTCCTTTTTTTCCCCTATCTATAAAATGTTAATGGTAGCTTTCAAATTATATAGTTATATTGAGAATCCAATTAATTAATATAAGTAAGTTATGAATTTGTAATACTCTCTGGTACATATGCACTGAACAGTATTTGTAATTTTTACTCAAAAAAAGTGGAAATTTTACTTTCTATCATAATATTGCAATCCAAGTATCTGGGGTCCAACAGGAACTTAGGTTCAATCCAGGCTGTCCTATTTTTGAGTGAGGTGCATAACCTCTGAGGCAGTTCCCAAATGCAAAATTAAAACACCATTTGACTATAGAAGCAGTGTATGTAGAGATAGGGTATTTGAGCCAGCAACCTGACAGGCACTCAGCAAATGCTAGTTGCTTTTGTCAACTCTCCTAGGTTTTTTGTTTTGTTTTGTTTAATATGTGCGGACAAGAATAGATAAACATGCTTTCCCATGTTCATGATGGTCTTAGGCTTGTCTGGGATAGGTGTGAGAGTTATTGTTTCATTAGGAAGAAGAGACAGAAAAAGAATCCATAGGGAATACCACTGGGTATAGCAAGCAGAATCCTTGTTATCTCAAGGGAAATGTGGAAAGTTTATTTCATGTCCATATATGAAGGTACTGTGTCCTCTTAACATCTTGGCTGTCAATGTATGATACTTCACAACATTAATGAACTTTACTGAATACATAGTTGGGTTTTAGCCTTTTTAAATACTAATTATGATTTTCTGACAGTGATAGTATTTTGATGGGCAATTTTAAACAATTTATGTCATTATTCTTTATTTAGAAGGTTCATCTCTTAGTCTCTGTTTAGAGAAGAATATATGAAGATAAACACTAAATGCACAAGTATGAAAATAAAACAATAGTCTGCAAATTAGAATTTATCAGCTGGACCAAGAAGAAATTAATCTATTCAACAGATGTTTCTCAAGGAACTCTAGTCCAGATGCTGTTTTATATGCAGTCCATGCATCAGGAACTGATTTAAATATAACACTTTCTATAGGGAACATAAAATCTGTTGTAAGTAAATGAAAACATTGGGTAGTGTCCTATTGTCCAGAGTACTATGATTTCTTCTCCACATTTCATAGTCCAAACTCCCATATATCCTGCATCCCCATCGGAATGAAAATTGCTTATATATGGAGTACACCTATATTAAAATAAACTCTTTCAAAATATGATTTGCATTCAACTAAATGCATCATTTTAGTTGAAAAATTCATTGATTTTTCAGCACATTTATGCAGAGTACTACTGTCAGCCTAACTGTGACATTTAGCATTGCCATCATTAAAAAAAAAAAAATTTGGTCCCTTGGCAATACTCTCCCCTTCTCTGTCTAGGCCTTAATTTTTGTCTGTTGTTTTGTGGTTTACTGAATGTCACAATGAGTATAATCTTAGTGTAATGCTTCTGTGTTCTTTCTTGCTGTTGCATGTGTCAATCCTCTGCTTCATGTTGTCCCTTTTTAATGCTAATTTCATTTCCATAGGTGGATACACTGTGATTTGTTCTTTCTATTCATCAGCCAATTAATATTTTAGTTATTTCCAGTTTGCTGTGTTATAAATGATGCCAGTTTGAACACTCAGAGTTTGGATAGCCATACATGTTCTTTCTGCAGGGAGTAACCCAGGAGTAAAATAGATAGGTCACATGGTATGTTTAATTTTACAAGAACCTGAAAAATTGTTTACTAATTAGATGTATCACTGCATTCCCACAATCGGTGTATAAGAGATCTCAAAAGACTATTTTCCTACAGATAAGTTGGATTAGTCAATCTTAAATTCTGGCCTTTCTAATGCATGTATGGTGATGGGCATATAATTATAATTTATATTTCCCTAAGATTAATCATGTTGAACACTTTTTATATGCTTAGTTTTCATTTGTATATCTTTCTTAGTGAAGTGTCTTCTCAAGTTTGTATTCCTTTTAAAAAAGATTTTTATATCACTTTATTTTCTAATAGTCAAGTTGTAATAGTTCTTCAAAAATTCTAGATACAAGTTAATTGTCAAATATATATATTTTACAAATGCTTTTTCCCAATATGTGGCTTGATTTTTCAGTTTTTTAAATATGGCTTTTGAAAGAGAAAGAAATATCTCTGTTTGATTAAGCCAGAGTTATGTGTCTTTGATGTTAAAGTTTTCATGTCTAAGAAATCTTTGTCTAACCGAAGGCCACTCTGCTTTGTGCCTGTGATTTCTTTTAGATGTTTTACAATGTCTGACTTCTGCATTTAGATACAAGATCTACCTGAATTTAGATTTTGTGTTTTCCGAGTTAATGTTTTTAGGAGTGGTTTTCTTTATCAATATCCAGTTGCTGCAGGTTCATGATCACATAGTAGTGATTAACTGAGGATAGACTAACTGATGTATATAGAAACATACTTTGAATAGTACTCAAGTTTTTCTGCCCCTAAAGTCATGGATACATGCATAAGAATTCCATATACTCCTTTTCTGTTTAGAAATGTGTAGTGAATCTTTCTTCTTGCATTTCAGCACATTTAAATATTATGAATCTGAAGTGGAAAAAACTTAGAAATCAATTTGGTTTTGCCATTGACTCCCATAATTTTGGGAATATTGTTTAGTTTCTGACTCTGCGTGTCATTTGCAAAATTCAGCTAGTTCATAGTTTTATGCAATGCCTAACAAAATCAGATGCTTTACAAATATTAGACCTTTTACTATCCACTTTTCCTACTTCATTTTCTTTGTTGAATCCTTATTCTAGACAAGGAAAATACATTTCCCCGGTGAATTCTCTATCGTCATAGAACTCTGACCTCAATATCTTATGATGTGTTCAGTCACCTTTATATGAGTGTCAGTCACCTTTCCCTATAGGCCTATAGGCTGTCATTGTGGATTAAGTTAATCTACCACTGATATAGTCTAATTTATTTTGCCAATAAAACATTTATTGAGTGACCCTATTTCTGTATCATGTCTATCATCATGTTTTCTGCTTTTAGAAAGTCCACAAAAAATAATAGCAACTATTATTTTAAGTGTCTACTTAAATGAAATGAGCTACCAACTCACATACATGATCACCTTTCATACTTAAAATAGTAGTTTAACTAAATGTGTCTGAATGTTATTCCCATGAGAAGATTTTTCGAAATTTCTAAATCCCAAGCAACACATTAGGAAAATTAAATAAAAATATATGTGGAAGATCCAAAGGTACAAAGTTCCTCAGTTTATTATATAGATGACTTTGAGAACTACTGCTTTAAGTCAGTCAAAATATCACCAACCCCAGAATTCGTGTGAGGCAACTATGACTGAAAGATTAAGGCCCTGAACGGTAGAACCCCATGTTCATAAATATTACATTATGTAAATTTCAGTTAAATTAAAATGATAAATATATGCATATTGCTTGTGCATACCTAAATGTATGCGTACACATAAAACACAATTTATTTACATGTTTACACAAATAATATATAGACAACAGTTGAAAGAATTGGCAGAGCCTACTTTAGGACAAGTGTAAAATCTAATGTCATTTTGGGGACATCGGCATATTTTGGAACATGTATGACTGGAACATTTTGAAGAGAATCTGAGGTTTGAACTCAGTTTGAAAATAATGGCAGTTACCTGGCTACAAGAACTGGTGAAGACTTTGGGGGCAGTTGAAGTAACATGTTCAACAGCCCAAGACATGAGACAGCATAGGGAGTTTCAATTTGGCATGTAGTGGAAAAAGCTAGCAGTGACCTGGCAGAGGCTGAGGCCTGGAGTCAGAGCTGAAGGATGAGGCTCAGTCTGGTTTTGGAGTGCCTTGTATTCCATGGTAAAGGCTTTAAATTTTACTACTTATTGAAGATTTTCTGAACTTAGCAGAATATTGATATATAGAGATTCAGTTTCAGTGCACATTATATACTCATATTTATATTAAGGCATAATTTTGATTTTGAGTACTCTGCAGTAGAAAACAGTTAGTGAAGGCCAATTACCTTTAAATCTATTCAGTTAAATTCTAAATTCTTTGCAGGTTGGAAACCACATTTCAGTATTAATTGCCAGATGCCACTGGCAAGAAGCACATATCCCTGAATAGAGTCCTATTTGCCAGTTCTAGAGATTAAAAATATAATTGGATGTCAAAATGCATGCTTTCCACATCTTTTCCCACTCCTCCCTGCTGTTTTTGTAATGGGAAAGCTAAGGGAATGAAGCAGATGATCTTACTTATTCTGGAACTCAGAAACCTACAATAAAATACAGTAAGATGTTTCCAACCTAAGGTGCACTTATTTATAACCACACAGAAAAGTTATGACTTTCCCTTGAAATATTTTTCTACATCTTCACATTTAATATGTTATTTCAGACTCTATTTACCTACCCTGAAAGCTAGGATCTATTTACCTTTCTTGAAGGAGGGGCTCTCTGACTTGCATCTTTTTTTCTACAAAGTGGTCTTACACACTTTGGAAAGAAGGGTTATCTGTCAAAATTTTAAATTTGCAATTATTTCTGTTCCCAATTTTACCATTATTTGTCCAGGTCTTATAGGAGTCATTTCATCCTCCTTAGTATAGCTTCCAAGCCTCTGTAGGAACTATCTTGAGTAGTTTCCCCAGTCCCATCAACATGAAACAATGGGCAGTAAAGGTCTTGCATTTCTCTTAGTTTTCTACTTTTTGGCTCTTTGCCCTAATATTTGTTTCTTTTCCAGACATTCTATACTTGGAAGTTTCTTGCTAATTTTTAAGATAGTTTTATTGAGATAAGGTTTATATAATATTCAATCCATTCATTTAAAGTGCAAAATTTAGTGTTTCTACCATATACACTGACATGTGCAACCATCTCCAGAATCCACTTTTAGAATATTTTCACTACTATAAAAGAATACCCGCGTCCACCAGCTGTAACTTCCCACAATCCTAGGCAATAGCTAGTCTAATTTTTCTCTGTGTATTTTTTAAACATTTTTTAGATGTTGACTGACCTTTATTTTATTCATTTATTTATATGTGGTGCTGAGAATTGAACCCAGTACCTCACACATGCTAGGCAAGTGCTCTACCACTGAACCACAACTTCATACTTGGAATATTTCACGTAAATAGAACCAAACATTATTTTCTTTTTTGTTACTGGATTCTGTGACTCACCACATTGTTTTCAAGGTTCATTCAAATCATCATGTATGTTACTATAACATAGTATCTTATCACTGAACAGTATTCCATTGGATGAATGTGCACATTTTGCTCATCCATTTGTCGGCTTGTAGACAATAGATTGTTTCTACTTATTAGAAATGAATAATGGTGATACGAAATGCAATCTGTTTTTGTTTTTTATACAGTCTGACAACAACTGCCTTTTGATTGAATTGCTTAGTTCATTTACATTTAATGTTATTACTGACTTCATTAAGTATGTGAGTGAATTTTACTTTTGGTTTTCAATACATGTCATAGCTGTATTGTTTTACTGATGTGTTTTTACTGTCTTTTGTATAACGTAACACTTTCTATTAAAATATTCTAGATGATTTTAATTACATATAAATATATTCTTGAGCTGTGTTCTTACATTTTCCCTAGAACTTATATTATACATCTTAAAATATGACATTCTACCTCAGATTTATACTGACATTTCTAGGGAGGAATCAAAGTTCATATAGTTCCATTTGCCCCACCTCCTTTCCTTTTCCATTATTGTTATGCACATTTTAACCATATAAGTTATCTTTTGCCCTCTAAACGAACTGAGAAAAGGAATTAGAGCAAATACATGATTTTAGACTGAATTATATTGACCTTCTTATTTTTAATTTCTACTTTCCTTTCTTTATTACTGTGAATTCAAATAATAAACTAGTTCCATTTTGCTACTCCAGTTTTCTACCACGTCTTCTGTGTGCTGTTGTTGTCAAATACACTACATTTCGACAAATTAAGTTCCATACATGTATGCGTACATATAATTATTATATCTGTGCATTATAGATTTATGTAATTATTTTTATAGTTTAGAAGTTAAAAATGAGAGAGATACACAATTATGCTTTTGTTCTTTTGCTTCACTTCATTTAACTACCTTTATTGGCAGTCTTTTTCTTTTTCCATGTGTATTTTAATTATTGTCCTTCAAGCCTTAGTTCGGTCCTTTGGGGTTCTTGTAAGTATATCTGCTATTAATAAGTTTTATTTTTGTTCATTGGGAGTGCCTTTATTTTGCCTTGATTTACTTCTTTTTAGAGGTGCTTGAGATTGAACCCAGGATCTAGCACACGCCAAGCAAGTGCTTTAATATTGACCTACCCACCAACACCTGTCTTTGTTTTTGAAAGCTAGATTTTCTGAATATATACTCTCCAGTGACATTTTTTTCCCAGGAACTTTGAATATGTCACTACACTGCCTTTGGCCTCTATTGTTTCTTATCAAAAATGAACTACTGATCTTTTTGTGATGATGTCTGTGTGTATGCGCTAAGTATTACTACTGCTGCTTTCAAAATATTCTCATGATGTTTTTGCCTGTCATCATTTTGTCTGTGATATGTATGAACCTATATCTCCTTGTGTTTATTATCTTCTATGAAGACTGCAGTTTGTTGACAGTATTGATTAGATTTTTCCCATATTTTGGAATATGTTGGTTTTTATTTCTCCAAATATTTTTTCTACTTTTTTCTTTTTGTCTTCCTCTTTTGGTATTTCCATTATGTATATGTTTGTGCTTAATGATGTCTCATATTTGTTTGAGGTTTTGTTTGTTTTTCTTCATTTTTTAAAATTTTGTTAGTCATAAATTTTTGAACTATTATCAGTTTTGTCAATTCTTTCTCCCTTTCTCCAGTTCAAATACACTATCTAGTGGTATTTTTTTCCATTTGATTATTTTCCATAATTTCCATACATTCCATAATTCCAAAATTCCATAGATTCCAAAATTTCCATACAGATCTTTTAAATAATACCAACTTTTAACTTTCCACTCTTCATTTATAAGACACTGTAATCATACCTCTTTAATTACATAAATCGTACTCATATTTGATCTTTGAACTTATGTGTTCAAATAAGTTTCTTCTACCATTTGCACAGCCACAAAGGTAATTTTGGTTGCCTGTTTTCTTTCTTTTCTAACCTGAATTTGAAGTTACGCATTCCTTTTTCTTTTCTTTTCTCATAATGTTATTATTAAAAAGTGAACATTTTGATAAATGATATTGATCTAGGGATTCATTGTTTAAGTGCATAAAAATGCACAGGTGTGAAACAAATATATTTCTCTGACAATAATTCGTAAAATTTTGATTCTCCAATGGAAGGGAATCAAGCCTCTCCTCTTTCTTGTCTGAGAAACTTATTAAAACTCTCCTCTGTGTTATTCATTTTTCCACTCTGAGCTCTTTAGAGAGATTACCAAGTTGGGTAGGTGAATGGGAATACATATATAAAGTAAGGAATGAATAAAAGTTGGTTATGGGGAGATAAGAGGAGGAATACAAGGATTATAAGATAGAAGGGTATGATAGAAAGATAAATACTGAACGGATGTATTGTCTAGTACTGAATGAAGAATTGTGGATTAATGGGTTGATGAGTAAATGAAACCATAAATAAAGAAGAGGAACTATAACCATAGAATATCCTTACAATCTTTACAAATATGACTTTACCCATATTTAATAAAGAATAGTATTATTGAGGTTAGATTTATTAATCATCCTGTTGTGATTTCCTTGTAATTATATCATCATGATGAATGATGAATGAGAACACACTAAGTTTTGTGGAAACTAAGTAGATCAACAGCTGCAAAAAAGTGAAATAAGTGTTTGTCCTGCATGGGACAGAAAACAATTTAAGGCATGCAACCTGTGTAACTATAAGGAGAAATCGGTGACATGTGAGGTATATCAAAAAAATTCAGTAGTTCTTTTTGTCTTTAGAGAAGCAATTTGTCTATTGAAATGAATTATAAAGTTCAAGTCTTAGCTTTTGTTCTACTCCCAGATAATTATACAAAGGGACAGAATTTTTTTTTGAATGTCATTCTTCAGTGTTTTGCCATCCTTATGTTTTGCATTTATTATCAACTTTATGCTTAAGAATAATCATTTGATGTAGTTAAATATTTTAGTATTATTTTACTAAGAAGAAAATCAAATGGAGGATTAGTGTGGGGGTCTCTTAATCACGTCCCATGTGGATGAGAAAAGGGATAACTACTGGAAGACGATATTGGCTATAAATCAATCCATTACCCATAAATTTATCTAGTCAATAAAAACACAAGAATCAATACTCTTTTTAAATGAGGGGGGTGTGACAGGTCTGGCCATACCAGATCTGGTCTCTAACAACATGAAGTAGCCCAACTCTCCTTTTATAGTCACACAGGGAAAGGGGTCTGGACCAGGAGGGGATTCCTCTGTGACGAACAGGATAGGGGGAAGTTAGGTGAGCCATTTTCTCAGGGCAACTAGACAGGGAACCACTCCCAGATAGCGCCACATACTTCCTGGCAACCTAGGACAGACATCCTTGGCTGCTAGTTCCTAGAAGGCAGGCCTCTGTGTCCCTTAGCTCTACCTTGTCTGATTCTGCTAAATAAGGATGGCTCCCCACAGATTAGATTGATTATATTTTTAGGGTTTCTACAACTATGAAAATTCTATTAATGTAGAAGTCAATGAGAATATTTCTTAGGGGTTGTGGGTAAAGCACCTGCTTCACATGCATAACAAAAAAGAAAAAGAAAAAAAGAAGTTTCTTTTCTTCTCTCTGTATCATCTGTGATGTTTTCATGAAATATCTTAGGTAAAGACCCTGGTTTGTATTTCACCATTTTTCTTCTTATTCGAAGGGGAGGGAGGAGGAAGTTCATATCCCATTTTAGTCACTAACATCTGGCATGTAATGAAGCCCAAAGCAGCATAATAATTGGTAATAAAAATGTGCATTATCTTATTAACTTCACACAGACTAGTCTTAATTATGTGAAGACTTTTAATAAGGTGTATGATTAAGAATTAACTGCCAAATGCTAGTGAGAACCTGGGGTCATACAGTTGTAGCACTTACTTTAAGGTTCTCATACCTCCTTTGCTAAGTAAGTAGTTTCAATAACTAGAGTGTGTAAAACTTAAAATAGTTAACATATTTAAATGCCAGTACATTTCTTGTTACATAGTCATGATTCTCTAAATTTACATTGACACTATTATTCCAATTTTACAGAACAGAGGGTAGAACAAGGACTTGGAGGAGGGGAAAGACCTTCTATATGATCTTAAAGTAAGAAAGAAGAAAAAGGGAAGAAAAAAACAGACTTTTAAGTTATATTTCATTGTTCTTTATAATAGTCATCATTACAAAGCATTTAATTTAGTATAAGCAGTTAAGATTGGGCAAGTGATTAAACAAAGTTTATGTTATTGTACCATGCAGATTTGTCCTTAGGAGCCAATTATATTTTATTCTTACTCGTATCTTCAGTAATTATCCTAAATAGCTCAAGTAAAATATATTTAAACATAATAAAAATAAAAGTTTTGCTACTACTAGATATTAGAAAATATTAAATCAGGATTTCCAATCCAGTTCTATCGCTTGGGAGCTTTTGTTGTTATTGCTGTTGCTGAGGCTGTTTGTTTTGTAGCATGGAGAGAAAACATATATCTTTATTGCCACTCTAAATGTAGTAAAAGTAAGCCAAAGTGAAATCCTCACTGGATCATGCACTATTTTCTGTTGTGCCAATGCTATAAAATGGGAAATAACTCTGAGTACTGCATCCTCTACTGAGGTACACATTTTTGGAAGACAGGATCTTTTGAATCTTTATAATCCCTGCAATGTGCATTTGACTCCTCTATAGGATATAATTGATAAATATTTGTAGAATCAACCTGAATTGATTTGAATGCATGTCTTCATTTTATTAACAATTCCACAGATGTATTTACTGGCAACTGAATCTAGAAAGAATCTTAAATCTTGTGATAGATAGCCAGATAATAAATAATATGAAAGTAGCCTGATATAAAAAGATCTCTTTGAATATAATTTGAACTATTGTTATTACTATCATCATTATTATCTCCCTTATTTACTGAGCACCATATATTCCAATCACATTTAAAATTGTTCTTAATCCTTAGAAAGACCTAAGTTATCTTATAATGTAAAGATAATGCATTCAATCATCAATTTTTTGAGACACTAATATTGCCAAATATTTTCCCAGGTGCCCATATGTTATCAGTGAACAAAGGTTTCATATTTTGGTAGAGCTTACATTTAAGTGGATGTCATAGGCAAAGTTCAATGAACACAGAAGTAATTTATGTAGTACATCTTGAAGGAAAAAGTACAAAAACATGATTGGGAATTCCAGATGGGAAATGTGGCAATTTATAGTGTTAAGGGTTTAGAGTTCATCTTTTCAAATGGGGAGCACTTAAGACAAGAATTGAAAAAGTGAGGAATTTGAGAAGAGGGTGGGCTTTGGAATCATCAACAGGTGAGTTTTATTTATAGACTTTTTTTTTCTATCTGTGTAGTTTGCTAGCCCTCCATAGACCTTCTGTTTGCACATGTGACAAATGAGAAAAGGCATACGCTTCTGTTTGACTATTAAATATATTTATATGTTTCTTAGAATTTTGCTTGCATACACTAACAGCTACCTAATGTACTAAAATCATTTAGAAGGTGCTAATTACTCGAGTGGTCAGATATTGTCACAGAATGAAGAGTTCTTTGTGTCTTCTCTGGGGATTATGCATTTTGAGGGTTTCCATATTCATTAGAATTTTGCTTGCCACTATAGGCAGCAATTTGCCACGTATTTATCATTTTCTATTTCTTTTGCTTATACTTTCAAATTCAAGTTAAAAACAAACAAACAAAAAAACTCACACAAATAAGCAAAGACAATATTGAGAAATAGACTATGGTTATTTAAAATCTCTACTAAAATGCATTAAAATGAATTTAAAGGAAAATGAATAAGGTGGTAAGGAATTTAATAAACTGATATGTAGAGAGATGTTTTAATGCATGCTGCTTTCAACAAAATTCACTTAATTGGATAAAAATTTTGAAAGGATATTTAGGACAAGCATTCAGTGCAGCTGCTGTACTTTGGCAGTGACAAAACTAAACAATTGGCTTAGTCCAACATTCAAATGGCAGAAGGATTTACACAGATACAGGAGACCTTGACATTCAAGCAAATTCACATAGGAAGAAAAGTGTACCTCTTAGAAAAATTTCCATTGACTTAATCCTGATATCTATAAAATTTCTTGGTGAATTGTAATTTATTTATATTCAGCACACTTATTAATGTTGAAAAAACATCAATTTATGTTCATTTTAGAAGGAAATATAGTTATTGTCTATCATGTCAATTACCCTCCATAGAAAATGGACTACATCCCCTGGTCTGTTAAAGGGAGAATGTAGATTCTTCAAAATGTTTAAGTAGCTGCAGAGTACTTGTAAATTATAAGGATCAGTGTCAATTGAAAAAACAAATCAGTATGACAACAACAGCACAAATAATTTTCATGGAGGAAAACAATAAACTTGTTTTCTTAATTCAGTGTGTGTCATTATCATCAAATTCATTCATGTACTCTTTCGTTCATCTAATATTTACTGTGCCCTCTATGGATCTAGCATTATTTTGAAAATTATTGATTTAGTGATTAGCAAATTAGATGCAAATCCCAATTTTCAATGACCCTAATGTGCAGTGAAGGAATGAGATATTAAGCTATCAAACAGAAAAAAATGACAACTGTATTAACTAGGGATGGAATTTAACCTGTTTTTATTAATATACTCATGCCTCATGCAAATTGTTTAAATATTAAAGCACTTTTGTACCCACTAATAGGTAGCCAACCAATTTTGTATCTCTTCCTTTGGTGCCAGTAAGTCTTGGGAATTTTTATATTGCACCTCCTTTGGCTACAGCTGTAGACCATAAAATTTTTGGCTATAGGGCAGAATGGGATTCATAATGGGAGAGAGAACCAGCAATTGTGACTTCTGTCATCTGGCACCCCTGATCTGGTGTCATCCAGAGACAAGGAATGTGAGTTGCCAATACCATGCTGATCTCCTTATGCTTTGAGTGTGAGTAATAAACTGTCCAAATTGATTTGGACTCATTGTCTTTTTCCTGGCTGAATCTGTGGGAATGTGACATGCCAACTTAAGAGATTCCACCAGGCTGCTGCTTAGTGCCTGCCTGACTGCTTGGAACAAGTCAAGCTAGGGGTTTCTTGGACCTTGATAAAACATTTTGGACTGAGTTAGATAGACTTCATTGATTCATGTCAATGTCATACCAATTATTTCACATTTTAAATATCATAACTGCTAAAATTACCAGGAAGAAATAATACATCATTCCACAGGAGAATATTACAAGAATGCTACAATTCTATTTGTAGTTCATAAGTGCATCTCTCTGAGAATTACCATTTCAAGTAGTATCTAAAGCATGCTTGGGTCTAGTGTAAGAACGAATTTTTCATGATTCTAGACAGAAAGAACAATTAGATGTGATGATCCTGAAGTCTGTAGGAATGTGCCTCATCCAAAGACCTGTAAAGAATTCCAAAGAGACATCATATAATGCACTTGGGTCAAAATAACTCTTCTGATGTCCTAGCAAAACACTGATATTTTCATTAGTAAAGAGGGAACACAGAGGCTCAACTAGAACACCAATAATTACATGGTCTCACCATGTGGAAGGCATAAAGATAACTTTAGACATGAATACAGAAATTCTGAAGAAGCATTTTTAATCTGTAAGTTTCTTAAAGATAGGGATGTTATTTTAGGTTGTGCGGTCTTTGTAATTTTTTAATTGGATGTTAAAAATAATAGTGAGTTAATTGAGGTGTGAAAAAAAGAAGGAAGCAAGGAACCAAGAGAGGGAAGAAGAGAAACTGAGGGAGAAAACAAAGAAAGTATTCTACTTAGAAGAACATGAAATTTGTAAAATGTCCCTGGTTTATTTGGTTTGTAGTAAGTATCTGTAGAAAGATGGAATGAGAGGAGAATAAAATATTAAGAAATTACATGTGACACAATCAATTCTGGAGTCATCACAATACCTGACTTGAAATTATACTGATCTACAGTAACAAAACTGAAAGGTACTGGCATAAAAACAAACACATAGACCAATGGTACAGAATAGAAAACACAAGCCCACATAACTACAGTCATCTGCTTCTTGACAAAAAATGCCAAAAATATACGGTGGGGAAAAGACTCATGGTGTCAGGAAAACCAGTTGTCCATATGTAGAAAAGTTAGACTAGATCCTTAACTCTCACCCTGCACAAAAGTCATCTCGAAATGGATGAAAGACCTAGTTTTAACCAGAAACTATGCAACTCCTAGAAGAAAACGATGAATCAACACTCTACAATAGACACAGGCAACAACTTTTATAAAGGATCCACTAAGACTCAGGAAATAATGCCAAGGGTTAGTAAATGGGGTGACATCAATTTTAAAAGTTTCTGCATGAAAAAAGAAATAATTAAGAATATGAAGAAAAAACCCTACAGAGTGGAAGAAAATATATGCTAATTACTCATCTTACACTATTAATATAAGAATATACAAAGAACTCAAAAAACACCAAAATCCTTCCAACAAACTCAATTTATAAATGGGCAAATGAACAAAACAAGGACTTCTAAAAAGAAGAAATACAAATTGCCAACAACATATTAATCAATGTTCAAAGTAATTAACAATTATGGAAATGCAAATCAAAACTACCCTAATTTTTAGAAAGCATGGAAAGGCTATGACTTGGGTTATATACAAGTTCATTTTAAGGAGTAAGTGCATGGGACAACTGGAACTATTTTCCAATAAATAAAATAATGGATTTCTGATCTTGGAATCATGGAGAAAGAAGTCATAGGTATAGCAGGAACTAAAGTTTTTGTTGATTTCTTACATTTAATTAGAATTTAAGTAGAGAATAAGAAAAAAGAACCGACATGAAAGTCTGAGAAATAAATATATGTACCAAAAGTGTGTGTGTGTATATATATGTGTATACCGAGTTGGAATAAATGAAAGAAAATTGGAGGTTTTGAGGGATCTTAATATTTTTTTCTGAAGAATCTATTGCCAATAATTTTGCATGCTATTTGTCAAAGTTCCATGGAAGTGAGGTTTATGATCAACCAAACCTACTAATATTTTTAAAAACTTTGGTTTCAGATATTTGCCCGTACATGGAATTAAGAAAAAAAACTACCAAAATTTTTCTAGATTAATATTCCACGTGACTCAGGAAAAAAAAATGTTCAATGATACATAATATAGAGAGTTTAATGTCTGCCATGGTCTGAAATTTCTTAATTTGTTGATGTACTTAGGACCAATCTTGTTCCATGAAGCTTTCAAACAATTAGAGCGAAAATAGTCCAGAATAATAATCTGGGACTCAGACAGATGTTATTAAAATGTAGTGTACAGTTTATATTTAGTCTTTCATAATCCATTTATTATTTTTAAGAAATTTTGACTTTTATTATAAATTGACTAACCATAAGCATATGTACTAATGATACAAAGTGATGCTAGTCTAGTACAATGTGGAATAATTAAATCAAGTTAATTAACATATCCAGTAACTCAAATACTTTTGTATAGTAAGAATAATTTAAATTCATTTTCAACAATTTGGAAAAGTACATTAATATTTGCTACATTCATCATGCTGTGAAATATATTTAAAAGGAAAACTTATTGCTTTTGGTTATTTGAGGCCTTATGTTCTGATCAGAATCTTCCCATCCTACCCATTCCCCAGTCTTTTACTCTGCTTCTGTGAGTTCCATTGTTTTGGATTCTATTTATAAATGCGATCATGCAGTGTTTACAAGCCTTGTTTTTTTCACTTATCATAATGTTCTCCAATCCCCTTCATCTATTAAAAGTGAAACGATTTTCATCTTTTGCAAAATTGAATAATATTTTATTGTGTATATGCACATTTCTAAATCCACTCATCTCTGGAGGGACACTTGGGTTGATTCTACAACTTGGCTACACTAAATAGTACTGCAATGAACATGAGAGTTCAGGTGTCTTTTTGACATATTGTTTTCAAATCTATTAGGTGATATCTGTAGGTGAAATAATGAATCACGTGTCAATTGCATTTCTAGTTTTGTGAGAACTTTTCATACAAATGTCTCCCTTCGCATTTTTGCCAAAACTTGTCATCTGTCAAATATGGATAATAATATTAACCTCTTGGGAATAATGAAAATAGTTCAGTATTAATAAATGAGAGTTGAAACATTTACCTACTACCTTCAGATAATTACAAAATGCTATATGCTATTTATCTTCATACTTCTCAGAAAAGAAGGCAGAGGAGAACTATAATAAAGCAGAAGCCAATATTAGATAAATGATACATCTGAATTTAAAACCATAAATGCAAAAATATAGAAGCAGCATTTTTTCACTTTATATCTCATCCCAGAATTATTTGAGATAGGTATTAATTTTATAATTAATCAACAAACCTCTATAGTTTACAGGACCAATTCTTTTCTAGGATTTTAAAATATTTGTGTGTATGTTGAGCCCATAATAATTGCTTAAGAATGGCATAAAAAATATGTATTTTTAATTTCATCCCAGTATTTATCAGTTGAATAATTGCATGGTACATTTCAACATAAGGACATTACTCCTCACAATTTTTTGCCTAATTGAATGGTATTTTATGATTTGGGACCTTGCATCTTTTCATTTTTTTACCTCTTGAGAAACTTGAAATAATAAAGGCAAAATAGATTCATAGTAACTTTTAAAAAATTTCATTCTCATGAGGTCAATAAATTCCAGAATAAAGAGATATGGATGCTTCTCAGTCATATCTCAAAGCAATGTATTAGACCCACTTAAATGACAGAAATCAATTCACCATTTACAGGGATGCTTTAAATATGCTCTTTTTATGAAGGTGAAAATATTTTGTATTTAATGATAGGCACAATGAATAAAAGTTCCTCTCATTTTCTACATGTGTGCTCTAATATCTAGGATCTATCGATTAATGATTTAAAAAGCTACAAATACTGTTAGGAAAAGTAGGTAGAAAGTCTTAGTTTGATTCTTAAGACTAATTTAAGAAACAAAGATGGTGAAAGAGAATGTCTCTGCATACAGCTTGATTTGCCAAAAGCAACCATCTAATCTTCAATGATGAATTATAGATTCCTACCTACCTATATTGCTTTCTCCACATTGCTTCGATGTAAATTCTATACACATAATGCAATTAACATTGTATATTTAAGAATGTATATCTTAGTAAAATTAATGGCATAGTATAGTCTGTGAAAATTACACAATCTAAAAATACATTTTGAAAGAATTGTTTTCTTCTGAAAGCTTTATTTCTTCAGCCTTTCTCTAGACCCAAATTAATATGGAGATATCACAGAATACCTACCTGTGTAGCATTCCAATTTACGTTTAAAGCTTTTCTTTTTTTTTTTATTTTTTTTTAATTTTATTTTTTTTTATTGTAAACAAATGGGATACATGTTGTTTCTCTGTTTGTACATGGCGTAAAGGCATACCATTTGTGTAATCATAAATTTACATAGAGCAATGTTGTTTGATTCATTCTGTTATTTTTTCCCTTCCCCCCACCCCTCCCACCCCTCTTTACCCTCTATACAGTAGTTCCTTCCTCCATACTTGCCCCCCTCCCTAACCCTAACTCTAACCCTTCCCTCACCCCCATTATGTGTCATCCTCCACTTATCAGCGATATCATTCGTCCTTTGGCTTTTTGAGATCGGCCTATCTCACTTAGCATGATATTCTCCAATTTCATCCATTTGCCTGCAAATGTCATAATTTTATCATTCTTTATGGCTGAGTAATATTCCATTGTATATATATATACCACAGTTTCTTTATCCACTCATCAATTGAAGGGCATCTAGGTTGGTTCCACAGTCTGGCTATTGTGAATTGAGCAGCTATGAACATTGATGTGGCTGTATCTCTGTAGTATGCTGATTTGAAGTCCTTTGGGTATAGGCCAAGGAGTGGGATAGCTGGGTCAAATGGTGGTTCCATTCCAAGTTTTCTAAGGAATCTCCACACTGCTTTCCAGAGTGGCTGCACTAATTTGCAGCCCCACCAGCAGTGTATGAGTGTACCTTTCTCCCCACATCCTCGCCAACACCTGTTGTTGCTCGTATTCTTGATAATCGCCATTCTAATTGGGGTGAGATGGAATCTTAGTGTGGTTTTGATTTGCATTTCTCTTATTACTAGAGATGTTGAACATTTTTCCATATGTTTGTTGATTGCTTGTAGATCTTCTTCTGTGAAGTGTCTATTCATTTCCTTAGCCCATTTGTTGACTGGACTATTTGAATTCTTGGAGTAGAGTTTTTTGAGTTCTTTATAGATTCTGGAGATTAGTGCTCTATCTGAAGTATGATTGGCAAAGATATTCTCCCACTCTGTAGGCTCTTTCTTCGCATTGCTGATAGTTTCCTTTGCTGAGAGAAAGCTTTTTAGTTTGAATCTATCCCAGTGGTTGATTCTAGCTTTTATTTCTTGTGCTATGGGAGTCCTGTTAAGGAAGTCTGGTCCTAGACCAACAAGGTGAAGATTTGGACCTACTTTTTCTTCTATAATCTGCAGGGTCTCTGGTCTGATTCCGAGGTCCTTAATCCATTTTGAGTTTAGTTTCGTGTATGGTGAGAGATATGGGTTTAGTTTCATTCTGTTGCATATGGATTTCCAATTCTCCCAGCACCATTTGTTGAAGAGGCTATCTTTTCTCCATTGCATATTTTTGGCCCCTTTGTCTAGTATGAGAAAATTGTATTTATTTGGGTTTGTGTCCGTGTCCTCTATTCTGTACCATTGATCTACCTTTCTATTTTGGTACCAATACCATGCCGTTTTTGTTACTATTGCTTTGTAGTAGAGTTGAAGATCTGGTATTGCAATACCCCCTGTTTCACTCTTCCTGCTAAGGATTGCTTTAGCTATTCTGGGTTTCTTATTCTTCCAGATGAATTTCATAATTGCTTGCTCTATTTCTGTAAGGTACGTCATTGGGATTTTAATTGGAATTGCATTGAATTTGTATAGCACTTTAGGTAGTATGGCCATTTTGACAATATTAATTCTTCCTATCCAAGAACATGGAAGATCTTTCCATCTTCTAAGGTGTTCTTTAATTTCTTTCTTCAGTGTTCTATAGCTCTCATTGTAGAGGTCTTTCACCTCTTTTGTGAGATTGATTCCCAAGTATTTTATTTTTCTCGAGGCTATTGTGAATGGGGTAGTTTTCCTAATTTCTCTTTCTGAAGATTCATCACTTATGTATAAAAATGCGTTGGATTTATGGGCATTGATCTTGTAACCTGCTACTTTACTGAAATCACTTATGAGTTCTAAGAGTTTTCTGGTGGAATTTCCAGGTTCCTCTAAATATATAATCATGTCATCAGCGAACAGGGATAGTTTGAGTTCTTCTTTTCCAATGCGTATCCCTTTAATTTCTTTGGTTTGTCTAATTGCTCTGGCCAGAGTCTCAAGAACGATGTTGAATAGAAGTGGTGAAAGAGGGCATCCCTGCCTTGTTCCAGTTTTTAGGGGGAATGCTTTCAGTTTTTCACCATTTAGAATGATATTAGCCATGGGCTTAGCATAAATGGCCTTTACAATGTTAAGGAATGTTCCCACTATCCCTATTTTTTCTAGTGTTTTGAGCATGAAGGGGTGCTGTATTTTATCAAATGCTTTTTCTGCATCTATTGAAATAATCATGTGATTCTTGACTTTAAGTCTATTAATATGGTGAATTACGTTTATTGATTTCCTGATGTTGAACCAACCTTGCATACCTGGGATGAAGCCCACTTGATCATGGTGCACTATCTTTTTAATATGTTTTTGTATGCGATTTGCTAAAATTTTGTTGAGAATTTTTGCGTCGATGTTCATTAAGGATATTGGTCTGAAATTTTCTTTCCTTGATGAGTCTCTGTCTGGTTTAGGTATCAGTGTGATATTGGCTTCATAGAATGAGTTTGGGAGGGTTCCCTCCTCTTCTATTTTATGGAATACTTTGAGAAGTATTGGAATGAGCTCTTCCTTAAAGGTTTTGTAGAACTCGGCTGAGAACCCATCTGGTCCCGGACTTTTCTTTGTTGGTAGGCTTTTGATGACTTCTTCTATTTCAGTACTTGAAATTGGTCTATTTAAATTGTTTATGTCCTCCTTATTCAGTTTAGGCAATTCATATGTCTCTAGAAACCTGTTGATGTCTTCGAAATTTTCTATTTTGTTGGAGTATAGATTTTCAAAATAGCTTCTAATTATGTTTTGTATTTCCATCCTCTCTGTTGTGATATTTCCTTGTTCATTCCGAATTTTAGTGATTTGGGTTTTCTCTCGTCTTCTCTTTGTTAGTGTGGCTAAAGGTTTATCAATTTTGTTTATTTTTTCGAAGAACCAACTATTTATTTTGTCAATTTTTTGTATTGTTTCTTTTGTTTCAATTTCATTGATTTCAGCTCTGAGTTTAACTATTTCCTGTCTTCTACTACTTTTGGTGCTGTTCTGTTCTTCTTTTTCTAGGGCTTTGAGCTGTAGTGTTAGGTTGTTTATTTGTTGAGTTTTACTTCTTTTATTAAACGCGCTCCATGAAATAAATTTCCCTCTAAGTACTGCTTTCATAGTGTCCCAGAGATTTTGATATGATGTTTCTTTGTTCTCATTTACCTCTAAGAATTTTTTAATTTCCTTCCTAATATCTTCTGTTATCCATTCATCATATAATAGCATATTGTTTAATCTCCAGATGTTGGAATAGTTTCTGTGTTTTCCTCTTTCATTTATTTCTAACTTCAATCCATTATGATCTGATAGAATACATGCTAGTGTCTCTATCTTCTTGTATTTGCTAACATTAGCTTTGTGGCCTAATATATGGTCTATTTTAGAGAAGGATCCATGTGCTGCTGAGAAGAAAGTGTATTCACTCTTGGTTGGATGGTATATTCTATAAATGTCCGTTAAGTCTAAATTATTGATTGTGTTATTGAGATCTATGGTTTCTTTGTTCAATTTTTGTCTGGAAGATCTGTCCAGTGGTGAGACGTTGAAAGCTTTTCAAAAATAAAGTTCATGTTTTACTATCTTACAAAAAGACTGAATGCATTCCCTATGGTTTTAAAAATCATTATTTCAGGATGGACTATAAAAAAAGTATTAAAAAGTTTGAAATTAATATTAAGGAAGTTTCATAAATTAAAAATATTTAGAAAGAATTTTTATTATTATTAAAATTACTAATAAGATAGTTCCATATTTTTACATGTAAATTTAAATTATTCATACCATTTTAAAAAGAGACAAGTATAGAATTGAAGGAAGGAGAAATTTAAAATGTATGTTCAATATTAAAATGGCTCATTTTTATAAAAGAATCAGTTGTTCACTCTGGAACAGTATTTGTAAATGTTCTTACTGTGGAAAACACCCAAAGAAGTATGAATGTCTTTAGCTTAAAGGGACATTAAAATAATCTACCTCAGTTTTCTTTATACACATAAGGAGATGGGTCTAATAGCAAGTTGTAGAGATCATGTGATAGCACTGATTCACAGATCTTTAAATTTTCAAGTAACATTTGGAGAATTTTAAGGATAAACAAAGATATAATGGTTAAGTGTTCTATTAGGGAAGCAGTATTTTATTGTGAATTTCATTGCTTTTCTGATAATGGTGTTGAATATCTTTTTCTCACAAGTTTACCAATCATTTCTTTTGCAGTTTGTTCACATTTTGAAATCATTTTTGGAATTTGGTTGTCTTCTGATTATTGAGGTTAAATTTTATTTATTATGGGTACAAGTCCTTTTTCTGGTAAATATTTTGTGAATTTTTTCTTTTAGTTTTGGTCTTATTTTTATTCTGTTAATCACTGTTGAGCAAAATTTTTATTTGATAATGTTTTATTTATTCATTTTTTTCTTTTTGATCTTTTTTGTGTATTTAAGAAATCTTTTATTTTCTCAGGTTCACAAAGATTTGCTTTTAGAAATTTTATCTTTTCTGCTTTAAATTTAGGTCTATAATCGTTTCATATTACATTTGTGAGTAAAGATCAAGTCAATGTTGGTTTTACACACACACACACACACACACACACAAACACATTTTAAAAATCTCCAATATAATACCATTTATTAAAGTTAGTACAGTTTACAAATTTATATATATTTTTGCCTTTCTGAAAAATCAAAATCGTTATGTATGTTTTTGATGGACTATAGAGATCATGGTGAATTTATGGAGTTTTTTAATCCATTGTTGCATGCTTATTGTTATATCCTATCACACTGTCTTTATTAGTATAACTTCAAAGATGAACTTGAAATTTGGTGGCATAAATCCTACATGCTAGCACTTTAAAAATGTATTTGATATAGATTTTAGCAATTGTTAAATTTATGAACAGATCTTGTAGAAATTTATACTCATTTGTATTTTATATGTAGATTATTTTTCAAAGAGCAAATATCATAAGTATTGAATATTTGTTCAGGAACATGACATATTTCAATTGATAGACATGATATATATTGGCACTTACTGATGATTTCTGTCATTTATCTGAATAATGTTTTACAATTTTCATCAGAGTGGTTTTTCAATTATTTCGTTAAACCTTTTCCTAGTAATTTTGAACACATTTTTTTTTCCACGCTCTTCTGCTACTGCAGTGCACATACGGTAAAGTATTTGATATTAACCTAAAGATCTTTTAGGTCTTGTTTATGTTTCTCTTAACTTTTTCTTACTCTTTTTCAAAATTGATCATTTCCATTTGCATCAATTCATATTAATGGCCTTTTCTTTTGTAATTTCATTTCTTTAAACCCATCCAAAGAAATTTTATTTTCTAGAATTTCCATTTATTTCTTTCAGCTTAGGTGCTTAGATTATCTAAGTTGTCAATAAGAACATAATACCTTTAAGTCCTTGATCAATAAAACCTCCACATTAATAAATATCCAAAGTCCTGTAGCTTGACTGAGCTGAACCTCCAAACACCTGCTTATTTTCCCTGTCCAAATTACGTCTAGGTTTTGATTTTTGTCTTTCTTCAGATGGACCTACAAGAGGCCTTACTCTAAAGCAGAGATAAGAAAACTTTCTCTGTAAAGAGTCACAGAGTAAATATTTCTGTCCTTGCAGGCCACGTGGTTCTGAAAACTGCCCAGTTTCACCACTGTAGCACAAAGCTTCCAGAAGGCACCCAAACAAGTAAAAGTTGTTAAAAAAAAAAAATAAGGAAAAAAAAAGTTCTGGGTGAAACATGAACAAGACTCAAAGATCTTCAGGATCATATCAAACATTTTAACAGGTACATGGTGTTAGCCCCAAGAATAAGTAAGATCGGAGGCTACAAAAGAGATTCGTAAGCAGGAAACTGCCAGAGTCAGAAATTTTTGGTCATTTTCTAGGTCTACAGATCTCCCTAAACAGGACCATGCCTGCTAAATTGCTTACAGAAGTTCCTACAAAATCAGATACACAAGTTCCGGAGCTGGTGGACACACAAGTTCACCAACCAATCAGCCAATCAACCACTTCTCCTTCAAAAGTACCAGCCCCTGACACCCAAAGCTGAGACCTGTGATTCACTATAGATACCTCTGGCTTGAAAAACTCCGCTCCCACCTAAAGCCCTCCCTAATCCTCTTTTTTTTTTTAACAGGAATGAAACTCTTCTCCCCTACCCAGCAGGTAGCTACAGAAGAAAGACAATCATCCCACCCCGGTATCTATAAAGACAAAAAGGGAGGAATATTGGCATCAGATCTATTACAACCCAGATTGTTAGCCCTCAAACTTCCTAGTCAGACATTGGTCCAGATTGTTAGCCTGCAAACCTCCTCACCAGCCATTGGTTCGTTGTTATTAGCTCACCAAATTCCACTACTTCAGAATAGCTCCCCCACCTTTCTCTCTCCTCCTCCCTTTCACTCTCTCTCTCTCTCTCTCTCCCTTGCTCTCCCTCTTGCTTGAGCTCTCTCACTCACTCTCTCACTTTTTCTCGCTCTCTCCCTCTCTTCCCTCTCATTTTCTCTCTCTCTCTCACCATGTGGGCAGACACTCTTTCTGACCGCTTAATAAAATATCTTGTGTGAGTTCCTGCATCCGGAGTGGTTTCTGGGTGCTTTCACATGGGAATACAAGAAGAAGTGTAATCATGGAAAATAGAAAACACTCAAAATTTTAGGAAAAAAATAGTAAAAAATGTGAATTTATTAACATTTTTATTTGCAGAAAGAGGCAGAGGGGCAGATTTGGTCTTTGGTCTGCAGTTTACCAACACTCCCTTGTGCTTAACTGCTGTCATTTTGATCCCTGAAGGAACTCCAGGACCTTACTACAGTATATGACCCTGACTGTTTTTATTCTGCTCTCAGCCATGTTATAACTTCTCTATGGTTTATCTTGAGTGATATATTGCACTTTGCATATGTAGACCAACTCTCAGTGAAGGATGTAAAGGAAAATCCCCTGACCTGATTTAAGGGAGTCCCATCCTTGTTCTCTTCACCCTTCTCTGCGGCCCTACCCTGTGAGTTATAGTCATTTTAATCTGCCCAGATACTAAGCTCTGCCTGCCTGGCTCAGTGACCCCTTTTTGGGTCACCGTTCTGTGTACCTTAGTAAATAAATTGACCTCAGGCAGAAAACTAGTGTAGTTCACGCATTTCCCATATTTTAGGATTCCCAGTCTGGCACAACTGGTTTAGAATGTTTTGGGGGAAGAGGAATAATCTAGCGCTGGTTACTCTGCTATGTCTATAAGAAGATGATTTGAATCTTTCATTTTTAAATTATAGAAAATATAATTACCTAACTAGAAATTAATTATCATAAGGTAATTTTGCTTACTTATGTTAACTAAAAGCATAAAACCCTTGATTAGCAGGTATGTTCTGAATATGAAGTCACTGGAGCCTGTTATATATTTACTTTTTATTTTTTTTTTGTTCTGATTTTTTGTTGTCTATTGTTATCTTTGTTTCTGGACAGTATTAGCCTCATGGTGCTCGCTTTTATTCTAGCAATTGTGCATATTTGAGTTTAGACCTAAATATTTTCATGTTCTATGCACAAAGCAAAAAGAATATATTTTGTTTTCACTTAGACGAGAGTTTCCATTCCTCTCACCCGGGGTACATTCTTCTTGGAGTTGGCTTGAAGTTAATTAAGTGCCAAATCCAATCACAATGATTTGACTAGGTAAATGAAATTAAGTAACTGCTTTAAGAAATCACATAACCCATCTTTAAAACTGAGCATTGAGATCTCAGCTAAGACATATGACTGACAAACAATGTGAGTAAATTTGTCCCAAAGGCTAAGTGTTTTTTTAGGGGAGAAAGGAAATCAATATCAAAGACATAAAAAAATTCTCCATGATATATTTTAAGTGGTTGTGACAGGAACATATATATAATAACATACACATATATGGTGACAATACAATTTAATTTTAAAAATTAATCTTGAAAAGTGTATTTGTCACTCTTTTCTCCAAGGCAAAATGTATTGAACTTTATAATTTTTACACATTAAAATTTTTCTTTCAATAGCACATATTACCAGATGTGATACTAAGCTATTTGTGTGTGACGTGGGGTCTAAATTTAGTTTTCACACATATATTAGTCATTCAAAGCCAAGTCTCCCAGTATTGCTCTCATGATATTCATGTTGAAATGAGCAGGTGCTGAATTAAAGAACCCAATAGCCAAGGTTAATCTTGATACTATAATTTTGTACTTTTATTAGGGTGTGATTAAGCAGAAAGACATTATAGACTTCAGTGGTTAGGAGTGCCAGCTATAGATAGATACTGCTTGATTTCAAATTACAAATCTGCTAATTCCCATCTGTGTAACATTGAGCAAGATAGTTCATTAATCTGTATCTTGGTTTTCCTCATTTGAAAGGATAAAAATAGAATTATATCTATATAGAACTATTTTGTGTGACTGCTAACTGTTAAGATTCAGTTACAAGGGAAACAAAGCTGTAATCTCTTATATCTTAGATTCTAAGCTGTTTATCATTCTTTTGTATTTCGATTAATCTTGAATGTGCAAGAGAATGGAGATACTGTGCATGCACTGCGGGACAAGCCGATTCTATGATTTCTATATGGTACTTTCTGTGTCTTGGTAGGAACATCACACACACACACACACACACACACATACACACACACACACAAAGTATTCTATATTTTAATTTTGGTTTAAGATGAACCATGAACTTGGATTCTATCGACATGGCCAATGTGGGGGGGCAGGAATTTCCTGAATAGAATTATAACATTTGTTCTTATTTTAAATAGCTATTACTTGGAAAACCTCTGTATCTTTTGTGTCTTTGCTATGTTTACTATCTTTGAAAATTAAAATTTTTGAGCCAACAACATTTTGACTGCCAGAATTTTTGGAACAAAATTTACAGCTCAGCCAAGGAAAATGGATAGAAGCTAACAGCTCAATTATCAATGCCTCTTTCTTCTGTTGCTACCCCAATCTTATCTTCAAACCAAACTCATGAGACATAAGCACATTTCCCATACACCTGGTATCCTTCAATATCATTTAAGGTTTTATTACTTTAAGTTCAAAACAGAATATTTTATTTAAAAATGTTTAAACTCTTGGAAAAATGCAATATAAAATGTATAAGACAGGACATGGAAAAGAAAAATATTCCTTCTTTAGTGTTCTAGTTTAATTTCTCTTCTGGTAGCAACAGATAATTTCACAATGACAGATTATGGTGACATAGAAAAAATATAAATAAACTTATGAATAGAATTTAACCATTATATTTATCAGGTAAAGAATACTTTGGAAGCCTTCAAAAATATTTTGATTTATTTCACAGAAAAAAAAATGAATCGCTTCTTAATTATATGTCTATATGCTTACCTGGACCATGACACTGACATTCAGATCTTCCTTTATTTACAACTCTCACTGATTAATTTGGCATGATTGTGAATTCCTATATCATAATTTTAATGGCTGAGGGTTTATTGTAATTTTTATAGACAAGCCAACGGAAACTTGAGAAATCATGCATTATTTGATATTTACTTCTCAAAAATTAGAAATTATTTTCCATTTGATCAAGACTCATCTAGTCAGAGTTTGCCACAGAAGGATACCTATGGTTCATAAATTAATAATTAATTCATAAAATAAAATTATTGCAGTGCCTGGAGCTAAATGTTATAAAAGGCACTCTAGTTTCTTATTTTTATAGAAACTAGAGAATATAATTCTGAAATGGAAATACTCAAGTCTCTATATTATAGTGAGAACATTTCTTTTGTAAAGTTGAAGAACATGTTGTAGGAGACAATTGTGTAGGGATTCATCACAAATTATACAATGTATGTTTATATGTATGTGTGTGCATATATGTGTGCATATTTGAGGTAACTTTAATCTACTAGATGGAATAGGTTAATACTAAGTCTCATTCTGGACCCTGTGAGAAAATGTCACATGAAAAATTCCATTGTGTTAGTTCAGAAGGTTTTCTCCACTTGGGGTTGTCTTGTGTAAATGTATCTCAAAGACTTCAACTCAAAAGCAATGATGTTTTACTATTAGTTCAGACATGTATGACCATTTTTTACATGTTTGCATTCTTTAATATTAATTTTTATTATAATTGGCCAAGTTTCCAAATTTTGGGCTTGTATTAATTTATGAATCATAGGATTTTATTAATTTTAAAATGAGAATGATATTAAGTCCTTTCTGGAGGAAAGTAAGGGTGATATAGATAATATTCACACACATATACCCAAATGTGTATGTATGTGTATGTGCACATACATGTATGTATGTACATAAACACAAACACATATATTGACATATAATACATTTATACACATATACTGTATATATGTCTTTGTTTCTATATATATATTATTATATATATCTATATATGAATTGAATGTTCTCTAACCTCATGGAAATTTATAGGAAAAATCAAGAGAAGACAGACTGAAGAGGGGAGGTTAAAAATTAAAACAAATTGTGTCCCTGAGCTTTTCAGAAATTTGGACTTACAGACTCATTTTTGTTTCATGAATTAGAACCTCACAGAATTAGTCAATTGGGAAATTTTTGTTAAATGATATATTGAAATTTCAGATAAAATTTAACCACTAGGCATCATTTTTTACTTCATCTAACAAAGCTTTCAGAAGAAAAAAAGACAGTTTATACATTAAATGTGTCATTGGTACTATCCTTTACCACCTAGAACAATTTAAAGTCAATTCCTATAAACAAATACAAACAGACCAAAACCAAACAAACAAAAACCAAAATGCAAACAGAAAATCAACAGCTCCAGTTCTGGATTTAGAGGAATGGAACAGGGAGTCAAGAAAACCTGGAGTTCCATGTCTTTAAGAACACTGAGTTCAGTACTTCCATAATTTTTTAAAGTAGATTAAGAATTTCAGTATGAACTCTGGTGTCATGACACATTATAAAGCTCAAAAAAGAAAAGCACAGATGAGAAAATGAATGCTATAGCCATCTGGTATTACTTTTAGTAGAAGACATTTTGACTTGTCCACTGCACAGAGAAGTTTCCCTTCTTTCCTCAGTTTCAGCCTAAAATCACCTCCAG
Source organism: Sciurus vulgaris (assembly GCF_902686455.1). Lineage (NCBI taxonomy): Eukaryota > Metazoa > Chordata > Mammalia > Rodentia > Sciuridae > Sciurus > Sciurus vulgaris. Next base: position 47,315,110 of record NC_136472.1, on the reverse strand, counting down.
TCTAGCAATTAGAATCTTGTATGATTATATTAATTTTATGTGCATTTTCCCACATTCATATTTCCACAGTTATGTATGCAAATGTTTCCTAAACTAAGAACAGTTAATCACCTCATAAATACTGTTAAATAATTAAATGTGAATGAAAGTACCCTTGAATCATTAGAGTCTCTAAAATCATATTTATTTTTACAAAAGATTGCATTTTCTTAATTCAACCTTATTAAGTTAAAACAAAAAGCACTATCTCATTAAGTTCCTTAACTTTCAGAGGTCTTCTAATGGTTGAACATTCACAGAAATGTTTTTGTGGCATATAATATAGCTAGTATGCATGGTCTAATCCAATGTCTAATCCTTTCAAAGCTATTACTGATGTATCATAATATGATGGTATTTGAGTTGAGTCCAATGGTGTATGCTTGTAATCCCAATAACTCAGGAAGCTGAGGCAGGAGGATCACAAATTCAAGGCCAACTTGGGCAACTTAGTGAGACCCTGTCTCAAACTACAATGGTATAGCACCCCTGGTTAAATCCCCAGAAAAAAAGCAACGCAAAATGAAACAAATACAAAACAACATTAAGATATGTGCAATTCTAATATTTTTCTTTATATTATTACCTATTGTTTTTCAAAATCTCTGCTGGATTTTATCAGACAAAAAGAATTTTAGAAAAGATAAATAATTGAAATTTTGGGATTTAATGGCAATAATAGTTTTAAAAGCAAATTTTCTATTTTTAGTTCATTTTTATTGACCCGAAGTAAGCTCTCTAGAATGTTTGTTGTTCCTTTTATGAGATATATGTGCATATATGTAATATGGAACTTTAAAGACATATATCCTTTATCAAGTATTGCTATATTTTTATAGGTCATATTTTTTCAAGTATTTTATAAACACTAACTCATTTAATCCTTATCACTGATCCTAAAAAGTAAGTACTACTATTGTCTTCATCTTTACAGAAGAAACTGAGGCATGCATTGATTCAATTGCCCAATAGATTAAAAATTGATAAACAGTAAGATGGTGCACTGCATTATATGCCCCTTTACTATCTCACCTTTTTATCTTGCTCAGTGTGCTCTGTAAATACTGTTCTTATTTTTGCTCAAAAGCATTAATACTAGTTGTATGGCAAGGTCTTAAAATTTCAAGCATGATTTTCTTCTTTCATCCTTCTTTCAGAAGAACTCTCTTAATAACTTATATCTATCAATAGTTTTTACTTTGAAACAAACAACCCAAACCCAGAGACTAGGAACAGTCCTTATGGGTTGGCTGAAAGTCAGTGATTTCCCTGGGTTCATCCATGGCTCAAACATATGTACTTACTTGCCGGCAGGCCTACTCTAAACTGGGCTTTTCCACAGGAACTTAACAGGGGCACTTCTGCTCCAGCAGGTTAGCCAGCCATGTCCTTGCCATGTGATGTCAGAATAGTCAGAATTTCTGCCCAGTGACAAGTAACTTCTAAGGACACAATCAGAATCAAAGTGAAAGTAAATGCACTTCATGTCTTGATAGGAAGATCTGCAAGTCACATGACCAAGGATGTGGAAGAAGCCAGAAATGAAATGAGGTGTAGGGATGTAAGTTATTAGACTAGCCTGACATTTTCTCTATTTACTCTTCTTACTTTTCCATTTTTACAAATGTTTTTATTAGTTCAGTATAGTTACACATAACAGTGGGGTTCACTTTTATATCATCATATATGCAGGAAATAAAATTTGCTTCATTTCAGTCACCAGCACTTCCTGTTTCCCTCCCATATTCCCCTTCCTCTAATCTAATGATCTTCTATTTATTTATAGTTATTTTTAAATTGGTGATTTAGAGATATAGATAACAGTGAATTCACTGTGATATATTTGTATATGTGCATAGCATAATTTGGTCAATTTCATTTCATACTTCCTCCATTTTCCCATCATTCCTCCCTTCCCCTTTCTACAATTCCAAAATTGCATTGATGTCCCTTTAGACTTCATAGGGTCCTCCACCCTTTTATAGCCTCTACATATGAAAGAAAACATTCAACATTTGATTTCTGAGTCTGGCTTATTTCACTTAGCATGATTTTCTCCTGCTCCATTTATTTACCACCAAATGTCATAATTGCATTCTTTAGCCACTGTTACTGTTTGATTTTGTAAGTGTGTTTGTATATGATCAAAGATGCTTTCTCTTTAAGAATAGGGTTTTCTTTTTTTACTATCAGCGCAGAGAATAGTTTTTGATAAATGTTACAGATCAAGCTGGGTGCTCTGGCACATGCCTGAAATCCCTTGTAAAGTACCCTGAAGTTCAATAATTCAATCTCTGGTACCAGAAGAAAAAAAAAAAAAAAAAAAAATATATATATATATATATATATATAACTCAAAATCACTAATATTTGGTAATGTATGAAATACTTGATATAATTCTGATAACTAATAAAATGAGAGCTCTCTTAACATATACAATAATAAACTAGATTAAAAATAAATTTAGGAGAAAAGCTTGTAAGTCAGGGAAAGGATAATTTTTAAATTAACCTCTGCAATACCCAAGGTGAAGCACAGTGTCTGGAATAGTAGAAATATGTGGAATAGTTAAAGATAAATGGATGAATAAGATAATAATGGAATAGACCAAGGTGGTACAAATGCTATAGGTAAGCTGACAATGAAACTTCCAAGTTCTCAAATTTCTCACTTGAATGTTGGTTGTATGGTGTAGAAAAGTATAGTTATTTCTAGTTTTGAAAAGTCAAGCGCTTTGACCAAGATCATATAACTAGGAAGAGATGGAGACAAGTTTTAAATATGCATCTTCCAAATCTGAAGTCATTGATAAAATTTTCTTTAAAGAAAACAGTTATGGCATTTAAGAATTGCAGAGATATGATGTGATACAGTTATATGTAATTAAAAATCAAAGTTTAAAAATACACTGAATACTAGTGCACTAATCTGCTTTGGGTTGCCACAACAAATTGCCATAAAATAGGTGAATTTAACAGCAGAAATACATTTTCTCACTGCTCTGAACATTGGAAGTCCCAGATCAAGGTACCCATGTATTTGGTTTCTGGAGAGGATTCTTCTTGGATTATTGGTAATACTTTTTCTGTCCTCACATGATTATTAGATGGGGAGTAGTAGAGAAAATCTCATGTCTTTCCTTAGAAGAATGTGTCCTCTAAGAATTGGGCAATAACCATATGAACTCATTTAACCTTAATTATACTTCTTAATATCTTTATAACCAATAAAACTATATAGTCATATTTGGGGTGAGAACTTCAATCAAAGCAGGAATTTTTTAGGGGGACACAGTTCAGGCCTAAGAAGTAAAAACATAACTGATGGATCAAATCACAACATTTTAAGGACATAGGTTAAAAGTTTGGAAAAATATGCTTTAGTCCAGTGAAACTTTTAAAGCATATTCATTCAGAACATTCCATTTTCTGCATACAGATCAAATGACCTTGCAAAATTATATTTTGAACATGAATTCTAAATGAAATTTGTAAATTAAGTTTTCTTTTTCTTTTTTTCTTTTTTATTCTTTGGAAATGAATGACATGCTTAAAATAGAGTGGGAGATTTTAGAATTTACTGAAAAGACTTGTCTTTCTCTTGTATTACAGGCCCAACAACTTACTGATCTGGAACAAAAATTAGCTATAGCCAAAAATGAACTAGAGAAAGCAGCTCTTGACAGGGTAAGTTTACATCTTTTAGCCTCCACACTTTGTTTTTGAAAAAAAAAAAAAAAAAAGCTGCAGTATGCTCATTGCTTTCTTTGATTTATTAATGCCATTCCAGATGCTCTGCATATAAGATAGTTATAGAATTCATGAATATTTGATAGTCTCCTTGGACTCCAATTTTTTCCTTGTTTTTGCTGTGACAATAAATTGACTGAAAGTTCAGCCTCTGTGAGTTCATGGCTTCGATTTTTTACCTTACTGCTACATTTGTTATGTAACACCATGAATAAACATGCTTTATAGCACCAACTAAAATGTTTTGCATTAACTCTGGATGAATGAGTTGAGAAGCAAATAGAAGTAGTCATTGACATTCAATTGTTGTAACTAGTTTTTAAATATGTAGGTCTTAGAATTTATGTACTGGGAAATATGCAAAGGCACATTAAATGCAGTAATGCTCATATTAATCAGTGGGACTGATTTAATTTCTTATTATTGGTAGAATTAATGTAGAGTTCATATATTTTCTATAATGATATTTTGAAAAAAAATATAAACTTAATGAATAAACCAAAAATACATTTGTGGCAGCATTGACACATATACAACAAATCATGTTGAGTGAAATTTTTCAGAATTATGTGTACAGTATTTAACAACCATTCAAATACATAAAGCTTATGTAAACTATTACATATCATAAAAACAGTTTAAGAAAAAAGATGTACATCAAATTCATGGTTGTAATCGTCTTTGGGAAAAGACTGAGTAAAATTATACTAGGAATGCTTGCAAGAAGCACTTCCCCTGTATTCCAAATGTTTTGTCTTTGAATAATTGGAAGGATACAGAAAAATCATATTTAATCTGTATAAATACATACATATATATTGTGCATGTATGTACATATGTTATATATGTGGGGGCATGTACATTTGATGTGTGCAACATATGTATATTACATTTATGTACATGTTGCATGCTTTGTGTCATAAAATTACATAAAAATGGTATGTACAAAATATAGATTTTATAATTAATATAATAGTTTTTAAACATTTAAAAATTCAAAATCATTTTTTAATTTTATGAAAAAGTGTTCTGTATGTTAAGAGCTATTTTTTGTGATTAAAGATTAGAAGTCATTTTATTGAGAAAATTAAGAAAGTAAAAACATGCATTTATGAAAATTTATTTAGAATCTATTCATTTATGCACAATGTATTATTGCAATTTTTCAAAGAAAGGATGTTGCCTCCTCATTACTGATTGACTATAGAATAGAAAAGAGATGGAAAATTTAAAACTGGTTCTATCTTGAACACAGCTGGTGTTTGCCACCAGGCACCTGTTTCTATGCAGTGATGTTGAAGGACCACTCTAAGATTCTACTTCTCATGCACTTGATTCTTTCCTGCATAGGGACAGTTCCTCAGTATGGTATGACCAAAACTATCTTTGCAGCTAAGATAGCCAAATTATCAAACAGGATATGTAGAGAATGTCCCAGTAGAGGGATTAGTAAGAGCATTTTGTGAATGCTAATGATGTTCCTTTGTAAGGCTTAGAACTCTGGGATCAATTAAACTTTTGAATGAGTAATTTGTTATCTTAACAACCTTACTTCTTTGTTATTGCCACATTTTAAATTAATTTAAGTCATTAATATTTAATAATTTTAAGGGTGGCTTACTGGTGTTCTGTGCAATAAAATATAATTAATTTTACCAAGACTCTAGTTTTGTAAAACTTTGTGTTAATTCGTAGAAAAGAAGTGTATACTCATATAGGCTACTCTTTGACCATATCTAACTCATGTTACATAATATTACTTTGTAAAAATGCACTTGACTTTTTATAGAATTGGTAAAATCAGAAATTCAGTGGGACATATAAATCTGAAGTTCAGGGGGTCGGGAGATAGCTCAGTTGGTAGAGTGCTTGCCTTGTAAGCACAAGGTCCTGGGTTTGATCCCCAGCACCCCCCCCCCCCAAAAAAAAAAAATATCTAAAGCTCAGTTAGACAACTTAAAAAAAATAACAACTTTTGTGTCATTTATACCACCATCTTTGTAATATGTTTTAGATCCTAATAAACATTGAACTCTTCTAATTCTGACATCCTCTTTGTTTTTGTCATATCTACCTATTGGATCAATCTTACGTTACATTTTTCTGATTTGATTTCATAGAATCTTTTTAATCAATGACTTAATAGCATTGAAATGGCTTTTGTGAGACCTTCTTATGCTAGGTATTATGGGAAATAGAAAACATTTGTCATCTGATTTTGACTCCACATCTCTCACAATTAGGAAATAATTATATATGGAGTTATGAGGCACTAAGATCACAGAGAATAAATATGTACATTGTAAATATACTTGGGTCACTTGAGTGGTATGGTCACAAAACACTGGTAAATAATAATTTGGCCTGTGTCATTAAACTCAACGTTAAAGTGGAGTTGCTCCTCCATCTTTAGTTCTGTGCTTTCCTCCTCCCCAATTTCATCCTCTTCCACAAACCTTTATGTACCCAGTCCATACCATGCCACAGTCTGAATTCATGATGGGAGTTTGCATGTTTCAGTAGTTAAATAATGATCCCTAGAATCTTTCTCCCTATCTTCAAACTGAAACATTTTTTGCTGAATTACCATGTTTGAATCCCTCAAACTCTTTCAATTTCTCTGGGATCAATAATACAACATACTTTATAAGGGTGATGGGAGATATGTATGCATTAGAAAAGTAAAGTGCCTTGAGCAATATCTGGAACATGGAAAACATTCATTATAATTATTATTATTAATGAATGAGATCACAGAGACTTCCTAAGACAATTTCCTCCTTAACCATTAGGATTATGTCACTCCTTTTATAGTGAACTATAAAAGTATTTCACAGTAGATGTTGATTTCAACAAATCTCATGTAAGGTATGTATGAGGCACATAAGCTTCAAGTCATAAAGTCAGATAGAAATGCTGCTTATTTCAAAATAGATAAAAACCACAGTTTAGCAGAATTACTCTTCACCTCTCTCCTTCTACCTTTGTAGGAGACTTTTTTATTCTCTTCAGGTGTCTAGCTCCTAAGTTTGGTATATCTTGGCTTCAATTAAATACCTCGAAAATATTATGAAAACATTTTCATACTCCTACTTGGTCCTCCTGACATATATAGTGAAAGAAGTCTCAGGTTGCCATCTCAATGTAAACAATAACCTCAAAATCTGAAAATCAACCTTGAGTATCCAAACAATCAATTATTTATTTGGCAATATCTAATGAACTATGGTCAACCTTCACAACTGGAATATAAAAATGTCCTCAAGGGATAAAAATCCCTTGAACTTTCATACCAAAAAAGTTAGTATAGCATCTGACTCTCAGAAAATTTTACCCAGGAAATCATGCATTATTACAGATAACATTTACATAGACTCTCAGAACAAAGTCATGGCAAGGAGAAATCTTTTTATAAGAGCATAGTATTTGGCACATAGCTGAATTATAAGGCATTGTTATTATTTGAATACATAAATGAAGACTTGACTTATCAAATTAATAAACATATTTCCATGGTATTGTCCAAGGGACCTGGACCAACTAGAGCACAGATTCAAATATTTTGAGTGAGTTTCCAGGGTTTATAGATCTGATTTTGTGGCAGAAATAAAGTTAAGGACATATAGATTTCATTTCTTCACAGTCTTTCTGAAGCCAGAAACTGATATTGCACCCTGATCTTTGTGAGTTAGTGTTTTTATGTAAAAGAATTAAGATGAGCATGAATAGTTGTAAATTTTCATTAGTCTGGAGATTAGGTATTTTAAGGAGTACCATTATCTTTACAGGATGTATTTTATTGTCTCCAGAAAAAATGTATTTTTAGGAGAAAAGAACTAATATACATGCACATGAAATGCTACCTTTTAAGTTTTTCATCATCATAAGATTGCATACAACAATCATTTCTTATGAACTTTCCATAGGATGTAGAACACATAGAAGTAGTTTTAATATCTGTGATAATAATATACTTGTATTACCTAATGTGTTGGATAAAATAGGAAATGTTTCATTATTTCCTCATGTGATGGAGCATCAACCTATACATTCTGAAGAGCTTGCTTTATTTTTTCACTTGCAAATGTTTGTTAAATTGGAAACTGCTGATGCTGCAGAACAGGTTACAACTCTCAAAGCTATTACATTATGTAAAAAAGTAGATGAACAATAAACATGCAAGCAAGAAGGAAAACTGAAATGATGGTAAGGGATAAATAAGATGTAAAATTAGGAAAGGTGATAGAGGCTTTAAGGAAGGCACATTCTTAGATAGTGTGGTCAGGATCTGTTTCCCAGAAGATAACCTGTGAGTTGAGTGTGTGAACATTTTCAATGAAATGTTCCCAAGTGGACCTTTGAATATGGCTTTTGCAACTTGGGATATCTGAGGGACTATAAACAAAGGATACTGTGACAACTGAGCAGTATAGTTAAGGAACTTGAATCATAATAGCATATGGAAAAGTGTTTTGGTGCAGTGAGGAGAAAGACAGCAAGAACAAGATTGATGTTAGAACAGAATAGGTTTCAGGATCTAGGGGAAAGTCATTATATATGGTGTACATCACGGTGCATTAAGTGATATCCTGTTATAGCAAAATTTCAAAGTGAACAGTAGCCTACAGCTTTAAAACAGACTACGGTTCCAGTAAAATTGAAAATGTTAATGATTTTATATGTGGTGTAAAATCACTGAGTCTGCTAATGGAGCTGGGTCAAGCCACACATGAGTGAAATCAACAATAGTCCCAGTTAAACTTAAGAGGTACTTAACAGGGATCATGGAGGAAGATGGTCAAATCAAGGCAGCTTGCTCTCAGCAATCCATGGTCTCTGGCAGGAAAATCCTGCAATGTATTCAAGGAATTGAACCAAAATCTAAGATAAAAGGCCTTGATGCAGGCTTGTGATCCAAGGAAAGAAAACTAGAAGGTAAGAGGTTAAGAATAGGTTGAATATGGAACACAGAGAACTTTCCGCTATGATTGAAAAATGAGGAGTTGTAGAGCACATTTTATAACGTTGACCCTGCTAACCTGGGGTTATCTTGTGGAAACAGATGAATGCACCAACATTCAGACAATATCTAACGTAACACTGAAGGATCAGTGTTTCAGTAAATTTTTTGTTTTGCTTAAACAACATTTACTAAAGATAACTGTTTGAAACAGTGGATACTATTCATTATTTTCAGCATCTGAGCGCCATCGTTGCTAACATTTAGTGTTGTATATCATGTCAACATATACTTTAGGACTTACATAGATCCAAGTTTTAGATGCACAGTGTTGCAAGGAACTAAGATATGAGTACAGAGAACACAGCAAACATCATTGCTTCCTAAATGGTTAAGCATTGAAAGTCAACATTTCAAAGCTATATAAGCTTTGGTTCTTGGTCAAGGTATGTCTGACTCAGTCATATTTTCTCCCTTGTCTCACATTAGCATGCAAAAGAGAAAACATATTTAAGTTGCTCACAGTCATCTACATTATTTAGCTCCTGACATGGCATTCAAAGCCATGGTCTCCTAGTATGTCCCTAGAAAAAGGAAGGCTCAATCACGTTGTAGTAAAAAAAAAAAAAAAAGTAGATCAGAAAATTTGATTATTACTTCTTTCTCACTTGTTTTTTTGAAAACAGTTTGTAAATATTCTTCATTGACAAAGAGAAACAATATTTTCAATTAACTTTTGTTTATTCAAAATCTTTTTGAGACACTATAGTATCAGGGATTATGCTAAAACCTGGCAAACTTATACAACAGTGCATGTACTTAAAAATCACAAGTATTGAAAAACTCTGTGAAGGAAGTCAACAAAATAAATCATGGAAAATGATGGGGTGGAGAGAGGCAAGAATCTGGGTATTAGAGTAAGTATTAAAAGAGGGGTCAGTTTGAATAAAAATATTGAATTCATAATTATCATTATTCATCTTAGTCCTTCCCTCCATGCTAACTTCATACTCCTCCATGCTAATTCTTAGTAAGTTCAAATCTTTCAGATTTTTCTTATAAATTTGAATAATGAAATTCACAGGACAATGGAAAGCAAGAATGAAAGGAGCAGAATTTATTCAAGTGTGAAGACTAGAAACAGAACTCTCCAGGGGCAAGAGGGACCCTGATAAGGGTTGCCCTTTAATAAGTTCTTCTTTAATCTGAGAGAACTTGACAAAGTGAGATTAATGAGAAGTAAATTCATGCCTGTTCTATTTCTAATACATGTCCAGTTGCTTATATTACTGCCACTGCTGTCATGGCCCAAAGAGAGTGAATTCTTAAATTGCCATTCTATCAGTAAAGACTCTCATCTTAAGGTAAATATTAACAGAAAGCACAATAGAAGGGTTCATAAAGGATCTAAGTCAACTACTCAGAAGTTGACCAACAAGGTTTTATAGTAAGAAATAGGAAATAGAAACTGCTATATAAATGTGTATTCCTGGCATCCTATATAACATGGGAGAATGTGCTGAGAGCTTGTTTTATCAGAGAAAGCACACCTGGCTTCTGCATCAATCAATGTGTGCACCAACAGGGTGACTTCACGTGCACCTGCTCATTCTTGGGTCTTGGCTCCAGTGACTAACCTCTCTCTCTCTCATGGTCCAAACACATCCTCTATGTTTCTAAATGGATATACATATGACACCAACTTATCTGGTCATGCCCCAAATTACTCCTTAGTCATTGTAAGAATAGCCCATCAGTTTACTCAAAAGATTTACATCTCTTTTGTTTACTAACTGGGGATCTTTTTATCATTTGTGCTCAGATTGTTATTAATCCTGACATTTTAAAACTTTTTTAGCAGCGAAAGGTGTGGATAGATGGGAGTTATATATGGTCATCTATCTTAATCAGTCTCCCTTGTATTCCAAATCAAAAATCTTTCTGTGTGAAAACAGGTAAAACAGTTATAATAATGCCATTTTCACAGATGTTTCAAAGCATAAAACCATTTCTTGTATATGAAAGTACATGGAATATTGGAATATTTTCAAAAGCTTATATAAGACAGCGGTAACATTAGCCCATCAGATTAACTTCTACTGCCTAACAAGGTCCAGAGGAAATGAGAGTTTTATCAGAAACATATTTTTCCAATTACATGGGGAAATAGAACAGGTTTAGGGTAATCTGAAAAACCCAGTGGCCTGTATTTCTAGGGAAGCAATTCTTAATAGTGAGGATTGATGCCAATAGAAAGATGGCATGTATCTAAGAAGGGCATCTACTTTCAGAATGACTTGAATATATATCCTTCTTAGTGATCTATCATGATTGAAATCATGACAATTCAAGAGGAAGAATAGGTTGCATAACTGAATTTTGGTGTTCAAAATATGTCACTAAACACATTAGCTCCTAGCAACAGACTGAACGTGAATACCATAATGGAACCTATAAACTGGGCAATTACATTTGAAAATGGATATATATTTGTATGGGAAGTAAGTGTAGGCTAGAAGAATGGAAGTGGAAATTATGACCAGAGTCACATGTAAAAATGTTAATATCTCTCTCTCTCCTCTCTCTCTCTCTCTCTCTCTCTCTCTCTCTCTCTCTCTCTCTCTCTCTCTCTCTCTCTCTGTCTCTCTCTCTCTCTCTCTCTCTCTCTTTCTCTTTAGGAGTCACAGATGAAAGCAATGAAGGAGACTGTACAGCTCTGCTTGACATCAGTTTTCCGTGATCAACCTCCACCTTTGAGTCTAATCACGACAAATCCAACTCAGATGTTATTTCCAACCAGGACAATTGCTGCTAAGATTCCAGATGAAAACACAAAAAGCAAGGTACAGGGCTTTGAAAAGTAATGTTAAGTACTGAACTGTCTTTAAAGTTCATTCTATATGATCAGCAAGGTGAACCCAAGTAAGATACTGAATTCATTTCAAGTTTGGGAAGTATATGGAAGATCATAATCCAGTCTGTAAAGTCTCTGTAGTTACTTGGAGAATATTGGAAGACAGACTTTCTTTAGAGTCTGTATGTTAGGCAGGACCAAATAGTCATTAAAATTAAAACAGTGGAAGCAACAGAAATACTTTCAAATGAGTTAAAAGAAATATTTTGTATTGCATTACAATAAACAATGCAAATTTGATGCTATGTTTGGGGGTATACATAACACTCTGACAAAAATATTCCTTTATAAGTTACGTCTACAGCGCTCAACAATGGCTGCAGGTAAGAATCATTTGTGGCATTAAAAACAATCCGGACACATGAGATCTGACCCTAGATCTATTTCTTCAGATTTTTTGGGGGCTGAACACTAGCCATCAGTAATTTTTTAACAGTCCCAGGCAATCAAGTTCAGGATCAATGGACTTAAATAAACCTTCCACTAAATGCTTCATTGCACTACCATAGACAGAAAGGGGACATTTCTGTGTGCCCATTTCCATCTTCAGATACCTAGCCTTGTGGATTTTGCAAGTGAATAAATCTAGACAGCCTGGAATTCTGGTTGGATAGAGGAGTTTTCTTTAAAGCAATGTCTTTGAAGGAGCTGTCTTCCTGATCATGTGCCTTAGGATCCCTTGCTATTAAACAAATGCCATTGTACCAGCCTGACTTTCAAATGCAAACTCCGAACCACCCAAGGACCACTGATGCCAATACCTGGTGACGTTTGTGCACAGGGTGCTTTCTTAATGTTCATTTCTGAGATTCCCTGCATTCGAATTGAAGGAGATAAATGAAATTTACAGTTTAGAGATGGAGAGACAAAAAAAGAGTAATGCTTATTTGCTCTATTAGATGTACCTTCTAATATTGTGTTTTTATATAAGACTAGTCAATTTATAAACTATAAAAATTTATTATGTATAGTCTCACTCATCATTGATGGTATGAAAATTAGTACTCTGAAATCATTTTAAAATATGTATATCCATTCCATTCTCTTATCATCTTTCATCTTATTACCTACTGAAGAACCTCTAAAATATTTTTCTCCTTTATTTATTTATTTATTTATTTTTATTTTTTGGCCTTTTCTTGGAAAACTGTAGATTCAAAGAATTCGTTTACTTAACAATAAAATGAGATAATACCATATTGTTTTTTGTTTTTTTTTTTTTTTCCATGAAAAATCCTGGGTAAATCCCTTGCAATTGGTCAATTGTATACCTACCACACAATCTCACCCACTCACCAGAAAACACCCTGACTTCTCCTTCTGTTGGAGTCTAAGGCAGAAACTGAATTTCAGGCTCATCATACCTTCTGAATGGGAAAAATAGCTTTTTAATTCTGTGATTATGTTCATGTGTCTCCATCTTCAAATACATTTCCTTACGCCCACTGTTAAAACTGGGTTCTTTATGACCCTGAATGTGTGAAAAATATTACTGATTGTTCTTTTAAATGATTTCCTAGGATTAAATGTTTGTTCTATCATTGAAGTCAACAGATAATTATTGTTTCTTTTGATTTATCACAGAAAACAAAAGTAAGAATTTAAATGAGCCTGGTTTGGAGACTGCTCATTTCTCAAAAAACAAAACAAAAACAAAAACAAACAAACAAACAAAAAAGAACAGTAACAGGAAAAATCCAATTGTTTAAGATGAAATTCAATAAATCCTAGTTAGTGTACTAGAGAGCATCTTATATTATAGCATTGCATTAAAAGCTTATCTGGAGTTTATGTTTTGCTCATATTCTTTATCTTTTTAATAGTAACTGAAATTATATTTATGTATGTTTGGGCCTTAATCTCTATACAAGCACTTCACAGCTGACCTATTTAAAATCTTTAATAACATAATGTGGTTTGGATGTGTATTAAAAAGAGCACTTCAGTTCTGGAATGATTTTTTTTTTTATCTCTATACACACAAAAAAAAAAACTTCTACCTAGGCAAGGCCTCTACCACTAGGCTGCATCCCCACCCAAAAGTCAGGGAAGCCTTCAGAAAAGGCTAATTTTTTGTGTCCCTGAGTTGTGTGACAACCACAACACTTCATCATTCACCCTGTGTTTCTGTTTTCTCATTGCCCATCTCATAGAGTTATTATGTTGTGAAAACTGAAAACACAATTTTCTTCTTTTCTATTGTTTCCTGACCAATCTCATCTGTTCTCATTTGGTTTTACAGTTTTCAGCCCTTCTTTAGAAGGGTGTCTGAATGTTTTATCCCCCAAATCTATGAAACACATATAATAAACTAATTTCAACCCACATATGGAACAAGATGAAATAGCCCCCGAATGATATTATTTTCTCTAAGAGATTTGGAATATAAACACATTTTTATTCCTGTACCTACATGCATATATGTGCATAGCATACATATACATGTACATATATATTTGAATTATATATATATAGTTCAAATATGTATATACATATGAATGCATGTATATATATTCACTGTGTATGTATGTATATGTATTCACTGTTTTTATACATGCACACACATATATTCACTGTTGGTCTTTAAAGTCACATGTTAGAGTGGAAGTTCAACATTATAAGAGTTCACTGGAAAAGGCTTACAAACTAATTTACACATGGGTACCTCACCTTGTTTGGTTTTATTCGAGACCATCTCAATTATATAAACTGCTATTCCTATAGCATAAGTTTCTACTGAGGACCTTCATTCAAGTCTCTCAGCTTCTGCCTTTTCCATAGTTGTTATGTCTGCTTCTCTGACTTGAATGAATTTTTCTAATCTTTCAACTTAGACTTATTTTTCTTCTCTGATGGCAGTGTTTACTTGCCTCAGTCTTGGTTATTATACCTTGAATGCAGTAATGTCTGCATATGCCTCTTTCTTTAAGGAAGATGACTGTACTTAGTTTATTGATCTGCTTGACACTTTTCAGTGCCCAAAGTCTTTAGAGGATTCATCTGAAATGTATTTCTTCTTACTAGAAGTTTTTTTCTAAATTTAAGATTTAGAAAAATATAATTTACTGAAGGTTTATTAATTGCTTTGTGTTCAACTATATTATTTTCTACCTATATGCCAAGACTATGCCAATCACTGGGTGAGCAAATTTGAAATAACATGGTTTTGACCTTTTAGTGATTACAGTATAATTATTTACAGAGAAATCAAGAAAAATACAGGCCTGCTCTTAATTAGAGACCAGACCATTTTTTTTTTATTTGTTGTTGGTATTTAGAATTCTGTATTCCAAATAGTTTTGATTAAGGATAAACTAAGGAGATACTAGGTTCCAAATGCACGTGAGAGGATGTATTTGTAATTTCTTTGCTAAAACATAATATATGTTATGTAGGTAATATTTCTACAAATAAATAGGTTTAAACTGTGAAATCTGATATGCATTCTGCATAAAATAATTCTAACTACAGTAGAAACAGACAAATCAGGGACAATCATTTTAATTGATCCATGCAGTACATGATTGTGACCTGGATATCAGGCAAAAAATAAAAATTGGACTTCAGATGTTATTGAGGCATAAAATTGGCATGAACTAATGAATAACAGGGGTACATGGAGGAAGAAAATCAAGGGTGACATGCTTGCCTTCATTTGTTTTGATGAAAGGCAAGCAGAAGTTTTAAAGGGGAAAACAAATTGTTTTCTTTTCAACATACTCAGAATTTTGTGTCTGTCATAAAACCAAGTACCTGTGTCCAGTAGGTAATTATTCATTTTAATCTGGAACTTGGGGAAGACACCTGAATTGAGACACAGAATTTGACATTGTCATCATGCATGACAATTAAATGTTGGAAATAAGTGAAGTTATCAGAAGAGACAGTGTCCAGTAAAATAAGACAACAAAAAAAACATGAGAAATAGTTTGAGTATGACTTAGGTATAAAAAGAGATGAAATGTTTCTGACTCAATCAAGCAGGAGTGTAGACGAGCTTTGGGATATTCTAAGATCTTACTATCACTATTCAAATTTGCATCCAAGACTGAGATCCTTCTTCTAGGAACAAGAAAGGATATAAATGTGCTCTTTTTCCTGACTTTCCTACTTGGAGAAGGGATTTCTCAACTAGCTCTGAGGTAATCAGGTTTAGACAGGTCTTTCTTCCTACTTACGGTCTACCATTAGCTAACCATGTATTTATCCCCAACATCTACAGTCTATTGGCATTTTTTTCAGTTCTACAAACATATTTTATATCATTTACATCCACACTCAATGCAAAGATAAAAATGAAGATGAGCCTAAAACATCTTTATAAAACATGATGTTTCACCAAGCAATATTGTTCGGATTATATTTTTGCCATATAATGCTTTATTTTATTACTCAACATATTGGGCATTACTGTGTTGATCTATGTTAAATATGTTACATGTTGCTATGATAACATACATACATAATGTATATGCACATGAATATTTCAAGACATACTATGAATCATAAAATGCAAATTTAGAGTAGTAAATATAAATATTGAACCCACCAGGACTCTATGATGTTTTATTTTTAAAACTTGTTTAGACGTGTGTACTCAGAAATGGTTTAAAATTAAATCCTCATAAGCTTTCATTTATTCATTATTTTTGATACATATGTAATGAGAAAGTTAGTTATGGAACTTGATTACTCAGGTAGCTCTATGAATGTTAATTCAGAGATATTTCAGACTATTTGCTATCAACTAGCATAAGTAATTCATTTAATCCTATTATTAAAGTAAATTGGAACAATGCATCCTTTATGAAAATATTATCTTATGTAAATCCAGAAGTCATGTTTATATTCAGAGAAAACCTTAATACTATGTATCTTCTCTATCACAAGAGAATGCTCACTAGCTTCCATTTTATTTTAATGTTTTCTTTAGAATCTATTGTACCCTCTGAAATAATAATGGCATGCATAGTATCCATACTTTAGTGAAGACAAAGATTTAGTAATTTTGAAGGTATTTTAGTTAAGTGTCTACCTATAACTGGAAACCAAACATCACTTTCATTGATTGTCAGTCTAAGGGGCATTTTGACTTTGGCCTGAAGTTCTTTTCCAAACTTTTTTGTTGTTTCTTTAAAGGAACTAAATATTTTTAATCCTAAAAACTACATTTGCAACAGATCTAATTTCCTTACAAATTTGTTAAAGAAAAGGACATCTAAAAGGAATTTAATCAATTTATTATGACCATTTTATGTTGTCAATAATTTGTTTCCTTTAACGTATCTACTCATTTTTTATTTTCATGTTTGGGAGCCTCTAGGACTCTACCAAAAGGTTTTAAACAATGGACACTAGAACAAATGAGAGTTTTAAGAAGAAAATTTCAGCAGTTTTACTAAAGGTGAGGATTAGCAAGACTAGATACAAGAAACAGACAAAATTATTAGGAAAATAACTGTTCCTGGTGAGAGAAGCTGAGTAGCAGGGAGATAGTAGAAGAAGGGATGGACTTGAGAAATTTAAAGACATAAAATTGGGATGAGTTTGTGAGGCAGTGGAAATGAGGAAAACGTGATTATTTTAAGGGAGTTGGCTGTGAGAAGAAGGGAGTGGAAAAATGCAATGGGTGCATCTTTGTTGCATGGAAAGTGATTGTGAACATTGTTAGTTATGGAGAAAGGGAGAGATGAAAATATTCCAAAGACATTGATCACAAATTGAGGAGTTGGGTAGGGAAGAGGAAGATGTGTGGCAACTTTTGAGATGGGGGATGAGTTGGCAAAGATAGATAAAGGCATGGGTAAATTTTTCTGTAAATGAGAAAGGAGTCCTTAATCTGTGATATCCCATCACCTCTTGCTTAGTATCTAAAGTTAGGCCCTTACTGACTCTGGAGAAATCTCTAGTGATACTCCACATAGGCCTGAAACATTTTAATCACATACACTAACACCAATTTCTAAATCCTCTCTATAGCACTCCTGTGAGTATCCTGCTTTGTTTCCCAATCCTAGGGGGAAATTATGAGAGAATACATTTTCTCAACTATTTCAAGAGAGACTGGAAATATGAGGTGCAATGAAATGGAGTAGTGCTTCAAACAAAAATTACCAAGATAAAAGCCAAAATGTTACTGAAAGAAAACAAAAACTGAAATTTAAAATCAATTCAAAGGAAACAAATTCATATGTCTTCAAGCAAATTTAAATTTGAAACTAACATACACTATGACAAGAAGTCATCTAGAATTTATTTGTGTCTCATATACTAATATTATCTCTTTGAAGATAGGGTTAGCTTTCTAATTTTTTCTGCCACAATAACATAATAGTACATGTAGAGAAAAGGAAAAAATGCTTTTTTGGGTTGTAGGCTTATGCTTATTCCTTATAGTTTTGAAAGATATTAGAAATTTCAATTAGTGAGTAACTGAGTATGACATTTTCTCTCTTAATTCTGCTGACCTGGAGGTCTGTGGTGGAATCTGTGGCTAAATATCAGCTAATCAGTGCCAAGATTCGTATGTGAGAGCACAAATTTGGAATTCAGCACACCAATTGAAAATCCTGATTTGTGCCAATTAGTCAATGCATGTGAGACCTAAGTAATTATACTACGGATTTTGATTATTCTTTCCGAAGCACAGCTAACAATATCATGTTCCTAATAAATCAAATTGGGGATGTCTTCACTTTATAACATACCACATCTGTAGCGTGTCCAGGTTTTAAGGGCATAGACTCTAAATGGCTAACTGACTGGGTTAAATCTGTTCTCTGACACTCCAGGCAGCTGTGTAGTAGAGCAGAGATGACTTTTTGAACCAGTTTCTCATCATTAATTTGGAAATAATAATGCTATTTTTCTCAAAAAGCTGTGGTAAGGATAAATTGAGTATTACTAGTTTCAGACTTACTTGGTTTAATTAAATACTGTTGTGTGACCATCTTTGGGGGACTGTCCATCAAAAATCTTTGTAAACAACATTTGACAATCAGAAAATAACTTGAATATTCTTCAAAAGAATTTCTACAACAAAATTTCCAACAGCAAGAGGAATTATAAGATCTTTGTATTTGCCAAAAGTAATTATATTCTTTGTATTAGAACTTATGAAAGATCAGAAAATTATTTATTATTTCATCCACCCTCATTTTACTATGTGTTGACTGGAAATATTTACATGCATCATAGTAGATTAGAAATAGTGGTCTTGTTTTTCATCAGTATATGCAATGTGTTGATATTCAGGATATTGTGAAATCATAAACAGTAAGTTAGGTTTTCTTTCAGTGTTTGTATCAAACTTTCATATAGCATACATGGATAGATGGCCTTCTTTGGCATTCTTTTTATGAAAATGAGAACAATTTCTGAGTGTCTATAACCATGTAAGTATAGAAATTATTACATAAATTATACTCTAAGAGCAAAACTATCTTTCTTTCCAGGATATTCTATTGCTTCCTTTGTGAAGGACAAGCATATATGTTTATAATTTTCAATTTTCTACTGATTATGCTTCTGGTATGATAAGAGATAAGAACTAAGAAGGATAATGGAAAAATAGGTAATATAAAATATTGCCTCTTTATGGATCATACTGATAATAGGTTGCCATAATATATTCAACCATAGAATAGGCAATTATTTTCTACTTAAAATTGACCAGATATTAATCTAGAGGGCATTCCTCTTTAATTACCTTGCAGCAGGAATTGAAGATTAATAATTATCCCTTGTAACTTTCTCAAGGCCTCCCAGTCCATGTTCTTGCTACTCAGTTGTAATCCATGTTATTTGATTGGCAGGATCCATGTACACAAAGTACTCATGACTATATGCAAATAATTATCCAGCTAACAGAAAACTCGATTATGTAGTTATTTATGTTACAGTATTAGGAAGGATAATATTAAAAGATTTATCATCATAAAATTCTACTAGTAACTCCAGTCAGCAGCAATATATCTATATTTATAGATATATAGATATATATATATTTGCTTTTTTATAATTTTTTTCCAGTGCCGGGGATTGACCCCAAGAACACTTTACCACTGAGCTTTTCTATGTACATATATGAATATACCAGTGAATCTCACTATCATGTATCAAGGCACTAATTAAAAAAAAAAAAACTGTAACTAAACAGTAGAAAGATCAGTTGAGTAAAGGGAATGGAAAAGGGCAGGAAGAAGAGGAGATAAAGGTAACATTCTGGAGACTGAATTAGAACATATTATAACCCATGCTTTCATAATTATGTCAAAATGAAGCCTAATATTATGCTTAAATTAAAATATAAAAATCCATTGAGTGAAACAGACATTACCTCATGTACATATATGACTGCATGACCAATCTGATCCTACAATATGTACAATCAAAAAAAATGAGAAGTTATGCTCTACGTATGATTTATCAAAATGCATCAGTGCAGTCTATTGCCATGTATAACTAATTAGAAAAAATAAAAATATTTTAAAAAGAACCTCATTGAGTTAAAACCCCAGTTCTTTATATATTTTTGTTATTTTAAGACAGGGTCGCACTAAGTTTTTGAGGCTAGTTTGGGACTTGAAATCCTTCTTCCTCAAGCAGCAGTATATCTTAAACATTGTTCATTCTTTTTTTTTTAATTATTTATTTATTTTTAAATTTTTTACAGACTGCATTTTGATTCATTGTTCACAAATGGGGTACATTTTCTTCATTTCTATGGTTGTACACGATGTAGATTCATACCATTCATGTAATCATACATGTACATAGGGTAATGATGTCTGTCTCATTCCACCATTTTTCATACCCCCCCATTTCCTTCTACATAATCTAAAGTTCCCCCATTCTTCTCTCACTCCGCACACTCCCACCCCCACTATATATCATTCTGTACATTCTTTTTCTGGGTCATGCATTCAATAAGTAGGTCTTCAGCATTTTGAATATACAAAGTAATATTTAGGATTTTACATGCATCATTTTTCTGTTAGTGCAACTATCTGTAAAAAAAAAGGTGTCTTATTTTTATAACCTAGAAACTGAATATCAGAATTTTAGCAGATAATTCACTACACCCTTTCTGGTAGTGTCATTCAGGAAGTCACATAGGGCTGGGTATTTAGCTGAGTGCTAGATTGCTTGCCTAGCATGCAAGAGAACACAAAATGGAATTTAAAATGCTTATGAAATAAAATAGGGAGGCAGCCAGAGGAGGGTGGGGGAGCCATCCAGACCCAATGAAAGTTTGATTACTCTGGTGAACTGAGAGAAGGCAGGAAATTTACATATGAAAAGACTTAGACTAATTTCAAGAATGCCAGTGGAGAGCCATTGAATCAAAGTCACTCATGAGAAGAGCCCCATATTTGGTGGGAATGAGATCTTTTCGTGTCTCTGCGGCATCAGATGATGGTGGAGTCACAGTTTCACCACTGAGAATATCAGGCAATCAAGTTCCCTGAAAGAGATAACTTGGAAGTTTCCTGTTGAGGACTATATTTTGCTACTTTTGTGGGACCAAATTTTAAATTCCTCACAACTGTCAATTTCTTGCTAAATGGTTGTCTATGGCTCGGAAATATCTTCATAATGTCTATAAAATCCATTAGTTATTTAATCCTGTAGCTGAATAAGCTAATATTATGTAAGACTAACAAACTATCAAGATTGTGATGTTGTTGATATCAATCGAAAGAATCAGCTTTAAAAGCCATCAATTTAACTTGCCCATGACGAGAACACAGACTAGGTACATATCCCCTCTTTGAAAGTCAATCCGATGCTGTTATTTATTATTTCAAAATCTTTCATTTAGAAAATTATTAATTATATGGACATTGAGAATTCTATTAAACTGCCTCAAATTTGACTAGTCTTTATAATATATTTATTATTTTTTCTTTTTTCCTAAATTTTTTAAAATTAGTAATACATGACAGTAGAATGCATTTTGACACATTGTACACAAATGGAGCACGACTTCTCATTCCTCTGGCTGTACATGGTGCAGAGTCACACCGGTTGTGTAATCACACATGTATGATTACACTCTCACGCCCCCTCCCCTCCCCTCACTCATCTCTGCCCAATCCAAAGTTCCTCCATTCTTCCCTACCACCACCCCCACTTATAGATCAGCATCCACTTATCTGAGAAAACATTTGGCCTTTGGTTTTTTAGGTTTGGTATATTTTCCTTAGCATGATATTCTCTAGCTCCATTCATTTATCAGCAAATGCCACCATTTCATTCTTCCTCAAGGCTGAGTAATATTCCATTGTGTATATATACCACATGTTATTTATTCATTCATCTGTTGAAGGGCACCTCAGTGGGTTCCATAGTTTAACTATTGTGAATTGAGCTGCTATAAACATTGATGTGCCTGTGTCACTACAGTATGCTGATTTTAAGTCCTTTGGCTATATGCCACAGTGTGGAATAGTTGGATCAAATGGCGGTTCCATTTTCTGAGGAATCTCCATTCTGATTTCCAAAATGTTTGCACCAATTTGTAGTCTCATCAGCAATGTATGAATGTACCTTTTTACCTACATTCTTGTCAACACTTATTACTTCTTGTATTCTTGATAATTGCCATTCTGATTGCAGTGAGTTGAAATCTTAGAGCAGTTTTGATTTGCATTTCTCTTATTACTAGAGATGTTGAACATTTTTTCATATAACTGTTGATTGCTTGTACATCTTCTTCTGTGAAGTGTCTGTTCATTTCCTTAGCCCATTTGTTAATTGGATTATTTGTATTCTTGGTGTAGAGTTTTTTGAATTCTTTATAGATTCTGGAAATAGGTGCTCTATCTGAAGTATGAGTGGCAAAGATATTCTCCCACTCTGTAGGCTCTCTCTTCACATTACTGATAGTTTCCTTTGCTGAGAGAAAGCTTTTTAGTTTGAATCTATCCCAGTTGTTGATTCTTGCTTTTATTTCTTGTGCTATGGGAGTCCTGTTAAGGAAGTCTGATCCTAAGCCAACAAGTTGAAGGTTTGGACCTACTTTTAACCTGCATCTATAAGATGCAGGGTCTCTGGTCTGATTCTGAGGTCCTTGATCCATTTTGAGTTGAGTTTTGTGCAGAGTGAGAGATAGGGGTTTAATTTCATTCTGTTGCATATGGTTTTCCAGTTTTCCCAGCACCATTTGTTGAAGAGGCTATCTTTTCTCCATTGCATATTTTTGGCACCTTTGTCTAGTATGAGAAAATTGTATTTATTTGGGTTTGTGTCCGTGTCCTCTATTCTGTACCATTGATCTACCTGTCTATTTTGGTACCAATACCATGCCGTTTTTGTTACTACTGCTTTGTAGTAGAGTTGAAGATCTGGTATTGCGATACTCCCTGCTTTGCTCTTTCTACTGAGGATTGCTTTAGCTATTCTAAGTTTCTTATTCTTCCAGACGAATTTCATAATTGCTTGCTCTATTTCTGTGAGGTACATCATTGGGATTTTAATTGGAATTGCATTGAATCTAAATAGCACTTTTGGTAGTATGGCCATTTTGACAATATTAATTCTTCCTATCCATGAACATGGGAGATCTTTCCATCTTCTAGAGTTTTTTTTAATTTCTTTCTTTAGTGTTCTGTAGTTCTCATTGTAGAGGTCTCTCACCTCTTTTGTGAGATTGATTCCCAAGTATTTTATTTTTTTCAATGCTATTGTGAATGGGATAGTTTTCCTAATTTCTCTTTCTGAAGATTCATCACTTACGTATAAAAATGCATTGGATTTATGAGCATTGATCTTGTAACCTGCTACTTTACTGAATTCACTTATGAGTTCTAAGAGTTTTCTAGTGTAATTTCCAGGTTCCTCTAAATATATAATCATGTCATCAGCGAACAGGGATAGTTTGAGTTCCTCTTTTCCAATTCGTATCCCTTTAATTTCTTTGGTTTGTCTAATTGCTCTGGTTAGAATCTCAAGAACAATGTTGAATAGAAATGGTGAAAGAAGGCATCCCTGCCTTGTTCCAGTTTTTAGGGGGAATGCATTCAGTTTTACACCATTTAGAATGATATTGGCCATGGGCTTAGCGTAGGTGGCCTTCACAATGTTAAGGAATGATCCCACTGCCCCAATTTTTTCTAGTGTTTTGAGCATGAAGGGATGCTGTATTTTATTGAATGCTTTTTCTGCATCTATTGAAATAATCATGTGATTCTTAACTTTTAGTCTGTTGATATGGTGAATGACATTTATTGATTTCTGGATGTTGAACCAACCTTGCATCCCTGGGATAAAACCCACTTGATCATGGTGCACTATCTTTTTAATATATTTTTGTATGCGATTTGCTAAAATTTTGTTGAGAATTTTTGCGTCAATGTTCATTAAGGTATTGGTCTGAAATTTTCTTTTCTCGATGTGTCTCTGTCTGGTTTAGGTATCAGGGTGATATTGGCTTCATAGAATGAGTTTGGGAGGGTTCCCTCCTCTTCTATTTTATGGACTACTTTGAGAAGTATTGGATTGAGCTCTTCTTTAAAAGTTTTGTAGAACTCGGCTGAGAACCCATCTGGTCCGGACTTTTCTTTGTTGGTAGGCTTTTGATGACCTCTTCTATTTCATTGCTTGAAATTGATTTATTTAAGTTGTGTATGTCCTCCTCTTTCAGTTTAGGTAATTCATATGTCTCTAGAAACTTGTTGATGTCTTCGAAGTTTTCTGTTTTGTTGGGGAATAGATTTTCAAAATAGCTTCTAGTTATGTTTTGTATTTCACTCGTGTCTGTTGTGATATTTCCTTGTTCATTCCAAATTTTAGTAATTTGAGTTTTCTCCCTCTTTCTTTTTGTTTGTGTGGCTAAGGGTTTATCAATTTTGTTTATTTTTTCAAAGAGCCAACTATTTATTTTGTTAATTTTTCCGATTGTTTCTTTTGTTTCAATTTCGTTGATTTCAGCTCTGATTTTAACTATTTCCTGTCTTCTACTACTTTTGGTGTTGGTCTGCTCTTCTTTTTCTAGGGCTTTGAGCTGTAATGTTAAGTCGTTTATTTGTTGATTTCTACTTCTTTTGTTGAATGCACCCCATGAAATAAATCTTCCTCTAAGTAGTGCTTTCATAGTGTCCCAGAGATTTTGATATGATGTGTCTTTGTTCTCATTTACTTCTAAGAATTTTTTAATTTCCCTCCTGATGTCTTCTTTTATCCATTCATCATATAATGATGTATTATTTAATCTCCAGGTATTGGAGAAGTTTGTGTTTTTTATTCTGTCATTTATTTCTAATTTCAATCCATTATGATCTGATAGAGTACAAGGTAGTATCTCTATCTTCTTGTATTTGCTAACAGCAGCTTTGTGGCATAAAACATGGTCTATTTTAGAGAAGGATCCATGTGCTGCTGAGAAGAAAGTGTATTTGTTCTTTGTTGGATGGTATATTCTACATAAGTCGGTTAAGTCTAAATTGTTGATATTGAGATCTATGAGATCTATGGTTTTGAGATCTATGGTTATTGAGATCTATGGTTTTTTTATTCAATTTTTTTAGACGATCTATCCAGCGGTGAGAGCTGTGTGTTAAAATCACCTAGTATTACGGTGTTGTGGTCTATTTGATTTCTGGAATTGACAAGGATTTGTTTGACGTACATGGATGAGCCAATGTTCTGGTATAGATATTTATGATTGTTATGTCTTGCTGATTTATGCTTCCCTTAAGCAGTATGTAATGTCCTTCTTTATCCCTTCTGAGTAGTTTTGGCTTGAAGTCCACATTCTCTGAAATGAGGATGGATACTCCAGCTTTTTTGCTGTGTCCGTGTGCATGGTATGTTTTTTCCCATCCTTTCACCTTTAGTCTATGGGTATCTCTTTCTATGAGATGAGTCTCTTGCAGGCAGCATATTGTTGGATTTTTCTTTTTAATCCAATCTGCCAGTCTATGTCTTTTGATTGATGAGTTCAGGCCATTAACATTCACGGTTATTATTTTGATATGATTTGTATTCCTAGTCATTGGACTCATTTTTGTTTTTTGACATGATTTGGTTTCTCCTTTATTTGGCTATGCCTTTAGGCTACTTCCTCCCATTGCTGATTTACATCGTTGTTTTTCATCTCTTCCTCATGGAATATTTTGCTGAGAATGTTCTGTAATGCTGGCTTTCTTTTTGTAAATTCCTTTAGCTTTTGTTTATCATGGAAGGATCTTATCTCATTGTCAAATCTGAAAATAAGTTTTGCTGGGTATAAGATTCTTGGTTGGCATCCATTTTCTTTCAGGGCTTGGTAAATGTTGTTCCAGGCCCTTCTAGCTTTTAGGGTCTGGATTGAAAAATCTGCTGATATTCTTATTGGTTTCCCCCTGAATGTAATCTGTTTCTTTTCTCTCACGGCCTTTAAAATTCTGTCTTTATTTTGTATGTTAACTATTTCCATAATAATGTGCCTTGGTGTGGGTCTGTTGTAATTTTGTATATTTGGAGTCCTATAAGCCTCTTGTACTTCGATTTCCATTTCATTCTTCAGATTTGGGAAATTTTCTGATATTATTTCATTGAATAGATTGTTCATTCCTTTGGTTTGTTCCTCTAAGCCTTCCTCAATCCCAATAGTTCTTAAATTTGGCCTCTTCATGATATCCCATAATTCTTGTAGATTCTGTTCATGATTTCTTACTGTCTTTTCTGTTTGGTCAACCTTGTTTTCAAGATTAAATATTTTGTCTTCAATATCTGTGGTTCTGTCTTCCAGGTGATCTATCCTATTGGTTATGCTTTCTATGGAGTTTTTAACTTGGTTTATTGTTTCCTTCATTTCAAGGATTTCTGTTTTTTTTTTCAGTATCTGTAACTCTTTATTGAAATGATCTTTTGCTTCCCGTATTTGCTCTTTTAACTGTTGATTGGTGCATTCTTTTAATGCCTGCATTTGTTCTTTCATCTCCTCGTTTGCTTCCCTGATTGTTTTAATTATGTACATTCTGAACTCCCTTTCTGACATTTCTTCTGCTGTGCCGTCATTGGGTTTTATTGATGTAGTATCTAGGTTTGTTTGGGACATTTTCTTCCCTTGTTTTCTCATATTGGTCAGATGTCAGTGGGACTCTGTGATATTGTAGATTTCCTCTGTTGGCTTACAGTGTCCCTGTAGATTTCCAGTGTATCACCTCCCACCTTCAGTAGCCTGAAGTCTTGGATTAACTTGATAATGCAGTGCTTCTGAAGAAAGCTGCCCCTAGCCCGCTACTAGTTCCAGGGAGAGAGACCTGGAGAGGTCTCTTGCTGCCCAGCCCTTGTCCCAGATGCTGCTTGCAGGTTGAAGGTCTCCACTGGCTTGGCGACTTGTAGCTGGCTCTGTGTAGACAGGCTCTCACTGGGCGGTCTGCCCCGAGAAGTTAGCCTAGAAATGCGCTTCCCGCCGGAGGGGGCTGGGCTACTTGGGGAACTCCCTGGCCCCCTGTGCTGGTCTCTGAAGCAACCTATGGGTGGGCCAGAGCCAGCAGCGGGGCAGGCCAGAGCTGGCCACGCTGCTTCTGTGCAGAAAGGCTCTCAATGGGGGGCCTGCTCCTCAAGGCTGGAGAATCTGGCCCTGTGGGAGGAGCCCACCACCAGAGTGCTCAGAGCTGCCTGGGGGAGACTCTATCTGGCCTGTCCTACTCTAATAAGCCGCTCGAATCCGGGCCTGCTGCCCAGCTGAGCTTCACTGGGTTGGGGAGACTCACCCCGTGGTTCTATTTTAGTCCGAGTCTCTCAATGCCTCCCCTTCTTGTATCCTGGGTTCTGGAGCGACTGGAGATGCAGTCACCCTCTAGTCCGCCATCTTGGATCACCCCCGATTTACTTCTTCATAACTGATCTTGACATCTTCCTGGTGGGAAACTTTCAGTATACAATGAAGCATACAGAGAAAAGAAGTTTGACAATCATAATTAACATGAATTAGAAATATATTGCTGTTGTCCCTGATTCTATAGTATGGTTCTATGGGATATTCGCCTCTAATAAAAACTAAACTATTATAGAAAGTTAAGTGAACATGGTGTTATAAACAAGCATATTTCTTAAAACAAAAACAAACATCTACTAGTACAGTGCTAAACCAATTAAAATGTATATATAGTCAATGCTAAATATAGCAGATACTTTTATTAATTTTTTAGTTTTTTAATTTTTATTTTCGCAGACTGCATTTTGATTTATTGTACAAAAATGGGGTACAACTTTTCATTTCTATGGTTGTACACAATGTATATTCACACCATTCATGTAATCATACATGTACATAAGGTAATAATGTCTGTCTGAATCTACTATTTTCCTTTCCCCAACCATTCCTGCCCCATCTTCCTCTAAACTGTCTAAAGTTCCTCCATTCTTCTCTTGCCCACCTGCCACACTCCCCCATTATGCATCATCATCCACTTATCAGAGAATACATTCAGCCATTGGATTTTGGGGCTTGGCTTATCTCACTTGGCATGATATTCTTCAACTCCGTCCATTCACCAGGAAATGCCATAATTTTATTCTTTATGGCTCAGTAATATTCCATTGTGTACAAATACCACAGTTACCTTACCCATTCATCATCTGAAGGACATCTAGGTTGGTTCTGCAATCTAGCTATTGTGAATTGAGCAGTTATGAACACTGATGTGGCTGCATCACAGTAGTATGCTGCTTTTGAGTTCTTTGGGTATAAACCGAAGAGTGGAATAGCTTAGGTCAAATGGTGGGTCCATTCCAAGTTTTCTGAGGAATTTCCATACTGATTTCCAGAGTGGTTGCACCAATTTGCAACTCCACCAGCAATGTATGAGTGTACTCTTTTTCCCCACATCCATGTCAACACTTATTATTACTTGTATTCTTGATAATAGCCTTTCTAATTAGAGTTAGATGAAACCTTAGGGTATTTTAGTTTGCATTTCTCTAATAACTAGAGATGATGAGCACTTTGTCACATATTTGTTGATAACTGTATATCTTCTTCTGTTATGTGTCTGTCCACTTCCTTAGCCCATTTATTGATTGGGTACTTTGCGTTTCTGGCATAAAGTTTTTTAGATTATTTATAAATTTTGGAAATTAGTGCTGTCTGAAGTGTGTGTAATAAAGATTTTTCTCCCACTCTGTAGGCTCTCTTTTCACATTATTGATTGTTTCCTGTGCTGAGAAAAATACTTTTAGTTTGAATCCAACCCATTTATGATTTTTGCTTTTAGTTCTTGCACTATGGGGGTCTTCTTAAGGAAGTCTGGTTCTAAACCAATGTGATGAATATTTGGGCCTACTTTTTCTTCTATTTGGTGAAGGGTCTCAGGTTTAATTTCTAGATCCTTGCTCCATTTTGAGTTGAGTTTTGTATAGGATGAGAGATAGGGGTTTGATTTCATTGTACAGCATATGGATTTCCAGTTTTGCCAGCACCATTTGTTGAAGAGGTTGTCTTTTCTCTATTGCATGTTTTTGGCACCTTTGTCTAGTAAGAGATAACTGTACTTATGTGGGTTTGTCTCTGTTTCTTCTATTCTGTACCATTAGTCTACCTATTTTGGTGCCATCCTGTTTTTGTTACTATTGCTCTATGGTAGGTTTTAAGTTCTGGTATTGTGGTACCCCCTGCTTCACTCTTCCTGCCCGGGTTGCTTTGGCTATTCTGGGAGTTTTGTTCTTCCAGAAGAATTTCATGATTGCTTTCTCTATTTCTATGAGAAATGTCGTTGGGATTTTAATTGAAATTGTATTAAATCTGTATAGTGTCTTTGGAAGTATGGCCATTTTGATAATATTATTTCAACCTAACCAAGAACATGGGATATCTTTCCATCTAAGGGTTTTGTCAATTTTTTCTTTAATGTTCTGACATCAGATGTTTTTGAAGGTATTTAAAAGAATGTTTAAGAGTATGAAGAAATACCTAAAAAATGAGCTATGTATAATATGGATTTCAATTCCACAGGATATAAATGTTATAAAATTCTTGAGCTATCTACAAATGTAATGAAACACAAATCCTCATGAACTAATTTTAGTTATTCTCATTAACTAATTTTAATTTATTTTTAATCAATGTTCTTTCATTATATAGTACATACAAGCTATTTAATATTATTACCTATAGATTGATAAGTACCATAATTTCATAATTTAACATAAGTTAAAGTTTGGTAATTGTCATCAAAATTTCATGTTAATAATTGCCAATTTCATTTATTTTCTTTCTTTCTTTTTTTTGCTAGATGCAAATGGATTAAAACTTAGGATAGTTGGAATTCAAAATCTTTTTTTTCCTTTATTACTATTGTCTATATCTTTAAACGTATTATTTTTATTTATTTTTTTATTTTTAAAAGGGCTAGATTCTGGTCATGAATGTTGAGTAAAATTTTCTATATACTTCTTGATAAATATTTTTGTAAATATCTTGTGAAATAAAATGAGGATACACATAAATAATTCATGATGCAAAATTATTTTAAATAACTTTATGTACAACTGAAGTTTATGGCAGTAATTATTCATGATCTTAATTCAGAATTTTCTATCATCTGTATGAAAAAGATGAAAAGCCACCTTGTAATTTTTATCATTATTTCATTAAGCTAATAATCATTGACCACCAATTATATGAAAGACAATGTTGCAAATTTTTAGTAAATTCAATGTAGTTTTATCCCTGTTTCATACCCCTCTTCATTATTGAACTTCAAGGTCAGGTTCACTAAAAGGCATTGGGAAAATCAAGAAAAATAAGTGTGGGATTCATTTACTGATAGAACGCATTAACGTTATAATCAACATAATCATTATGAATATTAAAATCTGAAAAATATGTATTAAATGTTAAACATGGATTTATGCCATTTATTCACTCAATACTTTTAGGCTCTATCATCAATCTTATTTTATGGGAACAAAAATAAAAAGGAAGCATATTGAATTCATGCAAATTGCTCTGGCTTATAGACTTGGTAAATGGCGAAGCCAGTATTTACCAGTTACCCAGATGTTATGGTTTAAACATTTACCAAAGTTTATTTTGAAATTTAATCCCAGTGTAAGAGTATTAAGGAGTATGGCCACAAAGGGGCCATGATGGTTATGCATTTAGGAGTCGGGTAGATGCCTATGTAAGAGTCCACATGGAGAGAGTTTCCCTGTTTTGCCTCTGTTCTCTGTAATATGAAACCTAGAATTCTTCTCCTTGAGAGGATGAGGCAACAAAGGGCCATGTGGAAGCATAAAGACCATGCTATCCACAGCCAGCATTCTCATCTTGAACCTCGCAGTGTTCAGAGCTGGGATTCCCAGATTTCTAGGAGTCTGTGCTGTATTGTCAACAGTCTCAAATGTAGTTTTGAGAAAATCATCTACTTTATTATACTTCAGGAATTTGAATGTGATTTGTTTGATCCATAATGAGCGGGACCCCAGTTAGCAAGACTTGATTGACTGGGAGGCAAATTTATCTGGTAACATCACTCACTTAGGTGAGTGCTAGGCTGGGTGATAATCCAAAGGATAGACATGCTGGGGTCATAGACTAAAAGTCTTACTCAGAACTACTCCCTGCACTTTAGGCTTCCTCAGAGAAAGACAATCTCAGGTTAGATAGGTTATTTTCTTGGCAAACACATGACTACAAAAGGAGATATTTCAGAAAGTAGAAATAAGTGACATATCTTTTATGTGTTTGCCTTGAAAGACATACTATTTCTTTTGCCATTTCTGATGGTCAAAGTGAGCACAAACCTTCCTTGATTCAAAGACAAGGTACCTGGACTGTATACCTTGATAAAATTATCAAGATTGTGTGGCTATATTTTAAAGCAGGACTCTTTAAGAAGCAGGATTAAATAGAGACAGAGAATATCTGCAATTTAGGTGCCCAGGGAGTAGGAAGTTACAGAGAAATGTTTCCATTTAGTTGGTATTCCATTTAGTATTTATAAAACTAGTATGACTACATTTCTCCAAAATTACTTGCAATGACATCTCCCTTGGCAGAAATATAATTCAGAATGTCATCACTGGAAAATTATTGATTGCCTTCAATGAATTAAAAATATTTTGACCTTTACAGTATGATGGGAGCCAGTACATCATTTTCTGACAATGCTAGTGGAATAATGAGTTGTTTATGTCATAAATTAAATGAATGCATTCAGCTTTCACTCTCTCCTTTGACAGACTTTAAGATGCCTATATCTTGAGTGACTTAAGAAATAATCAAATGAATATACTTGAACTTTGCTAAGTTTTAAAATTTCTACAGCATGTAAATTTTTACAACTTATGTGTAAAATTATAATTTACATATGTATGTTTTGCAATTTTCAGTTTTGCTTATTTTTCTTTTGCAATGTTTTTTTATTGTTGTTGTTTCATATTTGTTTTTGGTACTGAGGATTAAACCCAGGAACACTTTACCACTGAGTTACATCCCCAGTTCTTTTGTTTTTAATTTTGAAATAAGATCTCACTGAGTTGCTGAGGTCCTTACTAAGTTACTGATTCTGATCTCAAACTTGTGATCCTACTGCCTCAGCCTCTTGATTAGTTTGAATTACAGGTCAGGACCACTGCACTTTATTTGTAAAGTTTAATTTTAGTTATTTCATTATGCTCTTTAAAATATTAATTTTGGTCAAGTTGAACCCCTAATTTACCACTGGGAAATATATCAAACTCAACATTGGTAATTAATTGCTTAAATATTTGCTACTTAGTTATCCTGTAAAAACAATGATGAATTAAATATGAATGCAAAGACAAAATTCAGAAAACCATTTATGAATACCCTGGGAGTGGTCCATGGGGAGATTTCAAGAGATCTACTATAACTGCAATTGCTGGGAACAATGGATGGAAGAGAGTGAATTATAGTTAGTACATATTTAGTTATATTTTATACAACCTAAGAGTTGAAGATTTAAAAGTCTCATTCAAGTTAGAAATGGAAAGAAGCTAAAGGGAGGTCAGCAGGATTCCTGCAAATACTTTCTGGTTTTTATTTTATCAATACTTTTCACTCATAGTCCAATTCTTACTCAGAATATTCAGGAACTTGTATTTCTCTTTAGTGGATTCATTTCAAATTTTACCTCTTGACTTTTTATTTTTGTGCTTCTATTGCATATATGTAGTTTTATAGTGTTTATATGGCATCTTCTGAAAAGCTCAACTTTTAATTCTGACCTGAATATTTTGACTAGGCTGTGAGTTCCTCATAAATAAATAACAAATACCTTCATGACTTTTTATTTTATGGTCAACACTCGGAAAGCAGGCTCTTAGTGAATAAATGCTCATTTAATGATTGGTGTCTTGAATTAAAGTTTACTGTCCGAATTTGTGAGTTAATCTTGCACATGGTTAAAAAAATCCATTGTTATCAATTTAAAAATGTATGTGTGTGTGTGTGTGTGTGTGTGTGTTGTATATGTGTAAGGGATAGAGAAAGAAAGTGGGGGGAGCAGTGAGTGAACCATTTTACCATGTTTTTCATTAGAAAATACATACCATCAATGTGATGAAGCTGTATAAGTTTTAACTGAATTAGATTAATTGAATTAGCTTAAAGATAATAATAAACTCCATGAAAACAGATATCTCAGGTTCTTTGCTTACTAATATATTCCAAACATTCAGAATGGAAAGTGAGATACAGAAAATTCTCAATCACATTTTTTTTGCATGAATGAATGAATTAATGAATAGTTAAAGGCAAATGAAAGTTCTTTCCACATGACATGATTCAACATACCTAAAAATTTTCTAATCCAAATAAGAAATATTGTGATTTCCTGCCATCTATTTTAAATTTTATTTGAAAGTATAATAATGCTCCTAAAATATTATGACATATT
This sequence comes from Sciurus vulgaris, assembly GCF_902686455.1. Taxonomy (NCBI): domain Eukaryota; kingdom Metazoa; phylum Chordata; class Mammalia; order Rodentia; family Sciuridae; genus Sciurus; species Sciurus vulgaris. Next base: position 47,281,593 of record NC_136472.1, on the reverse strand, counting down.
AGTCTATTTGATAATTTCCTATTAAATTTTTATATTTGTGTTATTATTATGTTACCTAAAGCGTAAGTCTACTTTCAACATTTTTTTCTCTATCTATCCACACCACTCATTCACATTTTTGGAACTCCTTTGTTCCAGAAATTTTTCAATAATAAAAGTTGAAAATTACCCTAAATGACAAGATTTAAAATGTTTCTACCTTTTAAGTTTCAAGAGAACTGTTCAGCATTTTACACAAATATTTCATTAATTTCAGGACTAAAAAAAATTCAATACTCTGTTTCAAACTATAGAGATCCAAGATTCAGAGAAATTAGACACTTGTTAAAGATTAGATGAAAACTGATGAGTTAGGATTTGGTCTAAGGGTTGTCTCTCTGAATAAAAGCACTGTTCTTGTCTCTGTGCTCTGCTGTATTGACTCACCTGTTCAGATCACTTAGGTGGTGTGGAATGGGCGATAAATACAAGTCAATTCCAGCAGATCTGTTTTCCTTGGTCTTTCAATTGCCATGAAATAAACAACTATTGAGTAGGAAATAAAAGAGCTGAACTGTTAGAATTTAAACAGTCAATATCAAAACCCATCTATGTCTTAAGAAAGTGGGTATTTGCAACCCTTCTCCAAGTAACTTTCTCTTGGGGAAATATATCAAAGAAAGTGAGTTAGTATCAGTCTGCTTTTGCCTTATACTAGTAGCTCAGACCTTTATTTGTTTTTGCATCTCCCAGCTATTATTAAGCACATAAAGTACCATGATTAGGCATACACATATTTAGAAATTTAATTTATTCTTCAGAAACTCACCCTGTGCTATTATGGAAGGTCCTTTTTCTTTCTTTTAATTGTTCTTGTTCTGGTAACTTTGAATATTACAATAGTTAACCACCTTTCCCATGTTTAATATTGCATCCTTTTAAATTATTTCATACTTTCCCTGTGTATTTTTATAAAAGTTTTCTCTTATTTGTGTGTTTATTTTCACATTTTTTAACATACCATTTGGAGTGCATTTTCTTTTTTTGATTTGAAGAAGTCCAATATGCTGATATTTCTTTTCTGTTTTGCACATTTGTTGTATTTAGTGCCTAATGAAAAATTATGAAGATCATTTCCTGTTTTATTTAAAGACTATTGTTTTAAGTTCTTATATCTAGGTATATATTTGGTCCAGTCTGTGGTTGTTTTTGTGTGTGGTATTTGGCAGTTATCCCTCTTCATTTGTCTGCATTTAGCATCAAGTTGTACAAACACCATGTTTCAAAGACTAAATCCCCCCCCAATGGAACTGTCCATGGTGTCTTTTCTAAGATCAGTAGACCATGATGCAAGTATTGCTTCTGCACTTGATTCTAGTTCATTAATCTCTATGTCTGTCTTTCTTCCAATGTCTGTATAAACTACCATGGATTCATAATGTTTTAAAATCAGGAAGTGTTATTTCTGCGTTTGTTTTTTATTTTCAAGTCTCTTTTGCTGTTTTTCTTTGTTGTATTTCCATGTGAAACTTAAAATCATCTTGTCAATTTCTAAAATTAAATTGATCTATAATTTTGCAATTATAATTGAATCTCTAGATAATTAGAAGGAATATCATATAAGAATATTAACATTTAAGGAATTTATTATTCTAAATGACACAAATTTTCTTCATTTTATTTATTAAATATCTTTGATAATATATAAAGATAAACTATAGTGTACCAGGCATGGTGACCATAAGACTGTAGTTCCAGTGACTAGAGATGCTCAGAAGTAAGGATTCCAAGTTCTAAGATGGCCTGGACTACTCATTAAGATCCTCTCTCAAAATAAAAAATAAAAAAGGGAGCAATAGCTCTGAACTCTGGACCATGGGTTCAATCCCTAGTATTTAACAAATAAACACACAATATTATATACGGAAATAAAGTTCTTACCAGCTTTGTAATAAATTGAATATCTAAACTTTTTAGTATTCAATCTATAGATTCATGTCATTCTTTTTCATGTATTTTATTTTTCTCTCTTGTTTTTGTCTTTGAGTAACTAAATATAGGAATTATACCAATTATAATATCTTTATAAATTATATTATCAGTATTGTTCTCATAAAATTCTGGTGAATGATATTTCTGCTATTTATAAATCATATTTTTTCATTCTCGACATGCTTCATAATTTCATTATTTTTCAAGCTAGATTTTTTCTTCCTTTTAATAGTATAACTTTAACTTCTCTCTCTCTCTCTCTCTCTCTCTCTCTCTCTCTCTCTCTCTCTCTCTCTCCTTTTTCTCTCTCTCTTTCCACTTAAATAAATTCTTTTGAAATCATTCAGCCCTCAAGATCTATTTCCAAATTCTCCTCACTTCATGAGAAATCCTGAAATTATGAAATCTATGGATTTTCCATCAGATAATATAGTTGGGAGTGAGGATCTTCCACTATGGCGGTCTCCCAAATTGTGTAGCCTCTGAGAAACAGCAGCTTACAGTTGTTTAGATACAATTTTCCTGGTCTTGAGGGTTCACCTATCCTTGCACAATCTTGGCTCGATGAAATCCAGATCATCTATTTGAAAGTTTTCCTGCCTCTTTACTTTCCAGAACTATTCCAAAAAAGCTAGAGCTCTCAGCCTTCTTAAAACCCCACTTGTACTCAACTTATCAGTATTTCAGGGATCTATTTCTGGGTATCTCATCATTTTCTATAGCAGAATACCTGACTTGGGATAACATATAAAGAAAAATGGTTTATTTAGTTTACTATTCTGGTGGTTGGTCATTCCTGTCAGTTTGGTGTCATGCCTGATAAGACCCCCCTGCCCGTGAATGTCTCACAATATGGAAGAGAAATAGACAGAAAAAAGGCCTCATGCAGAGGGGGCAATTTTGATGAATTAATCTTCAAACATACCCTTGTTTTCTAATGAGTAGGGAGGGAAATGGTTGCTGCCATGTACTTTCACTATGTAGTAAGGACTTAATTGTGGAAATATAAAATGTTATGAATATTAAAATATATTATTAGTACAACTAAAACATTTTTTGAAATTACTATAATTTATGAGGTAAATAATTTTTCCTCCAATTAATTGTGAAGAGTGTTTCTTTTTAATATCAAAGGCTGTTTTTATTTAATACCCTTTTCAAAGCACCATAATCTTCAAAAAATTAGTAATTATAAATAACTGATTGAGGAATATGTAAAAACCATAGGTCTCTGCCTTAATGTTAAACTCCAGAAATATCTTTCTAAATACCATCTTAAGAGTATGCACATTCCAACAAATTGGTCAAAGAAATAGAGTATGATACCAAAGAATCCAAAAAACTAATCAAAATTCAATTGCTTATGCTCAAACATAAACAGAAAGAAAAATAAGATGCATATTTTAAATGACATTTTATTTAACCTCCATCAAAAAAGTGATTTTTGAAATATTTTACAATTAAATTGTAGTCAGTATAGGTCATTGTCCAAGAGTTATATTCATTAATTATTGTTTATATTCCACAGAGTATAGTAATGCACTTTCAAGTACCTAAAAAATATATAACAAATTAAAGTCTAGATTTATTAAAGTATTAATGATACTATTCATAATTTCATAATACTTTTTATCTTATGACTCAATAAAACATACAAATATTAACTAATTTTGTATGGTTTTATTTCCATTAAATATGTGTAGGAAGAGATCACTATATTATTACAGTCCCCTGAAGATTAGAAACACTCAAATTATTTTTAAAACCTGTTAATTCCTCTTTGACTTCATTTTTGAGACTATCTGAGATGCCCTGACTAATTAAAAACATTTTTTTTAACAGATTCTCTTCATTTATAGTTCAAATATTTAAGAACTCATCAAAAAGAAATGTGTATCTGGGTGAATTACAATTAACTTGGTCTCAGTGCCTCAATCTCTATCACGTTGACCTCTTAACTTTTGTAACTATCACTCCTTTTATTCCTCATCCCAACATATGACTTTCCTCTTCCCTATATCTTTACTTTTACTTGGGCCAATTAAGGATAGCCCAAATTTGGCTTTAAAAATGAATATACTTTGAATTTCTTGCACAGGTGTCATAGGAACATTATTAAATATGTGGTAAACATGATTTTGTTTTATTGGGCATGGTAATATCTGGGTGTTGGTTTTGCCTAACAGTAGAGGTGGTCAGGCTGATTACTTGTTTTCAATCATTAGAGTGGCAGCTTGCCCAACACACTGTTTTGTCAATTAATGCAATGACTTAGCTGAGTATATGGCCAGGGCAGTGAATAACAGCAGTGCTGACTGACTAATGGAGGCAGTTCAACATGACTATGCAGCATGAAATGCTCACAACTGTGCCGTTGGAGTGGATTGGGGTGGTGGTTCACCAGGTTACGAAGGTTGGTTGGGCTGATTACTCAGTTTGGATTGATTAGGATAGTAACATGTTCAAGTACAAACTGTGTGGTAATGGGGATGGAAGTGTAGTTCTGTCTCCAGTATGGCTCCCATGAACCCTGGGATTTAATGTTTAAGTGGGAGATGATGCAAATTCCTTCTCTAGAGCAAACCTATAGTACAGACTTGAGAAAACTCCTCATCTGGCTCCAGCCCTGTACCTTGAATCCTGTGTCTGTGATCAGTTTGCTCATGTCCACAATTATGGTGTCTGCTGGGACTCCATTACTCACCCTTTACCCTAATCCTAGTGTGGAGACTCCCTAGCAGGGAGCTAGGGTCATGGCTTCAGTGTACTTTCTTCCACACTCTATGTCACTACCTCGGATCTCTTATCCCACAAGGTCCCTGTCCCTTCTTTATAGATTACGTTGACATTTACTTTGAAATGCAGCTATTTATTGGTTATTGTGGGTTTTTTTCTTTGATAAAGAGGAGTGAGCATTGGTTATATTTGGCCATCTTGGATTTTTCCTTTTATTTTTATTTAAAATGTTTTAGAAATAAGTACCTTTGTTGTCTAGACTTTAAAATACAGAATTGGAGACAGTGAACTGATTGAAATCCTGGACTACTTTAATTTTCATTCCCAGTTCCATGCAGCTAAGTTTACCATTGACTATTACCCGAAGTGTCTTATACTTTTCAGAACCATTACTGATAAAATTAAAACATTTTTAGGAAAATCCTCCCCTCCACATGCAGTACCTTTGCTTCAAAAGTCATATGCATATAGTGGACTATTTATAGGATCACACATTTCACTTTATTTTCATGCTTTAGAAATTCCGTATTCTATTAGTCTTATGATTATATTTAATTCTTTAATGTCAGTTTTGCTGAGAGTTTAATTGATGTATTTTCAAGTCTCTCAACTGAGAGACTTGCCTCTACTTCCTGTATCTTGATTAGTCTCTAACCTGAATAATCAGGAAGTGTGGATGAGATTGATGCTTTCCTTATTGCATGCTGGTAATAATGCTGAATCCCATCTGCCTGATTTATATTCTTTCTTCTCAACCTGTATGTATAGTAAACAGCTATGACTCACTGGCCACACCCATTGGAACCCCACATGGAGCTATTCTTCAAAACCGTTCACATCCTCCTCATCCCTCCTGCTCATGCTGCTGAAGTTCTTTAAATGGCCCATTAAAATTCCAAATGTGACTATACCACTAGTGAGAGAGTCAGATGCATCCTCTTGGTCTCATTAAACTTTTACTTGAAACTACATTAACAACAGACTCCTCTAGCTTATCCATATGCCTAATATCTTTCTTATAAGCAAATATATATAAAATATTTCAATTCTCAATTTGAAATATAAAAAATATATTTAATATGACCACGCAGATTTTCTTATATTTTAATTTCATTTTGAGTCATTTGTTAGTAACTTTGAGAAAATCTATTTTTTTTGTGTGTGTAGGGTATAAATTCTTTGTAATATTTACATTCTTATAGTTATAAAACCACCCAGCACTAACCATCCGTAATATCAAAAGCTGATTAAAATTATATTATTTTTATTATAGAAACAATGTGTATTCATAATGGACAATCTTGGAAAATATTTAAATTTTAATAATATTAACATTAGTTGACATTTAAAGAGTTGTCCTATATTAATGTCAATTCTTAAAAAAAGCAAGAAGGGAAAAATGCTATTACCCTCATTTTCTAAAATAAATTTTTATTTTGGGGTACTTTTAGGCTTACAAAATTACTTGATAGTATACATTTTCTGTATAACTTGCACTAAGCGTTTTGTATGTTAACATTCTATGAAGCTATGACACATTTATCAAAACTATTTTAACACTGGTACACTACCATTACCAAACTACAAACTTTGCTTAGGTTACATGTTTTTCCACTATAGTTTTTTTCCTCTTTTAGGATCCAATCCATGGTACCACATTGAATTTAGTCATCTTGTCTCCTTAGTCATCTCTGGTCTGTGACAATTTTAGTCTTTCCTCAATTTTTATGATTTTGAAATTTGTGAGAAGTATTCATCAAACATTTGTAGGTCATTCTGACAAATGGTTCTGTCTGATGGATTTCGTGCTTAGACTGGAGTTTCCAGGTTTTGTAAGTAAAGTCACAGATATATGGGATCCTTTCAACAGCATATAATAGACCTATGATACCCGTATAAAATTTTAGAGATGTTAAACACCATGACGTGGATAAGGTCACATCTACCAGATTTCTCTAAAAGCTTAGCATTTTTACCCTTCCATACTTTATTTCTTGGAATTGAATCACTATATTGAGTCTACACCCAAAGAAAGGGTGTTTAAGCTCTTCCTTTCAAAGGGAGTGTGCTTCATTTTATATATTTATTTATATACATTTATATATTTATTCCTGTGTGTGTGTGTGTGTGTGTGTATAAAACAATTAAGCACCCTTCCTTGTAGATACTTTTTTATTTTGTCTTTTGGTCATAATCCAATACTAACATCATCAACTTCATTTTCTTTTGAAGATTTTTGTTTTTCAGAGTGCTTTTAATTTCATGGCTAAACTGAGCAGACAGCACAGAGTTCCCATGTGTCTTGCTGCTCCCACACAGGCACAGTATCCCCCAGTGAGGTACATCTGTTACACATAATGTATGTACAGTGACCTCTCACGATCACCTTGAAGCCACTGTCTGGTGCAGAAATGTGAGCAGAAGAATGAGTGGCATGTTGTTTTCATCTAGTATTGCATATTTACCCCTTGAAAATGACTTCAGAGTTTTATATCCTAGAATGTGCTTTGTTATAATACTATTTAATGACATCATATTTGAGGGTATTTATAGGCTTCTCCTCTCATAGCTGACTATGCTCTGTAGCACTTGATGCATCTCAAGGTCTTTTGGGATGTAATGTTTTTTTCCATTCTAACATTTTTATGTGAACAAGTGTGAATAGTTTCCCAGTATCTTTACCAGGAGGAATGAGAGTCAAAGAAAATTCATTTTGGAAAGACTATTATGTCCAATACCTCATGCTCTGTTTTCATTAGTGCTGCCAGTCATTTTCTGAAACTTGTAAAATGAAATGCCCAAGAAAGAACATCTTCCATTTATCATTAACAAATAATGTATGATAATTCATCCCCCCCATTGTTATATCATAACATTGTCCTTCATAATGGCCAGGTCCCCCAAACCTATTTTCTGAAACTGCTTCTGGGGTTTTTAGAACAAAGCTTCATTCCCCTTCATTTAAAGACTCACTCTTTATTGTAGTGCTTTGCATCCTTTTTACATTTCGCTAGTTACATCTTCATTTGTGCTGCTTCCCTATAGAGTTATATTCCTGGTGTTGGTGTACATAACAATAAATGAATTCTGTCATTATCAAACACTTCAACTTTGATTTGACATTTAAATATCTGCAAGCAGTATTTATTTTCATCTCTGTTTCTCTTGCACAGATGTTATCTCTTAAGAATACTTCGATTCTTGAAGCCTTGTATATCTTTATGATATGTTAGTGCCCAGCTAACAAATAATTCGTCTTGATGTCTAACTCAACAACTTCAAAAATAATTCTATTGATTGCACTACAATAGATAACATAAGAGACATATGGTAGTGTGCAGACAATAAAATAATCTAAGTAATTTGGAAACTTCTTAAATTAGAACTGTAATTTCAAAATTATAAATTTTGAAAATTATAGGGGGTGTTATGGTTTAGATGTGAGATGTCCCCCAAAAGCTCACATGTGAGACAATGCAAGAAGGTTCAGAGGAGAAATGATTGGCTTATAAGCAATCAGTGAATTAATCCCTGATGGGATTAAGTGAAGTGGTAAGGTGGGACTGGAGGAGACTGGAATTGGGGCATGACTTTGGGGTATGCATTTTGTATCCGGAGAGTGTAGTCTCTCTCTGTTTACTGACGATGCGAGCTGCTTCCCTCTGCCATGGTCTTCTGCCATGATGTTCTGCCTCACCTCAAGCCTGGAGGAATGGAGCCAGCCCTCTATGAACTAAGACCTCTGAAACCGTGAACCCTTAAATAAATCTTTCCTCCTCTACAATCCCACTGATGGGTTCAGTCAGTCACAACAGCCAAAAAGCTGGCTAAAACAGGGGATATTCTGAATACAGCAGGGTAGAAAGATGGAAAGCTCCCCAGATCTTTGTGAAGCAGTTGGATTAAAAAATTAACCAATTCTTGACCCTTTCAACATTAAGATTTCATATTTGAGATAATAAACCCTTGGTGTTTACACTACTGTTAGTGGAAGCTTATAGAACTTGCAAGTAAGTGATTTGTGACAAATAGCAAGTCTTTTGTGTATAAGAAAAAGTGTGTAGTTAAATAGACTTTTAAGACACAAATAAGCTACGCCCAGCCCTCTATACCTCCAGGCACTATATCCACATACATAGCCAACTGAACATCAAAAATATTTGGGAACAAAAATTGTCTATGTCCTGGACATGAACAGATTTTTTTCTTGTCATTATTCCATTAGCAATACCTTAGAACAACTATCTCTATAGCATTTACTTGTTGTCTTAAGTACTATAAGTAAATGGTTGGTAACTTAAAGCATATGGGAGGATGTGAGGAAGTTATGTGCAAATGCAGCACTATTTTACAAAAGTACCTTTGGATTTTGCTACCTGAGAGGAGCATGTTGGAACCATTTCCTCATGGATACAGAGCATTGGCTGTATGAAAGAACAGAACATGAAGAAAATATTGATATTTAGGTGAGAGTGACATGACAAAGTTCAGGAAGACTCATTATCACAGGTATATTCAAATGATATTCTCAAGGATGAATGGGAATTTACAAGGAAAAGGATTTGGTGGGAAGGTCTGGCCATGGACAGAGGAACAGGATCAGGAGGGGATATTTATGAATAATGTAGAACATGAATATAATACCTATGTACCTTCACACAGGTGTTTGTGTGAGGGTATGTGTGCAGGTGCAGGTAAGACAGACTGAGAGAGGGTGGAAAAATACAAACAAAATAGAGAGAGACATAGGCAAAGAGAGACAGTAGGTGTGTGATGATGAGTGACAAGTGTGGGGCAGCTGATGTTGAGAAAAGTAAATTAGCATGGATAGAAAGAGGCATCAAAAAAGTTTTGGAGGAACTTCTGTCCAAGATCCAGGAATATTCTTGTTAACCTGAATTTAGAAGCCAGTTTAGGAGGAGAAACATGATCAGATTCACCTTAGTCTTTTATTTTTTTCCTCTCTCAGGGTTTTGGAGGATGTAATATGGAGTAGTGCCATGACCAGTACAGCAATTAAATCAGAAACTAGCGAGGGGCGATGTGGGGTGGAGCAAAGACAGACAGACGCACATAGAGAGAAAGCTGGGGCCAGGAGGACATTCACCCCTGATGAGGGATGAATGATCCAGAGCTAACTCAGCATGTTTATTACATAGGTTTTGTCATCAAAAAGTTATTTGTGAGAAAGTTTCAGAAAAGTAGACAGACTTGAAGGTTGCAGTGAAACTCGTAAGACATGGAATTCTCTATCCCTGGGAGTTGGTGCCTGAGCTCAAGTTTCCAGCTGATACAGCTCTGACCCTTTGCACGTACTCTCCTCTGGCTGGCGTCACTGTACCAATTGGATCATCTTAACCTGCACTTTTGCACAGAAAGTTCCCAGTGCAATGCAGCCATGAGAGTCAGAAGTCATTATTCTAATCACCGCTCTCCACAGAGTAGTACAGGGAGTCTGTGAAGGGCCTTGATGGAGAGGAATGGGAGAATTGGAGACATGGAGACCAGTTTTGAAGCTATTAGTATATAAAATGGATGATTCTGAGGACAAAGATAAAAGCTTTATGTTGGAAAGAAGAACTAGGGGCAGCAGTGAGACATCCATGCCCTCCACTCCAACAACTGAATTTCTCCACATCTCATCTTTTGTCTGGTGTATTACTTTTGGGGTTTCTTAAAGTTAAAATGGTTCCTCATTCCTTAGTCCCATATAACTTCTTCTTCCTTTTCTGAAAAGCTGTCCCTGGGATCTACCCTGGGGAACCACTGCTCATTTCTTTGGTCTCATTCCTTATGTCACTTCTTCAGGGAACACAACTGACCTCCATATGGGTTAGCTAATGGTGTGGTGTGCTGTGCTCTCAAATCAGGCTAAAATCTTCTTTCATGTTAGTTATATAAATTGCATTTAACTAAAGTTTTATGAAACAGCCTGTGTCACCAGACTGAATGTCCCATGAACACTGGGCGCATGTTTGGTTTTGCAATCTGCTATATTCGACCACATCAATGGTCATCCAATCTGTTGTTTGTGAAAAAAGAACAGATAAATTGAATACTTATTACTAGCTTGAAAAGGAAGTGCATATAAAGCATTAGGGTTATGACAATTTTGTGTGTGAGTGTGTGTGTGTGTGTGAGATGTTATTATTTTTGAGGTGTTGGTGATTGAACCCATAGTCTTGTGTATGCTAGGCAAGCACTCTACCATTATCCTGCATTTCCAGTCCTATGACATTATTAACATAAGGAATGTGCTTTGAATCAAGTGTCCTTCATCTTTTAGTACTTCATAGATTTTAATAATATCATAAAATTAATGGAGTTCTTCAGAGGGAAGCATCCATAATTTAACATAAATGGGTATCAGCTTAAGAAGTCATTATTTTTGTTTGTTATTTTTAGATATACATGAGAGTAGAATGTATTTTGACATATTATACATACATGGAGTATAACATTCTTACATGGAGTAAAACTTATTCTAATTAGTATCCCATTCTTGTGGTTTTACATGATATAGAGTTTTGCTGATAGCATAATCATATATGAACATAGGCAAGTTATGTTTTAAGATAATAATTAAAAACTTACAAAACTGATTTGAGACTGAGAAGTTGAAAATTATCTGGAAATTCTGTTGCAGAAGAAATATTCCTGGATTGTGACTTCAAATTCTTGCATATTTTTGTTAAAATGAGATAAAAGGAAATACTTTTGTAGTTTTAACAGAAAAGTTTCTGGATATGCATGGGAGTTGATTGATTCAAATTTGGTAGTGACAAGCTATTTAAAAATTTAAACTCTTACATTGTGAATACGGTTCTTCCTGATAATTCTTTAGAGATACTCTGGAGAGTGAAGTATAAGCAATGTAGGTTAAAGTAACTTAAGTTTATTTTCTTAAAATATGGATTAAAATAACTTTATTTTCTTAAAATGTGGATTTTAAAACTAATCTTTATGGATGTTCAGCATTGACTAATTTTAGAAGTATCTGAGTAAACTCTAAATTTATTTGCTTTGCTTAGTTTGAGCAATTTCTTAAGTTCTGAGCTGTAATTTCCTCATCTTTAAGAGAATGAATGGTTGATAGACTATAATATGCATAATTAACATTTTTTCTGCATATTGTAAGAGGTTTGTAAATAGTCACTATTGTTGTTACCTACTGTCAAAACATAAGAGACAATCTCAGAGATATTTTTTAAATTTAATTATTTTGTTACAGCCGTTTAAACCAGTAAAAATCTTTACCCTTATATAAATTAGATTATTTTTGTAAATTTTAATCATATATATCCATATAGTTGCAAATAGTTCTCATTATCCACTGGGTTTCCCACATCTACATACATAAAAAAAAAAACAGATATATGAATAATTATAGTATTTAAAAATTTTCCAGTATCCAGGTATAGAAAAAGCAATATATTTACTGATCAATTTCTCAGAAATTTTTAGTATAAGAAAAAATTATATTACAAAAAGAGTCCTTCTAATGAACACAAGTATTTATGCCACTTTGAAATATTAATACAAACATTTATTAATAATTAATTAACAATTCATGTTAGTACAGCAATATTCAAGTTCAAAATACTCTAGAAGCTCTAATATTCTACTTCTCATGATTAATTTAAAATAATTCTCTTGAATAAATACTGCATGCAATTATTTGCATTAGTTTTGCTTTTTCATTTATTACCAACATTTTTAACATAGATCAATTTTGAAAACACCTATGAAGCACTTTTTTCGGTCTTCAGAACTGTTATTTTTAATTTATATAGAATTTTAAATGAATTGTGCGTCAATTATTAAAATCAAGTTATGTTTACAGCTGTTGAGGTATTAAAAATTAGCATTTAGATACCATCAACTTTCTTTGCCTGTGGAAAGTCAAATCCATGCACTACTTGATACAGCATTTTCTCTAGAGCTTCTTGCTCCTTGGAGTATGTTCATGTGCTGGGTTTACTACCCATACTTTCCTCTTCTTTCTCTCCATTTCATATTTTCTGATATCTAAATCCTCTTCTTTATCTCTTTTTCACATTTCAAATTCCAGTGCATCCTTTATGAAGTCCTACCTTCAAGCTTCTAGCTATAGTCCCTCTACACAGAAGTTAAAACTTGTTTAACTAGAATTAATCTCATGCATATATACAATATTCAATATTTTCATCAGTTTTTTTAATTTTAGAAAAACAAGTAAAAACAATTACACTGGTGCAAATAATTTTAAAAGAACATGAAAAACTTCTCCAAATTAGGAAAAAATATATATCACATGCTTTCTTTCAAGAACTTTACTTAACATATTTTCACCGAAAAGTGTGAAAGGGAACACAATGTTTTGTGAACTACTTTATTTTTTAAAATGCCCATGTCAATACTTATGGTGTATATCTGCCAAAGTAATTATTGTATATTTTTTTTATAAAGTATGCAAATAATTATAAAAAAAGCACACAGAAGTCAACCTATTCACCAAAAATCATGATTTGGTACATTATCAATATTACTGACAATAAATTGAGAATTCATGTAAAATCTCTGTTCTAAATTTTGTGTTTATCATTTTCAAACTTTTCCAATATTTGTATGCATATCTCCTTTGTATACATTTGACTTTAAGAAATAAAACTATTGGAGTTGTAGCTCAGTGGTAAAGCACTATCTTAGCATATGTGAAGCACTGTATTTGAACCTCAGCATCACATAAATAAATAAAATAAAGGTATTGTGTCCATCTACAACTAAAATTTTTTTTAAAAAAAGATTTTAATGTTTTTCAAATTTCGTAAAGAGTATCTTACAATTTTTTGAAACTAACCTTCTTTTACTGAATATTTATTTCTAGGATATATCCATGCTTCTTGTTTATAACTGTATTTAACTTGATTTTCTTTACTAAAATGCCACTCCCCTAATGTTGGAAAATTAGGATAATTCATCCTTTCTTCTTATGAACAGTGTGGTGTTGAGCATTCTGTTTTAATTCTCTCTGGATGAAACCACATACAAGAGAGCCTTAAAGAAATAACCAGGAAGGGAAATGTGAGGTCAAAACCACATGCCTGACAATAATATGAGTAATTAAAGACTTTCTTTTCCAAAAATGGGTGTTTGAGATTACGTTCACAAACACTGATGAATCTTGTTCTGTTCCATGTGCTTACAAACACTTAGCATTTTAAGTGTTAAATTTTGCCATTCTAGTGTAAAATGGTAGCTCACTTGGGTCTTAAATTACATTTCTCTAAATAAGATAAAGCCATCTTTTCCTCATTTAACATGCAATTTGAGGTTTCATTTTGAAGAATGATTACTTATGTTTTCTTTTTTCTAATTTGAAGTTTGTCACTTACAGATTTATAAGAATCATTTTTTTATATTCTGTTTAAAATCCTTTAATTTGTAAACAACTATTTATAGCGGTGTGTGTGATGTGATTTTTCCTCTCTATATTATTGTTCTCTTTTCATAAAGAAATTTTCCCTGTTCCATTTAAGCATTACGAAGTTATATTTTTCTAGAAATTGACCAATTGCCTATGGGTTGACTTTAAATGTTCACAGTATTGTCTATGTATTTTTTGTGTTAGATTCTATTTTATTTTCTTTATTTTTACTTTTATTTTTATTCTTTTATATGGTGTTGGTGACTGAATCCAGGACTTACCACATGCTAGTCAAGGATTAGCTTACCACTGAACTGCATCTCCAAACCTTATCTTCTAAACTTCTCTTGTAAATCAATTTACATCAACTTCCTTGCTCTGAATAATATATTTGTAAATATTGATATTCAAGAAATATTATATTTAATATAAATCTTAATATTTTCCAATACTAAATTTACTATTCCAACTTTGTTCCTTCTCTCTCAAGTCAACATTTCCTCATTTTATTTGAACTATTTTCCTAATATTTTAAGTTACTTGCCATATTCTCTTTTTACATCTAAATATTTGGAAATTATAAATCTTCCTGTAAAAGTTTATTTTAACTACATTCCAAATATTTGAAATATACTATCACAGCCACTGTGATGTTTACTTAGTTTCCCCAAACTAGGACTGTGAGTCAGATTAGAAATATTAAAAGTATGAGACATGTAAGAAATCAAGACAAGACATGGAAATAAGTGAAAAGCAGGGGCACCGTGGGATGCTCCAGCTCTGTTGGAGACTGGATGTAACAACAAAATGGAGCCCTGTGCACTTTATTTAAATGGGTGGGAACACCAGTGGAATTCGGAGTGAAGAGCTTCCTGAGGGAAACAGGAAAAAGATGGCAAAGACAACTTGGTCAGGGCTTAGGCGGTTACCTCCTCTGCTTCCATGCTGCTGCTCTGAACCTAGGGCCCTCTGAGCCAATGGGCAGGGTGTCAGCATAATTCGAGCAGTCTCCTATCAGGTGCACCAGGAGCTCTCAGTAAAGCAACCCCGCTGCCTTGAGATGGCTCAAACAAACACATAATTCATTCACACCCCCCTGACACTATACCATTTTCATTTGAAATCCAATTAATGAACTTTTGAAAATCTATTGGAATTTTCTCTTGGATATATGAGTTTTTCATAAATGTATTTTTAAAAATAGAAAAATTTTGACAGGTTTTATAGCCAAGGAGAATGAAAATTGAAATTGGCAAAAATAGCGAGATTATACTGATTTATTTCTTTGCCCACAAAACACTGTAAAGAGACTTTAAAAATGGTCAGTGATGACAGGATGGAGTTGCTACTATGCCAGGCACAGAGAGATACAATGTTGCAGGCTTAAAAAGAGGAAGGGAACAATGATTTAAAGCCTGTGAGTTAGCTCTTGGCAGATGGACAGGACAAGAGTCTATATTTTTTCCTACCGCCCTCAGAAAGAAAAAAAAAAAAAAAAAATCAAGAGAAAACAAACAAAAATCTCACCAGGAATCTTAATTTCAGCTTGCTGAAATTCATGTAAGGAATCAGGCCAACAGAACTTTAAGATAATGAATGTGTATTAACTCAGTGTGTTGTGATTTGTTACACTAACAGAAGAAAACTAGTATGTTGGTATTGCTTCAGATTCAGTAAAGCTATAGTTGTGGAGAAGTTCCTTCATCAACATCTGAGTTTCTATGTTATTTTTTTGACAAAAATAGGGATTCTAAAACACCCTTTCTTTACATTTTAGTACTCCTTGCATGAAGATATATTATTATTCTAGCACTCCCTGCCATTCAAATGTCTTAAACAGGGTCAAGGTTATTTCCATCAC
This sequence comes from Sciurus vulgaris, assembly GCF_902686455.1. NCBI lineage: Eukaryota > Metazoa > Chordata > Mammalia > Rodentia > Sciuridae > Sciurus > Sciurus vulgaris. Next base: position 47,265,619 of record NC_136472.1, on the reverse strand, counting down.
TTAAAATCATAGAAATATTCTCAGGAAATACTAGGAAAAGAAGGAGTGATTGAACGTGGCCCTATACCATGGACAAGGTTCATGTTTATAATCAGGGAAATAAGTAAATTGGAATAAGAAGAACAAATTAAAGAAAAACACAGAAGATTGTGTGGGATTGGTTCAGAAAACACGGAATTCCTGGAATTTGCTGTAAGGGGTTGCCTACCAAACATGCATCTTTTTTTTTTTTAATTTTATTTTTTTATTTTAATTAAAAATCATAAATTTACATAGGGTAATGTTGTTTGATTCATTCTGTTATTTTTTCCCTTCCCTATCACCCCTCCCACCCCTCTTTTCCCTCTATACAGTCCTTCCTTCCTCCATTCTTACCACCCTCCTTATCCCTAATCCTAAACCTAAGCCTAACCCTAATGCTAACCCCTCCTACCCCCCCTTATATGTCTTCATCCGCTGATCAGGGAGATCATTCGTCCTTTAGTTTTTTGAGATTGGTTTATCTCACTTAGCATGATATCCTCCAATTTCATCCATTTGCCTGCAAATGCCATAATTTTATTATTCTTCACGGCGGAGTAATATTCCATTGTATATATATGCCACAGTTTCTTTTATCCAGTCATCAACTGAAGGGCAGCTAGGTTGGTTCCACAATCTGGCTATAGTGAATTGAGCAGCTATGAACATTGATGTGGCTGTATCTCTGTAGTATGCTGATTTTAAGTGCTTTGGGTATAGGCCAAGGAGTGGGATAGCTGGGCCAAATGGTGGTTCCATTCCAAGCTCTCTGAGGAATCTCCACACTGCTTTCCAGAGTGGCTGCACTAATTTGCAACCCCACCAGCAATGTATGAGTGTACCTTTTTCCCCACATCCTCGCCAACACCTATTGTTGCTTGTGTTCTTGATAATCACCATTCTTATTGGGGTGAAATGAAATCTTAGGGTAGTTTTGATTTGCATTTCTCTTATTACTAGAGATGTTGAACATTTTTTCACATATCTGTTGATTGCTTGCATGCTTGAGGCCCGGGTTCGAGTCCCCAGCACTGTGGGATTGTGGAAATAACAAAGGAAACCCAATCTGAGCCTCCCAAACACACATCTTTGACAACAAAGACAGTGCTTAATCATACTATATACCAGTTTCTGAAAATGTTAGACCAAAGGGAGATTTGAGTAAAACCCCAAATTTGATTTTATTAATAATCAAGTTAGGTATTTAGCCAAATGATGTGTTGGGCTCTTATTTAGAAATAACTCCATTACACAAAATTTCACAAGCTGTGGCAAAGAATCTGAAGTTGGAGAGCTGGAAAGAAACACTATCATGAAGTTTGGTGTCTTGTCTTCATTTTATAATTGTTACTCAGGAAACACCTTAAGGGTGCAGAACGTAGAAGTAACCAGGGACAAATGTGTTACCTCTATATTTCCTAGTGAGATAAACAAGGTCAAATCATAATTCAAGATGCATGTTTTATTCTGAAGCATAACAGAAGGACTTTAATGGATGAAGAACAAAGAAATAAATTAATGCAAAGTATTATTTTGACTTTGGAAATTATGTATTAGGTATTTCTTTTGATTGCACCGAAAGACCTTACCTTAGGATCGACAGGGAGAAGGACCAAGGACATATATTCTCCTTTCAACTTCTCTTTTTAAGTCTTCTAAAAGACTCTGGAATATTCTTATTGAAAACAATTGTTTCTATTTGCTTATTTATCTATTGATTTTTAAAAATGACATTCTGCTTTGTTGCTCAGGGTGGCCTCTAACTCCTGGGTTCAAGCCATCTCCTGCCTTAGCCTCTTAAATGACTGGGACCAAAGGAACTCACCAACACAGATCCAGGTGGATCTCAACAATATTTTAAAATATCATTACAGAAAATGTCTCTGGTTATGCTCTGTATCATTTTATATGTTTATGCATTTTATTCTAGTTTAATTTCTCTAAACACTTCCTTGGACATTAAGCAAGGCTTACTGAAGCTGAAATGAATTTTAGCAAACTGCACTAAAATACACAGATTCTATAAAGGTCTTTTTTTGTTGTTGTTGTTTTGTTTTATTTTGTTTTGTTGTATTTTAATCCCTAGCACATTTTACAGAGACTCCTGACCCTGGAGGAAGTTATTATACAATTTGAGTTTAAAAAGGGCACTTATCATGAGTGGGGATGAATTTCATCAATCATTCTCAAATATAATTTGGAAATACTAAGATAGAGTGAAAAGACCAAGGAAATTGAAATCTAATAGCACCGGTCAAATCATTAGCTATATCACCCAGATATTAATTGCTTTTGGTGAACTGATGGAACTTTCAGAGTTTAGGTTAGTTTAGTTAACATATGAAGACAATCATACCTGTCACACCAGGTTCTGTTGTTATATTTAAATAGTTATCTGATTTTTAAAAAAAATGTATCAAGTATCTTGTATTTGTCAGTCTTGATGCTAGATATTAGAAGTCACCAAGACAAAAGAGGTGTTGTCCTTGTCTTTGAAGTTTTCATAATCTCCCTTTTGGTAAGGATTCATAGGAACTAAATCAAGTGAATTGAACAAAATAACAATTTCAATCATGTCATTCCATCTTCACAATCCTTATTAAGAAGGGCATATGGCCCATGGAGAGAGAGCTGAAGAGCCCACTGCATGTGTGGCTTGGCTAGCATTATTCACTACCAGAATAGGTCTTTAGAACTCATCGTATCTCATTCATTCAGCTCTTCATGTCATTTTCCTGGCATCTACTTGGGAGTGGTACAGATTCTGTGCATCTCCTTTGTGTCTCTCAGGAGCCACTTTTCCTTATGGCCTGTTGTCAGTTTCCTCAATACCACTCTTTCACATTTTTGTGATTTTTTTTGTTTTAAATATCAGAGTAAATCTGATTATTGTTTACTGTATCCTGTTCATAAATAAAATTAACATCATTTGGTTTTTAGATAAAAGTTTGCACTTAAAATGCTTGCTTATCAATTGGCTGAGGTATCCTTAGTGTTTGTACATAACAAAGAGAAAGTGATACATATCTTATATATGCAGTCTATCTCTAGATCCCTATGTATGCATAATTATTATCACTATGAGGACACTTGTGAGTCCAGAAACAAACCCGATTTTTCCTTGTTAGCTACATTTTCTCTCCCTGAAAATTATTCTGGAGCTTCCCACCTCTAAGAAAAGAGCTTTACATACCACCTCTTCCAAATTCTTTCATTTTTTTTTTTTTGTTGTTAAAAGATGCACACTACAGAAAAATCAAGATAATTAGAAAACATGTATGTGGTATGCATACCAACTCTTTTTTCTAAAATACATGGAAAGGACTATGATATTTCATTTATTCTGTAATTCTTGGCTTGACAGTATTGGAATGGAGATTCTAATTTTATCCATTTATAAAATAGTTTCTTTAATTGAGGCTTTCTAGATATTTAATATGCATTCTGAATATCATTTAAAAGATTTAGGCTTTGTTTTTTTTAATCACAAAATACAAGAGATATTCTATGAAAGGAATAATAAATTGCTTTTCTTGAATGAGATCATAAAGTACCTTCAAAGGTGGGAAAATGAATCTCTAGCCCATTCTAAATTACAGGAGGGTGTAGTTGTTTTATTACCCTATTACTGCTATAACAACTTATCACAAGCATGGTGACTACATGTTACAGCAACATATTGTTTCACATGTCTGGAATCTGGAAGTCTGAAATATGGTAGGATTGCATCCTCTTTGGGGACTTAGATAGGAATCTATTCTGGTTTTTGGAGGCTGTTGGGCATTGTGGGGCTTATGGATACATTACTCCTTCCTTTGTCTCCATATTTTACTCTGCTTTCTTTTGTGTGTTTGTAAACTGCTCTGTCTGTCTTATAAGGACACTCATAATGGTGTTTATACCCATGTGAATAATCCAAAGTGCTTTGAAATGCATTTTGTCCTCTAAAACTTCCAAAATAACTCTATTTTTGGAGACAGGACTTTTATAGGAGCAATTAGGACTAAATGTTAAGTGGAAATAGAAGCATGAGCATGGTCTGACAAAATCAATGTCTAATAAGAAAAGAAACCAGAGAGGTTGTTTTCTTGGCACAGTGAGAATAGAGTGCTGTGGTGGCCAACTGTAAGGTAGAAATAAACTTCTTAACAGAAACAACTCTGCTATCCCTTGATCTAAGATTTCTAGCCTCCAGAATTGTGAGAAAATAGACTGCTATTGTTTTAAGTCCCCCTTTTTACAGTGTTTCATTTTGGTAGCTCAAGCTGAATAATAAAAGGGGCAATTCCCTCATCTCAGGATCCTTAATTTCATCATATATTTTGCCAGAGAAGGTAATGTTCCATCTTTTGTTATAAGATATTGGCATAACTTGGAGACCGCCTGTGTCCACCATTTAGCTTACTCTATTTTGGGGCCATACTTTCCCAGACTAGGATGGAAGTCTCTATTCAAGTAAACAATAAATCTTCAAGCAATAGCTGCCTAGAAGGTACCAGACACTGCTTTATATTCAGTTTCTTCCTCCCCTGAAACAAATGACAACATCAAAAAGCATATTGCAACTTAAGTGATTTTGCCCTCCTTTAACGGAGCAGTAGGAAACAGAAATCCTGCAAAAATCTATAAATTGTCTGAAGCCCTATTTCATCTAAGTGCTAATCCAAGATTGGAATCCACGTTTCTTTGACTACAAAATTCATTATCTCTCCCCAAACTCTTTCAAATTCTGAAGTTTATTCATCAAATTCAATAAATTTTTAATTTTTTTTCATTTTGCTTTCTTTTCTTTTTACAATAGTCATCTCACTGACAGCAAAAGACTATATTAAGAAATACATATATTATGCTTAAAGGCGAGCAGTACTTTAATTAAATGCTATGTTTTCTTTATTTAAATAAATTAAAAATTTTGTGCATCAGTGCTCACACTGGTGAAGTAATATATAATTTCTTTCCATTGTTAAAAGTAATTATGTTATTTTAATTCTGAAACAAAATTAAGTGAGATAACTTCAGTAGTTAATATAAAATGTGGAAAATCAGACAACTCAGTTATTTAATTGATGAGAACAGGGTAAGATATTGGCAAATTTATGGAGGAGGAAAGTTGTATTATTCTTTCCCTTTTCTCTTTGCCAGCATAGCAAGATAAAGGCTCTTTCATCCAAAACATCAAAGTCTCACAAAATTATAGATGGGTAAATAGGCCAATGAATAGTTAGATAATAAGTAAAACTTTTCATTCCAGCCATATTCTTTGTCTCTACCTCACTTCCAAAATCTGGGGACATTTTCATAAATATAAAATATTTGCATGAGAATATATAATTAATCAAGCATGAAAATGTATCAATGTGCACCTACACATACAGATATATCTTTAGCTATATGATGAACACCGTGAAATATCATTTCCACTATTAATGAACCTCTTTTGAGTTTGTCCAGCTTAGTTAGTTCCATGATACACCACTGGTTAGTTCCATGATACACCACTATCACAGCACTTACCTTGTGCTGTCAGTTTCAACTACATCTTTGACTTTGCACATTATTTAGCCCTCTCTAGTTACATACAACAAATGCTAATTTGCCCATATTAAAAAAGGGGGGGGATTTGGTGGTAGAACATCAGAAAATCAGAAAATCAAGAAAGAATTTCAGAAATAAGACTGGGGGAAGCAGAAACCAAATCTGCTCCAGAAAGACATGAATCATAAGGGTTTTATTATAGAAACAACTGGGACAAGACTTCCAACCAGAAGTAATAAACCTAATCATTATAAAAACATTTTTAATTTCATCAATTAAATTCCAGTGATGAAGCTACCAATGTCCTAAGTTGAATCACATATTCATATTTTGTATAGGATAGGGAATTGAAACAGAACACATTCTTTAAGACATACCATACCTTGAGAGAAGGGTGATCCTAAAGAAAGAAATCAGAAGTAATTAGGAATGAGGAACATTTTCAGACAAGCAAACAGGTGCACTTGGAGATAAAGAACTATGTTTTTCAATCTTTGAGTTCTAAACACTTTTTAAAGAATGTATACATAGCAAATATTTGTGGACTTACATAGTTGGAGTAATTAAAACTGTCATCTTTTGGATAGATTTCTCCAACCATAAATATGTACATTTCCTTTGATTCAGTTCTGACCTTTTTTATCCTAAGAATCACATTGTGAATAAACAATGAAAGCAAAAAGGTAAACAAAAAGAAATTGCAAAATATGCACTAGGTTCCAAGAATGCAGTGATGAATAAGAAGTAATATCCAAGCTGGTTATGATGCACATTTCTTTATTCCCAGCTACTAGAGAGGATGAGGTGGGTAGATGGCAAGTTTGAGACCAGTCTGAGCAACTTGGAGAGAACTGTTTCAAGGTAAAAATAAAAAGAGCTGAATATATAACCCTGGGTTAGAGTGCCCTTGGGTTCATTCCTCAGTACTACACACACAAAATTCATAAAGCAAATAAGTAAATAAATGTAAGAGTAAATTAAAAAAAAAAAAAAGAAAGAAATAGTATCTACCCTTTTGGCAACTCCCAGCCTATTTGGTGAGGCAGATGTTTAAATCAAGGGAAAGAATGATATGAAATATCCATTGACTCTGGAATCAAGAAGGTTGATCACAAAATTATCCACATAACCCCAAAAGGAAAACTGTCCAAATCTTCAAGCACATCATAGTTTTCCAAGTATACACTATGAATTTTATACCTATAAATCATAGATAAAAACATATAAGGGCAGTGACATTTATGTTAGCTATGCAAAGATAGTACTAAAACATGGGGACTAAAATTATGTCTACGTCAGATACCCATGCATGTAAATATTGACTAAGACTGAGAGATGACATTGAGAAATAAAAATAACTATTGCAAGAATATATTTTTCCATTTCCTTAAATGTTGTTAAATATTAAAAGAAATTTCCAGTGTAATGCTGGGACTATTTATTCAGTTATTTGATTGTTCAGTAGAAACAAAATACACTAAACTTGCCCCTTTCCTGTTAGTGTGATTTAATCTGTTCCTCATAGTTCTGCAGCTGTGGTTCTTGTTGTGACTGCCAGGGGAGATTTTCCTTCAGTGCTAGTTTTATTTATTGCTTTTATTGTTTTTAACCTGTTTCCTCAAAGCAACTGTAAGTTGGAGGTTATGGGGAGACAGGCTGTAGATGTTCAGTACATTTTAGCTGAATAAATAGCTGTTTTGATTCTTGTTAAAATTGATTTTCTTTTTTAATGTTGCTATCCAATAGTACCTGTCTATTTAGGAGTCCCAAATGCTTTAAACTCTAATGAAAATATGAAGTCACACTTCTTGCTGCAAACCTGTCTTTCTTCCAGTTTCTCTGTTTCTCTAGAACTCATCAAATTTCATCAATTTTAACCTTTGCTCTCAATATATAATCCCTGTCCAATCTGCTTTAAATTATCAGTATTGACAACTCAGTCAGCCCTTGTTACCATCTTTCTGGTCATTTTAATGACTTATTTATTCCTCCACTGCTCTCCTGTTCTATTTTTCCTTGTATTCTGATACTACATCATGATAAGAGGGTTCTGGCCATCTCATAAATGTTTCAAAATATTCAAGGGACCACCTTTGGGTTACTAAACTAAGTATGATCTTTGTACTACAATTCTGTAGCTTTCTACTTTGCAGTATTTTTTTTTTTTTTCCAGTTTTACTATGCACCTACCCTATAAAACCACATGCTAACACTGGATTTTTTTTCTTTTGTGTCTTTTCTTAAATGATTGCCCTCACATGGAAAGGCTCCCCATTCTTACTTAACCATCCAGAGATACATTTTAAATGCCTTTTCTTATTATACCAAATGAATTGGTTCAATAAGTATGTATGTGTGTATCTATCTATGTAGATAAATAACTACAATGAATAAGTATGTTCATTCCCTCAAAATCATACTACTATGCTTGTTTCCCCAAGTACATTGTACTTAATGTGGTTTATAGTAAAGTGATTTAAGTGAGTAATGGGTTGTGTAAACTCTATGAACACACAAACAGCGTCCAACTTCTCTTTGAACCTACCAAAGGCATCTAGCATATAACACCACCTTGTTCATTGTAGTAATTTACATGCTACCTTTAAAGTTTCCTGAAAAAAATTCAATGGTATTAGGAAGAGGAAATTTCACTTTTCCATGAACTTCCTTATTCCTAGAGTAGATACCAAGGTAGGACTAAAGTTAGGAGTTCTTAAAAAGCAAGGGCAGTAGACAAAGAAGTAATAAGAGATGGTAAAACACTAAGGGGCTTCAAGATTTTAACACATGAAATTAAGGTAATTATTAAAAGAAATTAATTAATAGATTGATCAATTTACCTAAAGTCCAACATCTTGGTGATTTAAAATAGAAACTATTTTAGTGAATGTGACTGATTTTTGGTATTATTTCTCTAATATTCTATTAGCCTTGTTAACATTCTGTTTTGCATTAATATTCTATCAGTCTTAATTATTTTTGTTCTTTATGTTTATAAAGTTTTTTTTCTGTCAGACAGTTCCCTTGTTAAACAGTGTACTTGCTTGGGGGAAACTTGGTGAATGTTATGTAGAAACTAAGCTACATGAAACTCCTGGGTGGATTTTAAACTTGTTTCTAAATGTTTTATTGGTGTATCTTAATTACATATAATAGTGAGAATCATTGTGACATACACATGCACATAACTTAATTTGATCAATTTAATTTCCTTGTACATCCCCCTTGCTTCCCCTAGTGGTTCCACTGATCCCTGTCTATTACTTTTCTCTCTTTTTTATTCATTAGTGCATTATCGTTATACATAAAATTGGGATTCATGTTGATATAGTTGTAGACGCACACAGTAAAATTTGGTAAATTTCATTCTGTTTCCTCCCCCAAATAGAAAAGAGACCAGTAGAGAAGTGAAAGAGATAAAGGAGGAGTGGGGGGGGGGGGGGGGCAGAGCAGGGAGTTTTACCATTTTGAAAAGATTGCATCTTACTCTTGGTTTTCTTAAGCTCCCAGTGATTAAATATCTCCTCTCTTTTTCCCCTGTGATCAAAGTTTCAGACTCAGGAAATAGCATTTACTGAAATTACTTTTTATCTCTCCTTCAGAAGTCCCCTCCTGCATTGATGAATGTAACACCATATTTAAATCAGCTCTGCCTGAGAAACACATCTACATTTGAGTGGATAATCTTAGACCTATCCACAGTGATATTTACATACATTAGTTGTGGCATACCATTCTCTGGTAAAACCCAGGAAAATTCTTGTTTAATGTAGTGTTCCTAAAGAGATAAATTCTAGAATTATATTTAGGTTTCCCAGAGGTATAAAGAAGAACTTAACTTAGTGAAGCAACAGAGTGAATATAATCCTCTATGTAATTTATGAACTATTACAAAACATTTTATTTCTTATTGAGAAAAATGAAGTATGCTTTTCTCAGATATGCTAGGGATTTAAATAAAGAGAAAGAACAGGTATCTGACTTTTGAGGGTCCAGGATCTTGAAAATAAAATATTACTATATAAGAAATGAATATGTTAAATGGGAAATTAATCCCAACAGACATCACCAATGAAAATTTAGAAGAAAGTATTTTACTTCAATGTTAAGAATTTTTGAGACACAATTGCAAGATTTCTCGTTTATATAAATTTCTATTTTGTTATTTTTCTCTTAGTGCAATGCTGCCTTTGTAACATCTTTTAAAATGACTATGTGAATGCGTTTGTTAAGTCAATTTATCTTGTTTTTTAATGGTTTCTCTTTCTTTTTTTCCTTCTCTCTGCCTCTCTCAAGCCGCAGCAAAGTGCTCCTGGAAGCAATGAAAACACTCAACTTGAGTCAACAAAGAAAGAAAATCCAAGTACCATTGCGTGTGATTCTCAAGATGTAAGGTTCACTTAAAGTGGTTTGAAAACAAGGGCATAAAGGTTTAAAAAATTCTTGTTCATGTCTCCATGAAACTTTCTATTCACATGTAATATTTACTATATAAGCTTTGAAATCCTAAATGTGATAATGCAAATTCTCTTTAGATATGAATGAGGTAGTTGTTTCATTAGGGAGATTTTAGAGGCCTAAGTTGGTGACCACAGATTCAGCAACATGCCTCAATTCTACAACCAAGAGACAGGAAGTCACTAAAGTGTTAAAAAACAGAATCAAACACACACACACAGACACACACATACACATGGGATATGATTCTAATATTCATCACCTAAAGCAAATAAACCAAATCCTATAAAGACATCATATAATGGCAGGGGGATTCTTAACCTTCAAATGATAACAGACTGTAATGAAATTTTCATTCTTTAAAATTTCAGTATGTTAAAATTAAGCTGATTGATCTATCATGCCTAGATTTAACAACAAAAGCCAATTGCATTAGGCTTCAATACAAAATGAAATGTGTGCACTTAGACCATTCATACCTGAAGGAACCCAGGCAACAGAGAAAGGAAATAAAGGGGAGAGAAAAATAAATAAATCATGCCATATCTTTTTCCTCGGTTGGCTTCAAAAGTGGATTTAGAAAGAGGGATTGCTTAACACTTTTGTCTTCAAATCTTTGTATACTGGAACATGTAAAACACTATGTAATTTAGGACACCAAGTTTACTAGTAGCAGAAATTAAATATTTTGCAATTTGTTTCTAAGGGAAGAGTCAAAAAGGCTTTGAGCAGAGAAAGGAATATTTTTCCTTTTGTTTGAAGAATATATAGATCTTTCACAATGTAATAAGATTTTCAGAAGCAAAAAATATGAGAGTAGTACAGAGACAGAATACAGTGTAGAAAGTAATGAAGTATGTATCCAAATATTAATTTGGGACTACAGAGCCGGAGCCTTCCAAAAAACTGAGGCAGGGCCTAGACCTATCCCTCAAACCCCTATTATTTTGACCAAATCAGAAAGATTTCAGACAAGTCATGCACAGAAACAGAAATGAGTTTATTGATGGGATAGGAAAAAAGCAAGGGGAAAGAGTGGGTCCTCTGAGAGAGCAGAGGGACAGTGTGCCTCTCCTGTACCCCAATCTTATTGGTGGATCCTAGAGAAGTTTCCAGAGAATCCCATCTAGGTCCACCTCTTGACTCTTGACTGATGGCAAGATGACATGAGATTTTTAAGTACCCACTGCCATGACAACTTTAGGTCCCCTTGGTCCATACAGAGCTATTCTGATGGGATTCATTGCCAAACATTGTTACAGATTTTATGAAAAATTATCCTTATCTTCCAGAATACAGTCTATGAAAGAGTCACAAAAGTCTCTCCTTTCAATGTAACTTGGGTTCCTCTTATCAACATATTTTCCTGCAATCATTTCGTTGCTGATAACAGGTAGTTTGCTGAGAAATGTGATATATCCTGTCCACTTAGACCAGGTAGGGCTGCAATTAAATTGGTTCTTGAAAAATAAAGCATGTGGGTATCAGCACAATGGACCCATTTTATAGAATTATTCTCTTAACCTTGTGTTCCTACCATCCTTATCTGTTTGTTCTCTAACACCTAGAAAGTGAGGGGCTCTAAATTCCCAAGCTAAGATTGGATTGAATTAGAGAAATAGTTAATGTTTCAAATGTTTATGTCCAATTGAGTGAGAAAATCATGGTGTTAGTTTAAGGAGGCTGATTTTGTATTTTGGTGTGTTTTTCTGAAACTATACAAAAACATGTTCTTATTAGACACAAAAGTAGAATGTTATGTGTGATTTGTGAATGTTCCCAAAGCACTCTTCTGATCTACATTTCCTACTTAAGAGTTGGGTCTTCAAAATCATGTTATTATTTGCTCTTTATTTATCTCTCCTTCTTTATCTATAGTAACTCCTCTGCCTTCAATAAGTCTCTCAAACATCACTTGCTCACTACTGATCCTGGTCTGAATCCCTTAAAAACTGTTCCTTCATTAGAACTGGTGATATATCTCCATGGCAGAACACTGGCCTTGCATTCACAAGGCCTCTAGTTTGAACCCCAGCATCCCTGCATCAAAAACAAAAACAAAAAAACAGAAAAACAAAACAAAACTGCCTCCACTACCACAAATGTGAAGAATTCTCTCTCTCTAACCTGACCTCAATAGATTTTGGTTTGGTGTCTCTAATTACAAGCAGCTACAATTTCTAGTGCAAAGAGTGCACAGTGTTCAGAGGTTGTAGATTCAGTCGCAGTTGTAGGCCAAAAGAATAATATAAATAAATAAAATCAATCAATGTAAGCCATAGGAATTAGTAGAACTTGTGTGAACATCAGTTTTCAAGTTTTAGACCAATGTTTCTTAGCCTTGTCTTTAGAATTGTATTATCTAGAGAAAATTTGCAAAGTACTATCACCCAAGATACTAAAGTACAGGTCACTTTCACTAACAATGGATTTCATATGTAAATGGTCATAAAACCATCTGAAAAGCTTTGAAAAATTAAGATTATGAGCAACTACTCCAGATATTCTAAATGAATAGAACTGGATAGAATTTCTATTTTTGTATAACATGTTCCTAACAACTCTACTCCAATCCAGGTTATCCTAAGGATTGTGGTTCATAATTTGAAACACATTGCTTTTAAGCATAATCTCTGTATTATCATGCAATACTAACTTCTTTTTTTACTTCTATTCCACTGTATTTGCATTTTAAAGAAGGAAAATTCTAAGTCTCTAATGTTGATGATGTACAATTGGGGTGTCAGATTGACAGAGGGTACAGGGAATCTATCCTAGTTGAAACCTTCATTTATTATAGAATACATATTTATACTGATGTATGACTGTGATACTGATCAATAAGCTGGTGTGTAATTTTATTCACTGCTAAACTTTCTAAAGAAAACTAGTGGACTGTGATCACTCTAAACTAGAGAGTCTGGGTTATGATTAATCTAAAGCATTGAGAAACCAAAACTTTCTTTTTATGATTCCCCTTTGTTCAGAGTCCAAATCTATCAACTTCTTACAACTTACAGAAATAAAAGTGGGATTATCTTTGGAATGGTGAATGTTATTATCCCTGAACTTGTCTAAATTACCCAGAATATTCTGAATTTCATTAAGGATTGTAAAATGTATCATTTCCACTGTAATATATCAATATAAAAATATCTTCATCCAACCTGATTCTATACCAAGGTAGAGATTTCAGTTCCAACTTGGTTTTGCTTCATTGAATGTTTAAAATGACCAAGAAAGTAAAACATTTTTTGTTTAAAAATAAAAAGCACAGTAAAAAATTCTTTACTCATTTTCCTCATTTGTATTCTATAAATTTTGTGTATATTTTAGAATTCTGGCATATTCCTTCCTATGACTTTTCTCCATTCAGAATTAAATCAATGCTACTCAGTGACAGTGTACCTTAATTTTAATCTTAATGTTCTTAATTGACAAAATTACTGGTTAGCAATTTTATTCTTTCCTTTTTAAAAATTTTTTTTCTCAAATAATTTTTAAAATCTTGAAATTTTAAAAATACTGAAAGTAAGTTGAAATACGTACTTGAATGAAGCCAATAACAGAAAGAGTTGAGAGCAAATGACCAAGGGAGTAGCAAAAGATTCGCTGGACTCAGATTGAATGAAGATATTGATAAAGGCTAATAGAGCTGTCAAATTTGATTGACTAAATAATTGCATCACTCTCCTCATATACTATACCAAAGGAGGAGATATTTTAAGTTAACATTTATACATATGAACAGAAGAGACTTATGCTCTATCAATAATTAGAATGAATTAAAACAAAAAATGGAATAAGTTATTTGTGAAAAACATGATAGTTTTATTTAAACAATTTTATTGAGATAAAATTTACACATGATACTTCCTACCCATTTTAAGTGTGCATTTTAGTGACTCATTGCATTTACTCCATTGTCCAGCCATTACTACAATCTAGTGTTCGAACATTTCCATCTCCCTAAGATCCTACAACTTTTTTTTTCACAGTGAATATCTGTTTTAGACAACCACAAACATAGTTTCCATATGCATAGATTTCCATTTTTCAATAAATTTTACATGAACTGATCATATATGAAATGTGATCTTTTGAAATCTGATCTCCTACACCTATTGTAATGGGTTTTAATTCAGATATGCTATAGTATGTTTCACTAGTTGTCTTTTTTATTGTTGAGTAGGATTCTATCATTTGGATTTTTTTTTTTTCTCATTTTGCTTTTAATCCATTTACTGTTTGGTACCATGTGGATTGTTCAACTTTTGGGCTATTCTGAATGATAACATTATGAAGATTCACATAAATATCTCTGCATGGGCACATGTTTTAATTTCCATTGCTTAAATGCTTATAAATGGAATAACTGGGTTTTCATGTTAAGTCATGCTTAGCTTTTGAACAAACGATTTCCAATGTGGTTGCCTCCTTCACATTCCAATTAACAATGTGCAAGAGTTCCCATTTCTCCACTTCTTTTACCCCACCCATTGATGTCACTTTGTTCAAAAGTAGATTCTCGTGAGCATTTACCAACAAGAAAAAAAAAGAAATATTTGCTCCAAGAACAAAAAGCTTTCTTTTGTATGTTTTCCTTTAACTTTATTACTTTATTAAGATCTATGATCCATCTTGAATGATTAGTTAAGAATCATGTGTAGTAAGGTTCTACTTTCATTATTTGTGTGTTGCTATTCAGTTATCTTAGTCTTTACAAATTAGTTATAAGGAATATCCTTTCTCTATTGAACTATTTTAGCACTTTTGTGAAAAAGTAATTGACTATAAATATGTGTATTTTTCGGCTTTGAATTTTGTTTCCTTGATCTGTGTCTACCCTTTTGCCAATACCACACTCTCTTGATCCCTATAGCTTTACAGAGAATTTTGAAACTGGGAACTTAGAGTATTGTAACTTTATTCTTCCTCTTCAAGGTGGTATTGGCCATTTTGGGTCTATTACAATTCCATATAAATGATAGGATCAGGTGTCAATGAAGTGAATCAGCCAACTGGACTTTTGGTAAGGACTGTATTTATTGATTGATTTCTGAAGAAATGTTATCTTCATATTATGTTGATTCTTCCAATCCATAAACCTGTGATGCCTCTCCATTTGCTTAGATATTTTTTAAATGTCCTTTATCATGGATTTATAGCTTTAGAACTAAATATTTTAATTAATTTATTCACTGAAAAAACTCAAAAAGTAAACAAAGAAAATTTCAAAAACTAATTTAAAATAGGCTATATCTTCCTTAAATGCTAACTTAGAGCACAAAACTATATACAACTGTTGAAAACATCTAAAGAAAGAATATTTAAGTCAACCACTATGGAAATCAGTATGGAGTTTCCTAAAAGAAGACTAGAGATGGAACACTTATATGGCCCAGCTTTACTACCCCTTGGTATTGATCCAAAAGTATGAAACTCAGCAAACTGTAACAATACATGCATGGACATGATTATAGTGATATAATTCATAGTAGCCAAGTTACAGAACAAGCCTAGTTGTCCATCAACAGATGAATGGATAAAAATGAACTTTTTATTAAAGTACCTGAAAGAGAATAAGTAATTGCAGGGGGTACTATCAGTATGTTAGATTAATGAAAAACAATCATGATGAAACAGGGTCAAAAAATGAAGTGTTAGGATGAAGAAAAAGAGTAATCATGTTAGCATCCCTTTCCATTCCAAGATTCTGTGATTTTTAGCCACCTCATTGAAAGCTGGTAGGAATTCCTGCATTTTGGACATATCCTAGATTGAATAGCATAGGAGAGACATAGATTCCAGTGCTAATTTTGCTTTTTCCTAACTTGACACTCTGTCAAGTGAATTTGTTGTTCGTATTTCTTATCAATATAATGTTGACCAATGGTTTTCAAAAGATGACTAAGAATCACCAGATTAGTCAGTGAACTTGCTTATGGTTAGGTTCTATGTCCACATAGTATTCTTCAGTAGGGCAGGACAAAGTCCACGCATGTGTATTATTTTAATAAACCCACACACATTTTTCTTCTGTCAATGTTTGGTGCTAAACACTTTGAGAAACTCTGATGTTGATTTCTTGCAGTTTTGTTGTAATTATATATAATATATTAAATATGTCATATTCAAGAACATCATAGAAGTCCATACTAGTTTCTTCTAGGAAAAAGTTGCTCTGCTATTTTAATATATGAAGCCTCACAATATTCTATGGAAAAAGACCAGAACATGGTAAGAGAGATCATGCTTAATCATGCTTAATCTTGGATACTGTGAGAAGCACACACAAACATCAAGAAGGGACCGAGATACAAGGTACAGGGAAAGCAAAGCTTTGAATGATCATCTTGAAGATGGAGTGCCTGGTGGTCAGGGATCCCCAGAATGGTTACAATTAGTATTTTATCCCCTAGTGTGCAAGTCCCTCCCCTGGTTCTTCACTGGCCAAATACTATGGAGTTCACAGTTTTACTAAATGTCATCTAAGTTTTACTGTGTCTTATTGGGTTATTTAAAGAAATATACCTTTAGTTGTTCTCACCTGCTTTTGTACTTGTGTGACAGGAAGGTGTTCTTGAGGTGAATGCAATTTTTAAAGTTTTTAAAGTTTTTACTTTAATTTTCCTAAGCTACTATTTCTTAACAGAGAGATTTCTATTTCTGCTGTTTAGACCAACCCTTTCTCCGCACCTGTTTGTCAAGGGACTGTTGAGGTGCATGGATTTTGTTTGAATCTGCCACATTGACAGACTATGGTGCTATTGTGTGAAACAACTGCGTGTAACTTTCCATTCTGCTCTATTTACTCTCCAGCTGCCTTTCTTACATCCCCATTTCACATTTAAGGCTAAATACTATATTCTGAAAATGGACCACTGGACTTTGTATTTCTCACAGATATCTTTGAGGGTTTGTTCTACTTCTTGCCTATGCTCTCTGCAAACCAAACAGTCACTTAGGAAAATGTCTTCTGGATTACTCAATTATTTCCTTAGTAGAAAAAGGAAGTTAAAATTGTTCTTTAAAGGCTCAGCAATATATTGGACTATCAGTTTGGGATATATTTAAATTACTTTAAAATCAGTTTGCTTAAATGGTAATATTGGATCACATTGAGAAAGCAAAATCCGTACCTACTCTTCCATTTTCCTGCAGCTTGCAAATGTTCTTCATATTGTTTAACAGCTTATTGAGATTTAGAGACAATGAGTATTTTATTTTAATTTTCACTAGGGATTAAGAGTTATGGCTCAATGTATGTGTACTTTGCAATGTTCGTGCTTCCTATAAATAGCAAGCATTTAATTTTTTCCTAATGTGCTAAGAAAATGCAAAACAACCATGGCTTATGTTCAGCAGTGGGAGAGCTTGCTCAGTTTCGACCATTATCCCTGCTTGGAAGTCCCTGAGCAAAGGGAATCTATTAAACAGTACACATTGTCTAGGGAGAGAGAGAGAAGAAAATTTGAGGAAAATAAACTCTAGTGCTGCAGGCAGCAAATGATGCCAACTCTTGCATGGTAAAACAATTTTGGCAGAGATTTAAGATATCCTTGTTTCCCATTGTACACAACATTGATGATGTGACATTTGATGAATCTGATGAGTTGTTAGCCTATAGTGGTTAAACCAAACATTCTAGACAAATTGTATGCTGCTCTACTTGGGGTGAGAGACAATACAACATTGTCATTCTGGGCCTTAGACCATCTAAAGAGATTGGTTTTCTAGGAAGATTGCTTTATTATTCTACTGTGGTATTTCAAGAAGGAGCAGACATTCCTCTGGGTAATGCAAGAATGGTTAAAAGTTTCCAAAGGTCTTTAGAAGAATATATGCTTTTCTCATTACCTATAAATCTTTATGTTTACCCTCCTATTAACACCTTAATTTGAACAAGCAAAAACGTTAACTCAAATGCAAATTCTTTCTAGAAGCAGCATAAAAAAACTTTAAGAATATTGGTTACACTATCCATTTGTTAAGTAAAAATATCGCAAACAGCATGCTAGTATTTATTATAAGATAACTGGCTAGAGAACAATGTGCAATAACAAAGCTTAATCTAACAATTAATGTTTTGACCTCTTCTGTCTCCCTGCTTCGTCATCTGGATTCTCATAGTATTTGTTTGATACATGCATTTTGTCCTTCGTTACAGTTCACCTTGTATTTTGATCATCTGTATAAGGTTCTCTTTTTGAATTACAGATTGAGAATATAGTAACCTTTGTAATATAAATTAATGTTCAGAAAAGGAATATTATATGCCTGGAGGCAGCTGCTTCAAGGACATTGATGTTATACCATTTCTTCCTACCAACCTAAAACTTCTGCTGTCCTCTCTACCAACTGAATTGAGAATTGTCATCTGAATTCAGCATAATATTCTTCAATTTTTTAATTCTTTGTTTCCTAAAATACTGTCCTGAGCTGGGCATGGTGCCACATCTCTGTAATACCATCAACTGGGGAAGCTGAGACAGGAGATTGCAAGTTCGATATCAACCTGGGCAACTTAGGGAGATTCTGTCCCAAAATAACATAAATAAATAAATAAATAAATAAAGAGGATTGGGCATGTGGCTCATTGGCAGAGTGCTCCTGGGTTTAATCCCTAATACTGAAAAAAAGTACATATAATTTGCAATAAATATGACAAATCAATTTTGTGTACAAAAATGGCATCAAAATAATTTAGCCAAAATTTACCTATGTTTCTGAGTAACGTACTTAATTCCATTCTGTTCTCTTTTGTACTGTTCTAAACATACTGGTTATTAGCCTCTGCTTTGTTCCATCTCAATTAAATATGGAGAAAATCAATCTTTTATATCTGTCAGAGATTTTTTTGTTAGTATAATTTCAGGTTTCCCAGTTGTGTATTTGCATTAATTATTCTGAATTATTTAATGTTTTAGAGAAAGTTTATAAGAGATGTAACTAATCTGTCTTGTGCAGTAGAACTAAGTGTTTAATACTAATAAGAAAATTAAAACAATTGGCAGGGTCAGCGGTACAAACTAAAACGCTTAACCATGGATCTCTGTAGATTATTCCATTTGCTTTAATACTTAATGCTTTATTTGTTATTTCTGAGAGTAGGAATAGAGTAAAATTAAAAGTACACAAAAGCAATAGTTCATTCTCTAAGCATTCTATTGATGGTTAAGTCAATCATGGTGCCCTTTTGAAAATGTCATTCTGGATACACAATTTTACTTCCGTTAAAAAAACTTTCTAAATGGAGAGTTTGCATTGAAGTGAAATATATGCATGACTTACACTGTAGATCTTCACAAGTGTTTAAATGCCTAAGTAGATTATATGGACTGATCTAATGATTTTGCTTTGAGGAGGAAAACAGAAAGAAAAAAAAAAAAAAGAAAAAGAAAGACTTTCAAAGTTGAGGTTACTCACCAAGGATGATTAATAATACTTTTTTCTTTCCCTGTTAATCATAAACAGAAAAGAAAAGAACAACAACTAGAAGGAAAAACGACTGTTAAATCCTTTGACAATGTTAAAATTCTCTAACAATCAGTCAGTATATTGACATCAGAATAGTAAAAAGACTGAATATCAGTACTTTGATTCTCATAGGACTTAAAGTATTTATCAGAGAAATTCTGATTTAAGTAAAGCTGCTGAAAGAAGAGAAAGATATAAATTAAATTAAATTAAATTGTGCAGGATATTCCACTAGAAATTCTTATATTTTTTTATTGAATTCAATTCTTCTAATAACCAGTTGAGGTAGGTACTATTTTGCTGATCTTACAATTAAGGAATTAGAACTTTAGCGAGTTGAAGTAAGTTTACACAGCTATTGAGGTTTAAAAAAAAAAATGTCTTGGCTAAGCAGAGTGCTGCAAGTATGTAATCCCAGCAGCTGAGGAGGCTGAGGCAGGAGAATCACAAGTTCAAAGCCTGCCTCAACAATTTAGGGGGCTCTAAGCAACTTCGCGATACCCTGTCGAAACGCAAAATGAAAAATAAAAAGAGCTGGGAAGCATAGAAGTACTTTGGATTAGGCAGAGGGTAGTGAAGGGAGGCAAGGGATTATGGGAATAGGAAGAATAGTAGAATGAATGGGATAGTATTACCCTATGTGCATATATGATTACCATGACAAGTGTGTTTTTACATCATGTATAACCAGAAGACTCAGTGGTTGAGGGCCCCTGGGTTCATTACCCAGGACCAAAAAAAAAAAAAAAAAAAACAGAAGGAAGAAAGTTGCCTAATCCACTGGGGCTGGTATAACAAAATACCGTCAACAAAGTGACTTTTAAACAGTAGAAACTTATTTCTCAGAGTTCTGGAGGCTGAGAATTCATACACTGAAGTGCTAGCGGATTTCAGCTCTGGTGAGGGACTGCTTCCTGACAATTGCCATCATCTCACTGTAACTCACAGGACAGAAACAGTGAGGGATCTCTCTGGAACTACTTTCACAAGGGGAAAAAAATCCCATAGTTGAGGCAGGTACCCTGGTGACCTAATCACCTCCCAATACCTCTGCTCCCCTAATTCCATTACCTTTTGAATTAGAATTTCAGCATATGAATTTTGGAGTGTTCACAAATATTAGAATTCTAAGGTGGAAATAGCTACCTCCTAACTGTTCACTTCACTGTGTTACTTCTATTATCTCATTTCACTTTGATGTCAACACTTGGAATACATACATCATTACCTTCATTTCACAAGAGAGAGAAAATGAGATTACATTGTTTTTTCTCAATCAACATTCCACAATCAAGTGCTGTCCTATGAAGTTTAAAATTGAACAGAGTTGCAGACAAATTGAAATGGAATAAAGAGCCAAATAACTACATATTAATGGACTTTTCATTAATCTCTCCCTCTCTTTTTAAGGATAATTTCTTTTGATAGTGGTTCTTTAAATGTTCTTCATATTAAAATACTTTCCTTTCTGAAATATAGTAGTATGCTCTTTGGTTAATTTTTCTTCTCTAGTGCCAAAATTTAAACTTAATAATGTCCATGTTTTTTATTGGTGTTCGATTTTATTCTCCTAGAAAATAGCAAAGAACAGAAAGTTCACTGTTCATTAGCACGTCCACATTATCACAAACAGAAGCCCAGGTTGGGACTCAAATTCACTCGCGCATGACTTCTGAACCTGTTCTCTCCCTGTTACAATGAGAATCCTGACAATTACCAGGAATACCTCAGTGTTAGAGACCACGCCTCCCAATATTGTTATTACCTGTTTTTTCTTTTATGCACATAAGAAAGTAATTAGCAGGACTTGTCTCATCCACATAGTTCTGTTGTTACCTGAATTGCTTTGTGGTTATAAGCCAACATTTATCAGTGGCAGTTCATTGACATATCTCGGAAGCAAACTCACTTTTTCATGTTGTTGGTGAAGATGGGTATATATATGAGAGTATTTTTAATCACTTTAATAAGGATGTGTTCATGGCTCATCCCATTCATTTATTCCCAGTTCATAATTCACAACTGCAACTGTGCTCCTCCTTAGGTCTCCTGCATAATTGAATATGTGAGATGAATATTGAAGCAGCTGAATTTGACCATGCTTTCCTGATCAATCTGCATATTTTATTACTTTAATTTCAAGACCTGGGTACTTTACTAATCAGGTTGAATTTTTACCTGATTGAGATCATGGAAATGTTTTGAAGGCCTATGCTAGCTTTTGATGGTATCATTTTATAAAATTCCCAAGATAATTATTAAAAATTTTGTTTCTTTGAAGACAAAATTATTATTTTTATAATCAACCCATCATTCACTATGCCCTTGTTACATCTCTGTCTGTTCTTCCCCAAGTGAAATGATATTATTTAATTACACATTCATGAAGGAAAATTACATCTGAACTTTTCTTTCAGCACAAGAAAATAAACGAGGTTCAAATTGATAAAGAAAGTTGAACTTAAGTTTCAAGGCACTGTTCTAACTTACGCATTACATTTTTGTAAAACTGTTTTGACATAATGGCCAACTGAAATCAGACAATTTTTTTATAGATAGTATTATCTCAATGTACACCTGAGTGATATCCACAAGAATAGGGGGAATGAAGAGAAAAAAAGAAAGAAAAAAGAAAGAAAGAAGGGAGGGAGGGAGGGAGGGAGGAAGGAAGGAAAGAAGGGAGGGAGGGAGGGAGGGAAGGAAGGAAGGAAGGAAGGAAGGAAGGAAGGAAGGAAGGAAGGAAGGAAGGAAGGAAGGAAGGAGGGAGGGAGGGAGGGAGGGAGGGAGGGAGGGAGGGAAGGAAAAGAGAAGGAAAAAAGAAAACATAAAAGAGGAAGAGTTGTGAATAAAAGGCAAGGAAGGAGGAAGTCAGAGGAAGGATGGATATAAAAATTGAGATAAACATGGAAATAGATCGCTTCATATAGGAACAGAGAGGCAGAGTAAAAGGTGGTTGCATATTATTTTGAAAATGAAACAAATGTCAAAGTACAAAGAAGTTGTATGTTTTGCCCTCCCTAACTTTTTCATTTGCTTTGACATTTGACAATGTTATGAAAATCTATTTTCAATATACCAGCTTTACATTGTTGTGATAATGTCAGTTTAATTTTCTGTCATATTCTTTCAGATTAAACATATTTTATGTAAGTATCTTTAAAGAACATTCTCCTCACAGGTATAAATTATTTATCTAATCTTTTCATCATTATTCAATTGTCCTATTTATGTAAAACCACTATTTTGTATTCTTTCTTTTGCATTATGTATAGTCTCATAATGATTACTTATGAGTGCAAAGTTATTTTATTTTCATTTCTTTCAATAACAAATTATTTTCTTCAAAGACAAAATATCCCAAGTGAAAATATGCCATACCATAAAATATTTAAAATTATATTTATCTTATTAAATTATTTCCAAACTATATTAATTTATTGGAATACTATCATTATAAAAGAGATATATAGACCAAGGTTGTGAGTAGACCAAGAAGTCTATTTCCATATGTGGAAGCTGATAGAACATGTAGAACTTTTATTTCTGCATTTAGCAATAAAATACATTTCAAAGATTATTTATAAATTTTAGCTTAATTCAACTATACCAATTTTCTTAAATGTCATGAAAATGGCAATGCCTTAATAAATATATCTGAAAGAACTTATGTAACATTTCTTACCTAACTGTGCAGAACACAGAGATCATTACAATTATCGATTATTAAATATATATCAGATAGTCTGCTATATTAACTACAGATACAATTGATTTATTAATTATCTGAAATGTGTCAGATATTTTATTCCCAATTTCCTCTTCATTTAAAATCAGCAAACAACCCATAATTTCTATTATTTTTCCCTATGAAATAGTGAACATGATCCACAAGTCAAAAGAAGTTGAGTTACAACTCCCATGTCCAACAGTAAACAAGTGAATGAGTGAACTCACAATTAAGGTTCTGAATGCAGAGACTGTGCCTCTCACTGCCTAGGAAATTGATATACTTGATCTCAATTTATCCTTGAATATCTTACATGATAAACATTATTGCTGTGATTTTGTGTATTTGAAAGATTATGAAATCCAGTCTGGTTGTACCTCTGATGTCCCCCAACCCTGTTTACAAAATGCATATTCTTTCTTTCTTTTTATTTTTTAATTTTTTTGATACTGGGGATTGAACCCAGGGGAGCCACATCCCTAGTCCTCTTGCTCATTACTTTTTTTATTTATTTATTTAATTTTGAGATGGGGTCTTGCTAAGTTGCTTAGGTCTTTTCTAAGTTGCTGAGGCTGGCTTTGAACTTGAGATCATCTTTCCTCAGTCTCCTGAGCTGCTGGAATTACAGGTGTGCACAACCATACCCAGCTAAAAAGTGCATATTCTTTCTACCAAGAGGTCCATTTTCAATCCACGTACTAAATACTCTCTTACATGTTTACTATCTCACTTGTGTCAATAACCTTGTGGGAAAAGGAGCATATTATACAAATTATTATTTCCTTATCTTGTCTAAAGTAGCATTCATCTTTAAAATATAATTGGTCCTATGCACCCTAAGAATTTTTTTGACTTTACATAGGTGATGTGCATAAAATTCTCTACCATATAGATACCATTTAATAATTAGTTCTTCAGTTTAAATCTCCTGTGTGATTAATTTTCATTGCCTTTCTTCATTTCATTTTCCATGTGGACTTTCTTAAGAAATATGAGCAGTGTTTAAGTTTCTTCATACTAATTATTCAAAATTTTGACAATTTTCCATATAGCCCTTTTTAAGATACAGTATTATAATCGAGTGTAGGAAGACATGTTTAATTTATAAATCTTGAAAACTAAATTTGTTGACTACTGTTTCATAAAATTTTATGGATCCAACATTGGCCTCAGAGGTGACTGAACCCATCCATTTCATAAAAGTTGCCTAGAAACTGCCCATTTAGCTTAATATAAATATTTCCAGTTCATTCCATTTGGAGCTGCACTTCAATTTGACAAATCTTTCTGTTGTTCCAGCTTGCACCTCTCTCTCATCTTAGGGCACATGTGCACCCCTTCTTTCTTCATGGTAGACCTTTAGATATTTGATGGTAGCTCTTAATTCTCCACTATTTGTTGACATTTCTGATTTAATAGATTAGTTAATATTTGTCTAGAAGGCATAAAGTTATTTTTAGATTCTTAGAATTTTCTGTGTCAACATTTAAAGTCAAAATGATAACCACTACCCTGCCTAGACTCTAAATCAATGGTTTCCTTGGGTATGAAAGTAATAAGCATGCTAAAGAAAATATTTGTGCTTTAACTCCCAACAAAATATCATTCAGTTGCTGAGTTATTTCTTAAATACCTATAACCAAGGTATTCGCCACAAAATATGGCAATGATGCTTGAGGGAGACAAACATTTTTGCTGTGTTGATGTTTTGAGCTATTCATTATGTGTGTGTTGCTTACCATTCTGCCTAGAACACACTTTTGATTTAGTACAACCTTATTAAAGGGTAAGTGAAGAGAGCTTCTGTAGGTAGCTGTCTCCTTATATTAATCATTTTCATTACTAATGTGATAGACAATGTATTGAAATCTCAATGAGCTGAGAGGCACTGAGATTAGAGCCTAAATTTTTTAATTTAATTCCTATAAAAAATCACGAGCAAAACTATCCCTCATTGAAAAAAGATATATGTATGAATTGAGATTGAAGAAAATTGACTACTTTATCCAAGGTCACAAAAATAGTAATAGTAAATTTAAGAATTTGAGCACTGGGTAAGCACCAACTTCTTAGGTAATAGGTTTTAAACACAACTTTGTTGTGCTTAGTCTTAAAATCTCTTATACAAATGGCACTTCTTGTCTCTTTCTGTGAGTTGCAATTCTATTTTAGGTTATAGTAATAATAATTAAAGGAAATGATAATTACTGCAGGTAATCTGGGGAATTAAGCAAAGAACTTATCTGTCTGACAAAAAGGTTTGTGTTTGTGTGTACTTAATAGTGATAGTAAAAAGAAATCAGTCTGAGTAGGTGATACCAAAGTTTCATTCATTTGCTGCCCATTCATTTATCTTTTGAGCTTTTGCTGTGATTTCTCAGGGTAAGTTTGACAGTCATGCTTTTATATCACATCTCACTTGAAGAAAATTCTGCAACTCCCTTATTTCATACTCCTCACTCTTCTCTGTCTTTATACTTATCATGACTGGCACAAACAGGGACAGAAAAAGCAATGAAAACTTTTCAGGAGGACCTGTATTTTTTATATTAATCATAAAATTTCTCCAAGTTTCCAAATGAGCATTGGTTTTAATGAAGACTGCTAGGGAAGTTAATTTGGAATGGTTTTCAACATGGGCCACATTTTCTCTTCTATGGGAATCTTCTTTCCTAACTAGAAATTTCCCTGTTTTTCCTATTAGTTATGTATCATCAAAAGGTTTGAGAAGGACAAACATTTTGACACAGTCTAACATTGTCCATTTACAGGAAGGGTAAATGAAAATTGGAAAATAGAAAAACTGCATAAAGTTTTTCAATATTACAAGATTTATAATCCTTGGGGATTTATAACTGAACTTCTCAATGAATAGTAGTTTGGAACTGACAATGTGGGTAAAGTATTGTGTGATCACTTGGGAAATAAAGACGATTGAGTGAAGTTTTGAAGATGTGAACATACATTCTACATAGGGTTAGGAATGTTGGGAGAGGGGTCTTTAAATATAGTCATATTTTGAAAGATCTTTTCTGTATTTGAGTAAACTTATAGTTAGTTCTATAGGCAATGACATGTCACATATTTATATGAAAGTCATATTTTCTTATTTTTTTAATTAATTTTATACAGTGGATTCACATGGCAAAAATCTATTTCAGAAAGACATTTCTGGAACTTAAGACACTTTTGGAAAAAGGCAAGGTTAGAGAGTTTTGGAGAGTTTAATTTGACAATCCAGGAAGTGAATGAAAGGATAAACCTCTGGAAGAGAGAGGAGGAACACTGCCCAATACACTGAATGGTTTTCATGAAAATTGATTTTCTGCCTTAGCCCACAGAAGTACTGTCTGATGCTGTCATAGGAGAGTTTCATTTTCGGAAGTTGAGATAACACAATCCTCACAGTCCTCTGAGTTTTGAGACATCTAATCTGCATATGGCAATTGCCACTCCCAGCAGTACTGTTCTTGTGGTTTCTACATTTTGTTGCATGCCTGTGAAGGAATAGTGCTCAAGATTTGCTTAGCCTCTCTGGTTGAGTTACATGGTCACTAAAGTGATAAAATTCTGGGATGGGATAGGAAGTTAAGTATGCTCTGATGGTAGAGAGTTTGTAATTTTCAGTCAGAGAGAGACTATGAGTCCATTTGAAAGAACATGTTTTGTTATTCTTTCAGTGGTATAATTTAATTAAAAATGGACTCATGAAATAAGTTTTGAAAAATAAACTCCAAGTAAACCTAACGCCTGACAGATGTAGCAGCGTTTCACCTTTTCAGTCCAGTGAGAGGAGGAAAACACTGTTGTGACATGTCCTGTGGTCTCCAGAACAGAGTAAGGGAGAGAAGAATGCTTATACAAAAGGCGTACATCTCAAACCTTTCCCTGAAGGATGAGGGTGGTGATGATGGCATGTTTAAGCAATGATTGTGTTTAATGATCACTACTGAGTCCTGTTATAAATCTCTTTAGAATCCAACAAAGGAAAGCATTAATTTGAAAACATTATTTTAGAAAAGCAGGTGTGTTATTACAGGATCTTTACAATTATCTCTTAATGATTACTACTTTGTGTCTAACAGCAATTCTTGGCCTCTAAGTTCTTCAATGAACTGTTCCTACTCTAGCTCTCTCTCATTATGGCCATCTCAGCAGATCCCGATGCTGTGATCTCTGATATAACTCCTGCCAGCACACGACCACTTTTAGTTCTCCTTTGACCTCCTGACTCTGTCCCTCATGAATGACTGCTTCAAGAAGTTCTCGGTTGACTTAATTAACAGAGGCATACTTTACTATTTTTTGGATGATATATCTCATAATTTTATGGGTAGTGGAGAAGATTTCTCTCTTTTTTGGCCTAAAATTATTTGAAATAAGGTTTTTAAAGTTTGATTACTCATTTCAATTATTATAATCACAATCTCACTTTTCCATCATCTATAGTTTACTTAGAAGAAGAAATCACATATTTAAAATTTTAGAATTCTTATCAAATATGCCTGAATCAAGTCACACAGAAAAAAGCAGTCATTTCTTAGCATTCTAATGGATCGAAACATTTTCATGTTCTGTATTTGTTTTTTTCTTTTTATTAATTTGTTTTTGACTTAGAGTTTGTGTGTTAACCACTTACTATTTTTTAGGTATGTATGTGTGGTCTAGGGATGATAAACATAGCCCTACCTTAAAGGATCTTGCAATTTACTGAGAAACCAGACATGCTTTTACTAGACAAACTATGTTAACTACTAACGTTTTTATATGAAAAAGAACTTTAGGACAGGAAAATATGGCTGAGTCTAACTAGTGTTGGAAAGGATGTGCTAGGGACAGAGTAGGTTGCTGTTTCATCAGGATCTCACAGAAAAGGAAAATGTTTAAGAAGGTGAGATGTCATACACCAAGGCACAAAAGAACAAAGTAAATAAGATGTGTTCAATTAATATAATTTGAGAATAGTGAGCATGTTAAAATAACTTTGCTCTAAAATCAGAAATGGAGTGGTTTTAATCTCCTACACAACTTCTATAGTTATTACCTACTCAGAATTCTTAAAATAATGGAGTTTGAAACCAATTTAGGTCTCCATTCTATGTTTGACACTCAGGAAGTAAATTCCCTTGTTCAATGCCTGAGATATTCAGTGGCCTAGGTTATTAAACTTAGACTCTCTTTTACAAATGGAACAGACCATACATACATAACTATGTAGATGCAGGTTCATACACTAAATTAATTTGCAGATACATTAAAAGTATGTTTATAACAAGGAGGATGAAAGAAAAGAAGGAATGAAAATGGAGAGGCAGGAAGGAGAAAAAAAGACAATATTTTAACATTGGCTAAAATAAAAAATAAAAATGAAGCCCAACTGGAATATTTTTGATTGCCAACATAATTGATGACAAAATAGTAAAATGAAATTTGCTGGTTAGTAAAGTATAAATTATAGAAATAATATCTTTTGATACAATATTAAAAAGACTTATGCTAGACAGATTGATGATTTTATTATTTAACTTGCTTCCTGGCTTGCAATATCATTATTCTTAAAGCACAGAGATTATTGACGTATTTAAATCTTCGAGTCCACATGCATCACAAAATAGTAGTTCTACATTCCTTCCCTTATTTTTAACTTTCAAAAAAAGAGAAATAACTTTCTGTAGGAATTGAACTTCTTTGTAGCAGCTAATTTCCATAAGCACCACTAAGATCCCAAAACTGACCAGGAAAATTTATCTGTCCTTGGAATCCCATTCATGTTTTGCAGATTTTGTCCCTAGCTTCCCTTTCAGCGTTCATCAAAGTGATGGGAACTTTTCAATGGGAAAATTTCAAAGGAGTTTTGTTCTCTGCTTTCTTTAATTTAACTCAATTGACCTATTTTCAATTGCTAATTTTATAGGAGGGTAGGACCTGTTCAATGAAGCACAAGGAAAACCCCTCAAGAAATGCCACTGCAGAATCAGAGCCTGTCCCACAGGTATGTGCTTTCTTGGTCTCTTTTATTTAATTATGTTGGGAAGTACTTCTTGGATCCACTGCATTTGCTCTGGCTAGAGTCGGGGTTGTATTGGCTAGTACAAGACAGTTCCTTCAACCAGGACTCTTAGACCTTTTCAGGGTGCTAGATCTTCCAGTAAAGATCCTCATAAGATGGAGGGTGAAGGAAGTCTCCCTCACTCTCTACCCACACCAAAACCAAAAATGTGTGTATAAACAGAGTACAACATACATGCATAAACTTCTTATGGGATAAAGAAGAAAAAAGAAGATTTGGGAAAGCAAAGAAGATAAAATGGAAAGAAATACACACAACCCCTCTACACTCATTAAAAACCTACAAGCACAACTCAAGGGCTTCATTCCAAATTCTCTTATGTATTGTTTTATAAATGACCAAAAATATTGCTTCATAGCAATCTTAAGTTTTATTAATGTTAGATTGATCAGAGGTGAAAGGTTTGACCAAAGTTTTCTCAAAGCATTCATTGGAAGTTTGGTCATTTGTACACAAAATGCTAACTTTCATGAAGGAAAAGTATTAGTAATTTGACATGTTTGATTTGTGACAATGATTAGTTTTCCAAAAGGTATTTATTTAGATATGGGAATTTTCATTACCATCCTGTGAGGATTTAATATGTTTACTTTAAAATGTTTTTATTTTGATTCTTCTAATTGTTTTCTTTGTTATTTGACAGAAATTGCAAATGCCTCCGTGTTCTGAATGCGAGGTAAAAAAAGCTCCAGAAAAACAATTAACCAGCTTTGAAGGGATGGCAGCAAGAGAAGAGAAAATACTGTAAATACCAAGAAACTGTGTTAAAAACATCCATTTGCTCTTGTATTCATACACTTTTTAGCTGACAGGCTTGATGGAAATACTAAGTTTTCAAAGCATGCATTTTTTTCACAATTTTATGTAACCTTATAAAGTAGCCTACACATTTTCCAAAAGTTTCCAAGCCAATTATGATCCTTAAGCAATAACCTACTGGAGGATTTCCAGTCATAAATATTTCATTGTCATCACCAAATTTCCCAGCATAAGTTGCTTTGTTTTTTGAATTGATTTTTTGTTTGTTCTAATTAGTTATACATGACACTAGGATGCATTTATGCATTTTGACAAATCATATATAAATGGAGTATAATGTTTTGAACTAAAATGCAACATAGCTTTTACTTATTTTTATTCATTTGACTATCTGATACTTCTATGCTCCAGCTGTTGAAATCAGCTGGAGGATGATCAACTGGGGTCCTCAAGTATTCTCAAAATTCAAATCACATCATATCATAAAAATTTCAGTCTATATTAGCAAACTGGAGTCACTTACCCAAGATTGGAATTTTCTCTACCTGAATACATTCTTCTTTTCATTGTGGTTATTGTTGTCCTTATTCTTCTGAACTAATAATAATTATTTTATCTAAACAATGCCAAGGCAATTTTTTCAAGGATAAAATCAGTTAACAGAAGTTTTTAAATACATTTGGCATCATGTAGACAAAATATTTGAATGAATGGCCACATTTCTGACACATCATTTTTTTTTAACATTTTATAGACATATCCTTATACATATGTATCTCTCTACTGGAATTATTCTGAATAGAAATCCAGTTATTTGAAATGATCAGCACAAATTTTGATATGATTTTGGGTAGTGGAATATAGAATAGGAGGAAGTTTCTAAAATGGAAATATGTAAGCAGACATTATATATTTGAAAATGGGTATTTTAAGAAAATAAAACAGCTACATAGACACAGAAAAAACAGATTCTTATTTTTAAAATCATTGTGTTATTGAAAGCAATCAATGGATATTTTAATCCTTGAAACTAAGTTTCTACATGGGGATGTCAATGATTAAGTAACTGCATGTATGAACAATCTGAAAACAGCTCATAATCAAGGGGAATTGACACTTGAATAAAAATCTGATAGAATCTATGGAGCTTCAAACTTGCAGATTCTAATTAATGTAGTAACATTTTACAAATTCAGAAAGCATATAAAACCACTGATTCTATAGAATGAATCTCTCAAGCTAAAATGAATGCATTTGAAATTTCTTAGGAGGGAGTTTATAAAAACATATTAAATAGAAATTTAATTTGTAATCAATAGATGAACTTATTCTAGGATAGAATGGTGTTAGTTTGAGCATGATGGCATATCTGAAGAAGTGTGATTTGGAGAATTTAAAAATATCACTAGTAGTAAAATGAATGTTGTGGTGTAGTTATGTAGCAATTCTACTTGCAAAGTAGCTTAGTATCTTTTATTAATATTTTTCTTTGTTTTCAATTGCTCTTCCAATCAGCAAAAAATAAGACAAAAAATATTTTCATATAACAGCCTACTCAGAAAAGAAAAAGAAAGATACTTTAAATCATCCATCAGTTGAAGCAGCCAAGATAAATTAAAAGACTCAGGTCTGAAGTTCCTGCTGACTCATTTTGAATTCTTAATAAAGGGGGAAAAAAAAAGAATGAAAGAAAAGGAAAGAAAGAAGGAAGAAAGGTACGGAGGGAGGAAGGGAGGAAGGAAGATAGATCACTTCATTCTACAAGGGGTGGGTGGTGTACTAGTCTCCAGACTCTTGTTGCTTGTAATTTTCCCACTGTATTTAGGTGCCCTATCATCCCCATGTGTTTACAAAAGGAAAAAAGATAATTTAGCTTTAATTTAAATTTATTCTCTCACCCATCCCCTTGTCCTCAACTTCTGTCCTAGTCCCTATGGGTTCCATCACCAATTTTCTTAACTCAGAATGTTTTGAGACATCTAGAATTGTTATGAGAGGTAACATTGAAAAATAAGGATTTGTCTTAATATTAATCAAGTTTGAACAGTTTCATTTTTAATTGTTATCTTTTCTATGTTCTGAATTCCTATTCTAGTATGTGGCAATGTAATCAATTTGCTTTTCTTAATTACTGGCTTGATCAAGTGGGCTTTGAATCATAATGTACATTAAAAATGCACAGCCTTATGCATTCTTCAGGATTTATCATGCTATATTTATGCATAATTTCACTCGCCCCCCCCCCAAAAAAAATTGTATCATGAGATTCCTATAAGCATTTGAAGGAAATATTCTGGGAATTCCTTTTAATCGTTAAGTAGGGGGTTGCTTTTTAATAAGATCCATGACTGTACTTAATGTATTTCATTTCTCTTGATCATTTAATTGCTTTAAAATAGGACCAGAGAGGCTTAAAATGTTTTACTTACATGTGTTTTTTTTTGTTTATAAAATAGGCTTCATTACTAATTATTAATATTAACTGCCAACTATATAAACAGATGGTGTTTTGAGGAGTTAAAATTTAGATCCTAAATGTCCTCATATGATAGAAGTATTACCTGAAATGTTAACAATAGATAGTATAATTGGATTATGTATCAATAATGATAAACAATGAAAAACTACTTACATTTTACAGAATATGGACTGATTCCTAGGGAGAAAAAAACATGCTGTTCAATGGAATAACTTGTTTTGATATAGGTATGACCAAAACTAATAGAAATTTGATTTCTCTCTAGTTATTTTGAAGTGCTCTGTAAACTTTAAAATACTAATCAAATACTATGTGCTCATTTCTAAGTTAGAAACTTGTTTTGGATTTTGTCCTTCCTATTATGTGCATTAACTATGTAAATTAAACTAGTGCCTAAAATGTACAAGACCTAAATGAATGCCTACTGTATCTCTCCAATGACAACCTGCTCTAAAGAGAAGTGAATGATTTTGGTGACTCATCTGGATGTGGTTTTCTGTGCAATCTCAAATATCTGAATACTGAATATAATAGGAGGCTCTTTTTTTTCAATCCAAGCAAATATTTAGTATTACACTTTGACAATTCTCTTTCATAATGTATAATCAACTACAAGTCTAAGACAATAATATGTGAAGGAGACATTTACTGTTTTTGATGGACAGTGTGCATTGCAGGACTAAAACAATATTTGTGAACTTTGCTATAATCGAATATTTTATTTTTATAGCAAAAAGTACTGTGATTAGCACTAATGGCATGAGAGGCTGAAATAATTATTGATACGATAGAGTAGGGTGAGCTGGCCAGAACTTGAGAGTAAGGAAACCATATATCCGTTTATTTAGGGGACATTTCCTTACTCATGTGCACAGTCTTCAGTCTCCCCAAGATATGTGTCCATTTGGATTGTGTCATGTAATTTTTAATGGTCACGTGATGAAGAATAAAAGGTGCTGAAAAAGATGTGCTCTTGTTCAATAAAAGTTTTTTTACAAAAACTATAACATATTATCCTACATAAGCTAACTGAAAAAAAATATATTATCATTAAAAATAGTATTTGCTTCTGTGTACCAGAATCTAAGAACTTTTTTGAAATGGCAACTTCGAAGTTTATTCAATCTCTTTGTCAATGCAATGCACCCAAAATATTTTATTTTATTTAATGATTGATGAATAACTATTGCATATACTCAAGGACTAAAATGTGATATGTTGATATAGCTATGCATTCTGGAAGGGATATATCCAGCTAGTTTACATACCCATGAACTCTCAAATTAATCTCAAAATCTTAGAACTCGATTCCTCCTAGAAGACTGTCAAATATATCTTGAATTAATAATTCAGATTCTAAAGCAACATGAGAACAAGCAAAGGAAACAGCAAGGAATCACATTCTGTCATGAAAACAGAATAAGAGATTCTTTTAGAAAAATAAAATAAATGTTTTACATGCTTTTTTTATTTTGTTTTGCTCACAGACTAACATTCTTATACCTTTCTCTCTGAAAGGTATCTCTGTGGGCCTATTATACCTTGACTTCAGGGAGAGTAGAATACAGCACTCCAGGATTAATTACTATATGCCTGAATGTCATAGGCATATGGTAATGTGCCACTGAATACCAGAACATGTTCTACAAAATGCACCTTTAGACAAATTCATTATTGTGAATGTCACATTGAATATACAAAAATGTAGATGGGATAGCCTACCACAGACATGCTTAGGCTGTCTGATACAGCCTATTTGCTCCTTGGCTACAAACCTGTATAGCATACCATTATAATGAATACTGTAGGCAATTGTCATTCAATGGTATTTGTGTATCTCAACAGAGAAAAGGTATAGTCAAAATTGTAGTTAATAGAAAATTTTCAGCTCCATTATAATTTATGATAACATTGAATCATAAGGCTTCTATTGATGACCAAAACATCACTTTGGAGTACGTGACTATATCACATGGGTTCTGAATCATTAACAGGCATGCAACTCTGACACACCATTTCATTTGTTCAGGTGCCTTAATTTTCTTTTCTTTTCTTTCTTTTTTTTTTTTTTTTTTTTTTTTTTTTGTGGTACTAGGGATTAAACCCAGATTTTTTTTTACCACTGACCTTCATCTCCAGTCCTTTTTAATTTTAATTTTTAAAGACAGGGTTTTACTAAGTTGTAAAGACTGGCCTCAAACTTGCCGTAGTCCTGCTCAGCCTTCTGTGTCACTGAGATTACACACATATGCCACCACACCCAGCTCTGATTTTAGCCTAGTGCATGAATCTTTTAGGTTGTAATGAATTGAACTGAAATCAGAAATTTGCCTCTACATTCTGTGGAGACCCAATCCTTAGTAGAAGCAATTCAAGGGCTGCTAGGGCTGCTGAGGAGGTAAAGGATCATCCAGAGAATTGAGCACATCACCTCATTTTCAACTAGAGAATTTATACTTTTATTTCATGTATTTGTTAGCATTTCACATTTTTTTTTTTTTTTTTTTTTTTTTGTTACTGGGGTTTGAACTCAGGGGCACTTTACCACTGAGCCATAAGGCTATACCTTTAGCACTATTTGTTTTTTATTTGAGAAAGGGTCTTGCTGAATTGCTGAGGATGGTCTGGATCTTGTGATTGTCCTGCCTCAACCTCCCAAGGATTACAGGTGTATATCACCAAACCTGGGCACAATCTGCATATGCTTTTAATGGAGAAAAGGAGTCCAAGTCTGGAGTGATCTGAAAATGATAGATTAAGATGATCTCTGTGATTCCTTTTTCCCATTTGCTCATTTAGTTAGCCAGTTAAACAGTCATTCTAGAATTTCTTTTTTTGACATCTCAAAATGTGCCCACCATTCTCCTTGTTGAAAATTCAATTGTAATAGGAATAATAATGAATACTAACAATTAAATGAATAACTTTCCCTGTAGTAGATATTTTTTAATACAATTGTATTATTTAATTGTATTATTTAATACAATTGTATTATTTAATAATACAATTGTATTATTTCAGTACTTTTAGAAATCATTGATATAAGATACTATAGTTGTCATGTTTTTCACATATGAAGAAATTAAGGTAGAAAAATATTTAAAATAAATTTAAAATAAAATCACACACTAAAAAGAGGAAGAGGTGGGATATGGACCTGGAGATAAATTACTGAAACCAATATGCTTAACCACCTCAACAACAGCCTCTTCTGAAAATACCAGGGGCCTGCCTTAACAGAACTTAGAGTGTATAGGGATACAACCACTAATGAAGGAAACATCCAAATCAGTGCTTGCCTACTACAATATCTATCTATCTATCTATCTATCTATCTATCTATCTATCTATCTATCTATCTATCTATCTATCATCTCTCTATCCTCTTTACAGTATAACACAGGGTAAGGGGGAGGGGTTTCTGAATGTACCTTGGCTATGTGAAACCTTCATGGAGAAAATGATTTTCAGCTAAGATTATTGTTAAGTATAATATTTTGCATGTATGTCCAAAACATTAAAAAATGAAGTTTTATAGTATTTTCAGATACTAATAATATTTTAAAGTAAGGACTTTCAAGTGACCAGAGGATTGTGAATTAAATGCTGTGCAAAATCTAAAAGCATCACACCAGAGAATCATCACTGTGGTCTGTGCCCTGTAAGCTGCAGCATCTGGCTTGCTTAGGGATAGATGACACTGAAATGCCAGGTTCTTTCATAGAAGTTTGTCAGGCTTAAAACTGTGTCATTCTCTCTCTGTCCCTCCCTCCTCTCTATTTCTCTCTCTTTCTTTGAAAAAACAAATATTTAATGAAAACGAATCAATACAATTATCCATGGAATAGTTAGAACATTTGAACCAGAATGCAAGCAAATGTGATATGGATGGATTTCGCTTTCACCCTTAGCAATTCCTCCTTCCTAAGTCCCTTAATTCATGTGAAAGCACCATTTCATTACAAGCCATGTAGATGCAATGGCTACTTGGAACATATAATGTCCTTTTCTCAAAAAAGCAGGTACTATTTGAAGCTTCTGTAAGAAGATCTTAATCTCTGCACCTGATTGCTGAATGAGCTTACCACCTAGACATGTCTCTAAAAAATGAGAACACAGCATGACCATCTTTAACACCTTTTCCATGATGAGAGGCCCATTCAAAGCAAGTCTAGAAACAGATGATCAACA
This sequence comes from Sciurus vulgaris, assembly GCF_902686455.1. NCBI lineage: Eukaryota > Metazoa > Chordata > Mammalia > Rodentia > Sciuridae > Sciurus > Sciurus vulgaris. The sequence continues at coordinate 47,228,899 of NC_136472.1, read as the reverse complement.
GTTGGGCCCAGTGCAATTTTAGGGCAGGTAGCAGAACAGAGAAGGGTGCCTGTCAATTTGGCAGCTTATTTATGACAGCAAGGTGGTCTTTTCTGCTCTGCAAATATCATTTTAAACCCTTTACACTTCCTTATACTTGTTACCAAGCTGAAAGTTGTTTGGGCTAGAAATCCAAACTCTCCCTTCATGTCTTGAGTATGTAAATCAGAGTGCTTACTTGGTAGAGATCAAATACTGAAATGGTCATGTTTCCCACATGAACAAAATGTTGACACTTTGAAAACCACTAAGGATGGCTTAACTTAGGCAATTTTCACACAGTAACAGAAGCAGCATTAAGAGGAGCAGGAGTCAAATTGAGGAATAGGTAATGAAAAGCACATTTTAAATTTGCTGTTTTAATTCCTGAAATAGATCCTGTTGGATTAAATGAAGCATGAATAAAATTGAATTATTTACTACATGTGTTTCCAATCATTTGTAACTCCTAAATGATACAGACACTTTAATAACTATTAGCCAAATTACTGAGTTTGAAAAGATGTGAAGAGATAATAAATGTTCTCTGCATCAGCAGAACTGGGGATCTGCTAGGTGTGTTCAAAAAATAAAGTAGATCATCATCAACTTGATGAAATTAACTGTAGTATTATTGAAAGATACTCCAGCTTCACATATTTTATTTTTCTATGAGCAAACTGAGCAGCCTCATTGTATGAATTCCATTTAATGAGTAAAGTAATACAGGGTGTCTGTGTTTTTGGAAAGCATGAGCCTTCATACAGATACACATAATACTGCTCTGCCCAGATACTCATTTTGCCTATGATAGAAATTTTTATTTTTTGAGTGAAAAGTTATGACAGGTATTTCTCTACAATATGAACCTGGAATGTCTATGATATTTCCTTTCATTACCACTTCATTTGAGTTCTAGGCATGTAAAGGTTTTAGGGACTGGAGTCTCTAAGTGAATATCAGATATTCCTGGAAAGCATCTGTGTTTTCATTGGCCTATCATCTATTCACTGAAACCTGATAACTTTATATCTTCCCATGCACATATGGGCTCTGTTGTCACACTATACTAATTCAGGCCATGTGAATGAATACACCAAATTCGTAAACCAAATCAGTCATTTGATGCAGAAAACCATCACCATTTGGAAGGACACAGCTTAACTCACGTGCTTCTTTGTATCTGCTCATTCAATTCCAGTAAATTCTCAACTATAGATTTAAATGTGGAAATATCTTTGGATATCCTAAAGCAGAGATTCCTGTCAGCATGATTCTGTGTGCATGGACCCTAAAAGAGATTTTATCATTTATCCCGATCATAACCAAAATATTTTTTTGGTTGTTTGTTTGAGGAAAATGAAGTAATTGCACCAGATGATAACCACCATGACTTTACTGGCACAAAGAAGCTCTGGTAGAAGAATGAGTGTAATCATAAAGATCCAGGAAAGGGAGCAATTTATATCATTTAGCTCAAAAGATAATAGGAGAATTTCTTATTAAAGAAATTTGCCATAGGAGTTTCCAGACGTAAATTACACTGAAATTAATCCATTTCTGAAAAACAATGCCTGTTTATGGGGAAATACTTTGCTAAGGTTTAGTGTTCAGTTTTTAAAATAAAGCAATACACCTTTACACTGTCTGTTCTTTGTGTTTTATTATAAATTTGCAGTAAACACAATCAAATATATGCCTGCAACTAGCAGAATTGATATACTGAGCACGTTATGGTGTAACTCCCAAGGATAGTTGGCTTTGACAGAAGATCTGGTGTGCTTTGAGTAATTTTATTTTCCCAGGTAATGTGAAGATAAATATCAAATATATATTATTCTACACAAATCAGGCACACTGTACAAAATACATAAAAGCTGTTTTTTTATTTTTATAGACTGCATTTTGATTCATTGTACACAAATGGGGTACATCTTTTCTTTTCTATGGTTGCGCACAATGTAGATTCATACAGTTTGTGTAATCATACATGCACATAGGGTAATGATGTCTGTCTCATTCCATCAATTTTCATACCCCCCTCATTTCCCTCTAGGTAATCTAAAGTTCTTCCATTCTTCTCTCAAAACCTTTACCCCCCCCCACCTTCATTATATATCATCATTCACTTATTAGGAAATACATTTGGCCTTTGATTTTGGGAGATCGACTTATTTCACTTAGCATGATATTCTCCAATTCCATTCATTTATCTGCAAATGCCATAGTATTATTCTTCTTTATGACTGAATAGTATTCCATTGTGTATATATACCACAGTTTCTTTATCCATTCATCTGTTGTATGGCATCTAGGTTGGTTCCACAATCTAGCTATTGTGAATTGAGTTGGTATAAACATTAATGTGACTGCATTACTGTAGTATGCTATTTTTAAGTCCTTTGGGTACAAACCAAGGAGTGAGATAACTGGGTCAAAAGGTGGGTTCATCCCAAGTTTTATGAGGATTCTCCACACTGCTTTCCAGAGTGGCTGCATCAATTTGTAACTCTACAAGCAATATGTGAGTGTGCCTTTTTCCCCACATTCATGCCAACATCTGTTATTGTTTGTGTACTTGATAATAGCCATTCTAATTGTAGTAAGATGAAATCTTAGAATTGTTTTAATCTGAATTTCTCCAATTACTAGAGATGTTCAACTCTTTTTCATATATTTATTAATCAACCATATATCTTCTTCTTTAAAGTGTTTGTCCCATTTATCGATTGGGTTCTTTGTGTTTTTGGTGTAAAGTTTTGTAAGTTCTTTATAAATTTTGGAGATAAATGCTCTATCTGAACTGTATGTGGAAAAGGTTTTCTCCCACTTTGTAGGCTCTCTTTTCATATTATCGATTGTATATGTTGCTGAGAAAAAGCTTTTTATTTTGAATCCATCTCATTTATTGATTCTTGCTTTGATTTCTTGTGCTTTCGGAGTCTTGTTAAGGAAGTCTGATAATAAGCCAACATGATGAAGATTTAGGCCTAATTTATCTTCTATTTGGTGCAGGGTCTCTAGTTTAATTCCTAAGTCCTTGATACATTTCGAGTTGAGTTTTGTGCCTGGTGAGAGATAGAGGTTTAATTTCATTTTACTGCATATGGATTTCCAGTTTTCCCAGCACCATTTGTTCAACAGGCTATCTTTTCTCCATTGTATGTTTTTGATTCCTTTTTCTACTGTAAGGTAACTGTATTTATGTGGATTTGTCTCTGTGTCTTCTATTCTGTACCATTGGTCTACCTGTCTATTTTGGTGCCAATATCATGACATTTTTGTTATTATGCTTTGTAGTATAGTTTAAGGTCTGGTTATTGTGATACCTTCTGCTTTACTGTTCCTGCTCAGGATCATTTAGTCTCTTATTCTTCCAGATGAAGTTCATGATTGCTTTCTCTATTTCTATGAGGAATGTCATTGAGATTTTAATTGGAATTTCATTGAATCTGTATAGCATCTTCAGTAGAATGGCCATCTTGACAATATTAATTCTGCCTATTCAAGAACATGGAAGATCTTTCCATCTCCTAAGGTTTTCTTCAATTTCTTTCTTTAATGTTCTGTAGTTTTCATTATAGAGGTCTTTCACCTCTTTTGTTAGATTGATTCCCAAGTATTTTATTATTTTTGAGACTATTGTGAATGGAGTGGTTTTCCTAATATCTCTTTCAGAGGATTCATTACTTATGAATAGAAAAGCATTAGATTTATGTGTATTGATTTTATATCCTGCTAGTTTACTAAATTCATTTATTAGTTCTAGAAGTTTTCTAGTGGAGTTTTTTGGATCCTCTAAATACAGAATCATGTAATAGGCAAATAGTGACAGCTTGAGTTCTTTTCCTATTCGTATCCCTTTAATTTCTTTGGTCTGTCTAATTGCTCTGGCTAGTGTTTCAAGGACATTTTTGAATAGAAGTAGTGAAAGAGGGTATCCCTGCCTTGTTCCAATTTTTAGAGGGAAAGCTTTCAGTTTTTCTACGTTTAGAATGATGTTGGCCATGGACTTAGGGCCAATGATATTGGCCATAGATAACTTTTAAAATGTTGAGATATGTTTCTACTATTCCTATTTTTCTTAGTGTTTTAAGCATGAAGGATTGCTGTTTTTTTTCAAACACTTTCTCAACATATATTGAAATAATCATATGATTCCTCACTTTAAGTCTATTTTTAATAGATTGTTGTATGTGATTTGCCAGAATTTTGTTAATAATTTTTCCATCTATGTTCATCATGGATATTGGTCTAAAGTTTTCTTTTCTTGATGCATCTTTGTCTGGTTTTGGTATTAGAGTGATACTAGCTTCATAGAATGAGTTTGGTAGAGTTCCCTCCTTTTCCATTTCCTGGAATACTTTGAGTATTGATATTAGTTCTTTTTTAAAGGTCTTGTAGAATTTGGCTCAGAATCCATCTGGTCCTGATCTTTTCTTGTTTGGTAGGCTTTTGATGGCTTCTTCTATTTCAGTGCTTGAAATTGATCTGTTTAAATTGTGTATGTCTTTCTGATTCATTTTGGAGTGATCATATATCTCTAAAAATTTGTCAATGTCTTCGATATTTTCTGTTTTGTTGGAGTATAGATTTTCAAAGTACTTTCTACTTATGTTATTTATTTCAGTGGTGTCTGTCATGATCTTTCCTTTTTCATCACGAATTCTAGTAATTTGAGTTTTCTCTCTCCTCTTCACTAGTGTGGCTAAGGGTTTGTCAATTTTGTTTACTTTTTCAAAGAACCAACTTTTTTTTATTTTGTGAATTTTTTGAATTGTTTCTCTTATTTCAATTTAATTGATTTCAGCTCTGATTTTAATTATTTCCTGTCTTCTACTATTTATGGTATTGGTCTGTTCTTCTTTTTCTAGGACTTTGAGATGTAATATTAGGTCAATAGTTATTGACTTTTTATTTTTTTAATGTATGAGCTCAATGCAAGGAACTTTCCTCTTAGTACTGCTTTCATAGTGTCCCAGAGATTATGATATGTTGTCATTGTTCTAGTTTACTTCTAAGAATTTTTTATTTCCTCCCTTATATCATCTGTTATCATTGCATTATTCAATAGCATATTATTTAATCTCCAGATGTAGGAATAGTTTTTGTTTTTTTATTTTATTGTTGATTTCTAATTGCATTTCATTATGGTCTGATAGAATACAAGGTAATATCTCTATTTTTTTTCTATTTACTAATGGCTTCTTTGTGTCATATCATATGATCTATTTTGGAGAAGGATTCATGAGCTGCTGAGAAGGAAGTATATGTGCTCAATGATGAATGAAATATCTGTATATGTCTGTTGAGACTATATCATTGATTGTATTATTTAGTTTGTAGATTCTTTGTTCAGTTTTTGTTTGGAGGATCTATCTACTGGTGAGAGCAGTGTGTCAAAGTCCCCCACTATTATTGTGTTTTTGTTTATGTGATTCATAAAATGAGAAGGGTTTGTTTGATGTACCTAGATGCTCCATTGTTTGGGGCATAAATATTTAAAATCATTATGTCTTCCTGCTTTATGGTTTCTGAAGCAGTATGAAATATCGTTCTTTATCTCTCCTGACTAACTTAGGCTTGAAGTTCACTTTATCTAATATGAGGACAGAGATCCCTGCATGTTTACTGAGTCCATGTGCATGGTATATTTGTTCCCATCCTTTTACCTTCAATCTGTGGATGTCTTTTCTATGACATGAGTCTCATGAAGGCAGCAGATTTTTGGGTCTTTCTTTATAATCCAATCTGCTAGTCTGTGTCTCTTGATTAATGAGTTTAGGCCATTTACATTCAGGGTTATTATTGTGATATGATTTGTTTTTCTGATCATTTTGACTTGTTTTTGGTTTTTAACTTGACTTAGTTTCTCCTTTGATTAGCTTTTCCTTTAGGGTAGTTTCTTCCTTTGCTGACTTGTTTTGTTGTTTTTCACTTCCTCCTCATGAAATATTTGCTGAGAATATTCTGTATTGTAGGCTTTCTCTTTGTAAATTCTTTTAACTTTTGGTTATCATGGAAAGATTTTATTTCATCATCAAATCTGAAGGTTAGCTTTGCTGGGTATAGGATTCTTGGTTGATATCCGTGTTCATTGAGAGCTTGAACTGTACCATTCCAGGCCCTTCTTGCTTTTAGGGTCTGGGCTGAGAAATCTGCTGATATCCGTATTGAATATAATATAGAATGAATGTAATCTGATTCTTTACTCTTGCACTCTTTAAAATTCTATCTTCATTTCGTATGTGAGGTATTTTCATTATCATATGCCTTGTTGTGGATCTGTTGTAATTTTGCACATTTGGTGTTCTGTAAACCTCTTGTATTAGATTTTCCATTTTCTTTTTCAGGTTTGGGAAATTTTCTGATATTATTTTGTTGAACTGGTTGTTCATTCCTTTGGTTTGTATCTCTTTGCATTTCTCAATCCCAATAATTCTCAGATTTGGTCTTTACATGATATCCCATAATTCTTGTAGATTCTGTTCATGATATTTTTCCATCTTCTCAGTTTGGTCAACTTTATTTTCAAGATTAAATATGTCGTCTTCATTGTCTGAGATCCTGTCTTCCATGAAATCTATTCTATTGGTGATGCTTTCTATTGAGTTTTTAATTTGGTTTATTGTCTCTTTCATTTCAAGTATTTCTGTTTTTTTTCCAAATCTTTTCTTTTTATTGAAGTGCTCTTTTGCTTCCTGCATTTGTTCTTTTAGCTGTTTATTGGAGTTATCATGCATTGCCTGCATTTGCTCTCTTATCTCGACTTTTGCTTCACAGATCATTTTAATTATACACTAAATTTATTTTAAAGATATCTATACAACATGTACACACTTTTGGAAATGTCTGATAATAAATTGTTAGCTATATCTATTTTATAGGTATTATGCATATATAAATGCATTAAAAAATATCCAGAAAAAAGTTATTATGCATGTGGAATTGAGCCCATGGTCACTATCTCTCTCTTTCTCTCTCTCTCTCTCTCTCTCTCTCTCTCTCTCTCTCTCTTTCTCTCTCTCTCTATCTGTACGTGGGTGAGGAGGTGTCAATATTAGTGAGCAGAAGTTATGATTTGTCTTGTTTCCAAAGAAACAATAATAACTTTTATTATCTAAAGAAAAATGCTTAATTTTCCTACACATGTTTATGGTGAGTTCAAATTTCTTAAGGTAAATTAATCAAGATCTGATTATCACACTTTTAAAAGCCCTGAGTGGAGACATCAAGTTGATATGGGTAATGAGACTCAATCAGGGTCTTATTTCCCCAGATGTGAAAATTGAATACCTGAGAAACACTGAGGGAAACGTAGAAAGCATGTTTCATTTAAAGGAAAAAAGAGAAACAGACTTCTGGGAGGAAGAAGGGCATTCAGAGCTGGTATTTGAGGAGGTAGGGGTTTCCCGTCCCTTTCATACTTTTTAGATTTCATTTGTTCACATGCTCTCTCCTCTCCTATTCCTGCATGCATGGTTAGTGGTCAAAAGGTAGGCCAAAGGTGAAGCAATCCTGGGCCAGAAAGGAAGGAAGCAGCTCAGGAGGCATTCATTTATTAATAACTCCTTGTAGGGAGGAACAGAGTCCATGGAGGCAGGTTACCTTGGCAACAGGTGGAGGAAGGAAAAGTGTCCTGAAGGTATTAGCATTTTATTTCCTTTCCTTTCCAATCAGCTTCCTATCTTCCCAATCTTACCCAATTATTTATTATCTACACTGTCTTTCTGTCTCCCAACTTCAAAGTGACTCTTTGTTTATTCCCTCAATACTGTCAGTATTCTAAAATTATCTCATTTCTCTCTCCTGTGGTTAATAATAAATACTAACTAAAACTCTGACATTTTGTGTATTTTATGAAAAGTTCTATAAGAATGTGACTGTTTTCTTTATTCATTTCATATAAATTATTTTCTAGATTTTTTAAAATTGAATCCTAATAACAATGAATGAGATATGGGAAAAGGTTAGAAATTTATTTGCCCAAAATAGCATCTATAATAATTGTGGTGAGATGAATTATAGATTATAAATGGAAATTTGGAAGAGTCACTTATAAAAATAGTGGATATAGAAATAAAAAAAATGCATGAAAGAATAATACTTTTGTTGAAAAATACAATACAAACAACATATATGCATAGTATAAGCACAAATACAGGCATTACAGTTTTGTTTTTGCTGTCCATGTTTTAAATGTGTAATAGGGTCCAGCACTAGTTGTACAGGGACTTTAAGGACTAATAAAGCATTAATCAGAACCAAGCCTCATTGCAGATTTGATGGTAGAAATAATTCTATACAGATTCATTATCTTTTGAAATTAGAGTTTTATTCTCCTTTGGGAGATAGAAGCATCAACTTTCCTTTTCAGTTTTTTCATCCCCACTTCAAAGCTTCAAAGCTTGGTGAACTTGATGTCTTCCCTCTTTTCCATCCTGCCTTTTATTAAAGAAAAGCATGTGAATAGATGTCTTCATGATGTGCCCTCAAATTTCTTTTGAGCGTATAAATGAGATAGTCTCTAAGAAACTGAAAGTCCCTTAAAAGACTTACAATCCACCTAACCTACCAAGTTTTTAGATACAAAGTTTTTATACTTTTGAACTGGTTTAACAGGCTTCTAATTGTCATTCCATATCACCTTTGCCCCCTGCTGTCTATTGACCACAGCATTCAAACTGATTCTTTAAAAAATCTTTTGAAACACATATCATATGCCAATAGCCATTTCTTTAAAACTATCCAGTGGTTTCCAAACTCACTGAGAACTGTATTTTAATGAGGGAAACCCACCTGTGTTCTCCAAGGCCCTGCTACACCGTCCAGTCTCCTGTGGCTTCATTTCCCACTACTCTCTGCCCTACTAACTGGGTTCCACTTATTGGTCTCCTTGTCCTGCCTTGAATTTGCTGAGAAGCTCTTACCTTGGGTCTTAGTACTTGTTCATGTCTGACAGGGATGCTTCTCTCTAAATATTCCTATAGCTCACATTTTTAAAAAATCTCTATTCAAATACCACTGTTTAAGAAAGACTCTTGATTAACTGGGTGCAATGGCACATGCCTATAATCCCAGCAGCTCAGGAGGCTAAGGCAGGAGGATCGTGAGTTTGAAGCCACCCTCAGCAACTTAGAGAGGCCCTAAGCAATTCTGTGAGACTCCGTCTATAAATAAAACATAAACAAGCTGGGATGCAGCTCAGTAGTTAAACTCCCGTGTGTTCAATCCCTGGTACTAAAACAAACACACTCTTGATTATTTGAACTAAAATGGTACCTTTTCCCCATCACTCTTCTTCCATCATTTCGTCCCCTTAGCTTGTCTTCTACTTGTAAAATGTATCAGTAGCTCACAGTGTACGTGTCCATTCATTTTCTACTTTCAGAGCAGGGGTTCTATTTTCTTTATTACTATATTGCTAGAGTTTGGAACAAGTGGATGGTTGATGGGTATTAACTGGATAAATAAAGGAACAGTTCACTTTCTCAAATGTTCCAGTGCTTTTCAAATATACTAGTGAAGTGAAGTTATTTCAACTTTGGAAGTTGACATAAACTAAAAGTCTTGAGGACAGACCACTCTTCTGCAACTTGGAGGAAAATAAGCCTAATAGTCTTGGGTAAGTAACTCAGAACAAAAGGGGGATACTTAAGCATTAATGTTTAGTGGGACTATAGTTATTTGTACTTTATCATTCACAACCAAATTGCTACAAAAGAGATGTAACAAATAAAATTTAACTCTAAACCAGAAAAGGAGCAGATATTGCTTTTTCTAAACAGAAATGAACAAATTTGAAATAAGGATAGGCGATATTTAGTATACAACAAAATAAATAATAAAGCTTTTTATAGTACATCAATTTACCAGGTTGTGAATTAGATCAACACAGTTCTTTCTTTTTCCCCCCACATCTGGAAGCCAGTGTTTTCTTACCTACCTAGTATTTAATATATTTTTATCTAGCCTTAGTAGGATTAACATTCCAAAAAAAGATTCCTGGGTCACATTCTAGATTTTTCTTGAACTGGACTCTACATTTTTGTATGCCCTTACCTAAACCTATGCAAAATAAAATTTAAAACACTGCAATATTTTGGGACATAACACCAGAATAATTATTATAATGTATCTTATAGCTGTCATATTTTGCTATTATATGAAATCTAAATAGTTTTAAAATTTTTTCCTGATTCTAACATTTTTCTTTATGAACCCTTTCAACTCTACACAACAGAATGTCTTTTATCATCTTTCCAATACTGCAGTTTTTCAGTCAGTGATCAGGCAAATTTTTCCCTCTTTCAATTTCTTATTTCCTGTGCAGAAACCAATGCACCAGACGATGCCACCAAGTTGGCAAGGTAATGGCTTTGCTTCACCTTCCTACAGGAATATATTAAAACAATGAACATGGTAACTGATGGCTGATAATAATAGCAATTATTCTAACAATAATTATGTAATTGGCTGCCATGCAGAATTACTATAATGGGATTTCCATAACAACAGTTTCTTTTCAAAACTGCTAGCTTCGTTATTTTTATGTCATTGTAAATTGTTTTGAACTGTGATTCTATCTCTCCCTCAGGACAAGAGGCTTTGGATTTGGCAATGGATCTTGGGCTTTCAAGAATCTGCAGAATAATGTTTAGTAGAGGAATAAAAATTGTAGCTATCCTCAGGAACAGGAGGATTAGAGAGCAAAACGAACCACAGGAGCTTGAAATGTTCCCCCCACCATTGTTTGAGAAGGGAATATAAAGTAAATTGGATATTGTCACTATTTTTAAAGGGTTATAAAGAGAATAGTTATAAAGAGAAAACGTTCAACAAGTGTGTGGTAAGCTATGAAGGAACCTGGACTTGAACCATCTTTGGAGTACACCATAATGTTAGCCACATGTCTTTCTGTGCATCCATAGATATTTAAGGAGTGAAGCTGGACTTGAATTCAGTGAAGTTGCTATTTTGAAAATGTCAACAAGCAGTAAGAACTCAAAAATTTCCTCTTGTTTTTTTGAGAGTGGGTTCTGAGACAAAATAGTAGATTAAATTTTTAACAGAGAGAGGACCACCTAGAGAATAAGATGCAAATCAGAGCATTTCACACTTCATCAACATTTCTCTTACTTATAGCCCAAAAGCCTCACCAAAGATGACAAACCCAACAAGATCTGACCACTAGTTATTCCACATCTAATATCCCCTCCTGGGACTTCTCTCACTGCTATCCCTGGTCTACAGTTAAATAACTGGCAGCCTTTTTTCCTCATGTATTTATTGATGCATTACAATTGTACAAAATGGTGAGATTCATTGCTCATTATCTGTTCATACACATACATACAGTATAACAATATAATTTGGCCAGTATCATTCCTTAGTATTTCCCCTTTTCCCTTCCCTTCTGCTTCCTCCAGTCCTGTTCCTCTACTCTATGAGTCTTTTATTAGGAAACATATTTCTAATATCCTAGTAATGCTACATCTTAAAAGCTAATTCTATACCTTTCTTAGTATATAGTTAACACTAAACAGCATTGCTGAAACTATCCTATATTTTACTATACATAATACCTAATGCTATCCAACTATTAACATGTAGTGCTTATAATGTTCTAATAATATTGAATTGCATCATAGATGTTAACCCAATCAACACACACAAACATACATACACAACATGTGCACACATATAACACACACACCTAAGTGCCACAACCAGTAGAATAAATTGAGTCAATTTCTCATTTTATACCCAGGGACATTAAAGCACAGAGAATTTGAGTTAAGTTGTCTAAGATAACATACCTAGCAAAAGAAATAGCTGATGTGAACCAAGGTGGTCTGCTTTCAGACTCCATATTATTAACCAATGTGCTTACTGTCAAAGCAGACCATACTAAATACATTCTAATATTTGGCCACTTAACTTAAAATAAAATCCAGTGTAGATGTCTTTTATATCTGGGTGCCTGTCCACACCTTTAAATCTGTACTCTTCTATAGGATCAGCAATATATTCTAAACCCAAAGCAAAATAAAACAATGGAATGTTTGTTCAAAAACCACTAATTATGCTTTGATGGTAACAGCAAAGCATTAAAACCATTGGGGCACTTTTCTGAGATTCAGGACTTTGCACAGCGAAGTGGTTCATCCCTGGACTGGCCCTGATTTGCAGTCATTCTTTCCCTTACTCAACTAGATTCACATAAGCTGAAGTCCTGGCTGTTCCTTTATTAGTCGGACTGCCTCTGCCTGGGTCTTCTATAATTACAGATCTTCCTGCTAGCACATCTTCTTGCCTCATGTCTCAAAGACCCGTGGGACAATATCAAGTGCACTAACTGAGATATGCTGACAGTCTCAGAAAAAGAAAAAAGCAGCAGAAAGCGTATTTGAAGAAACAAATGCAGAAATCTTTTCAAATGTTATGATAACGTTAATCTGAAGTCTTAGAAGTTCAATGACTTTTAGTTTAAATTTAAGAAATCCATACCTAGACCCTTAATAGAACCGGGGAAAGTCAAAGATAAGAGGTAATTTTTACAGAAATAAGAAAGGATTGACACAACACGTTTGTGAGATTCTCAGTGGCATTGGCATCTCAATCCTCATCAATTCCATGGAAACAAAAAAGCCACCACATGATGTATTGAATGTGTGAAAAGAAAAAGGTAGTCTATTAAAAAATTATAGCTATCCAATAATGGATATGGAAAGTGAAATTGAAACATAGCATACAAACAAAACTGTCAGACTTTGTTGTTAATTGATCTGCCTTTGAAAACTATAAAGATGGTATTTAAACTACAATAAAAGGCTCACAGACAAAAACTCATAGTCACATGAATAAAGAAAGAACACAGTAAAGAAATTACATAGTCAATAGTATAAATATATTTTTAAATGTTTAACTTTATTTTTTCCAATATTATTTTTAAGAAATGCATAGAATAACCATTAAAAATTTGTGTCAACAGGACACAATGTATAGACACATAATTTATATGATAATAATGGCATAAGGGGGAACAATGGAATTATATAAGAATACAATTCATATTATTGAAATTATTTTGGTATTAGATTTATCTAGATTGTTTTAAATTAAAATTTAATTGCAATTCCCAGATGAACTTCTAAGAAAAACAATCTAAAGACATAGAAAAGGAAACGACAACTGAATTAAAATAGCACACTTGAATATATTTAACATGAAAGAAAGCACTAATGGTAGGATAGAAAACCAAAAAGTGATATGTGACATATAGTTAACAATTAATTAAGTGACAAGCATAAATCCTACTTTATCAAAAATCACCCTCAGTATAAGTTGATTAAACTCTTTAAAAGGCAGCAATTAACAAAATGGTAAAATTAATCATGATCCAACTATATGATATTAAAGACATAACTGGATTAAAAGACAAATAGGTTGACACATCTCCATATACCTGGTATGTAGCTATCAATCTGGTGCTTTCTTTTCTCAAAAATTTCTAGTAAAAATTACCAGAAGACAATTATTTTTAGATGAATACTATTGGGCCAATAAAATTTTACTACCTTATTAGGACTATATCAACTTCAGGCTTGTTTTAGAATTTAGTGTAAAGGAAACTTGATTGGGTTTTTCTTCCATAGCACATCATATCAGTGCATTAAACAATATTAGGCTGGTTGTACCTAAAAATCAAAATGTAGTAAAATCTCTAGCATACCAATCAGACATTTGCTTGTTAGATAGTAGGAAATAAGGCTGGGCAAGGTGGCTCATGCATGTAATCCTAGTGGCTTGGGAGGCTGAGATAGGAGGATGGCAATTTCAAAGCTTGGTGATTTCAAAGTTTAACAATTTTAAAGTCAGCCTCAGCAAAAGCAAGGCACTAAGCAACTCAGTTGAGACCCTTCCTCTAAATAAAATACAAAATAGGGCTAGGAATGTGACTCAGTGGTCAAGTACCCCTTTGTTCAATTCCTGATATCCTCCCCCGCAAAATAAATAAATAAATAAATAAATAAATAAATAAATAAATAAAAAAGAAGGAAGTAAGTACAACAGAAGATTAGTTCTTTTCCATCTCAGTAAAGCTTATAGAGGCTAAGAAGTGTGAGGAATTTTAGGATATCTCCTCTGAGATTAAGGATGATTTGTTACTTTTGTCCCTCTTGAGAACTAAAATAAAAAACCCAGCTACTGATAAGATTTTATAGGTAACATTTTTATTTGGGTTTACTACCTCTGGCCTATTTGCTAAGGAACCCCCAAAGTTGCTAGTTTTGAATGAGAATTAGCAGAAGAGAAGACTTGTCAACAAGTTCCCCGCTTTGTCAATTGAGCCACATGGTGTACTGATATGATGGAACACAAAAGGTTAATGGAAAAAAGAAATACTGTTTGAAGTGTTGGAAGTGTTTGACAGACCCTATGTGTGAATAAAAACACATCACTGGAACTTTATAGGAGAACAAGTCCTTCTTTTGTGGATAAATGCCAGCTTTTGGAAATATCTTTAGGCTTCCCTTAGAGCCTTCTTGGAGACTGAACAATTAATCATGAGGCTCCAAGTTACCATGAAACTTGAGCATATGAGTTAGCCATAATTAAGGCATGCACAGCCACATTCTGTCCTCTGATAGAAGTAGTGTATATAAAATCAGACTTGAGCAAACTTGGAAGGTGCAAGCAAATTGCATGAGAAAGTGGCTCAAATGACTACATTCCCACTCACACCACATGTGCTATTATCTCTTGCCACACAACTCAGGAGGAATTTCCTCTGATCAAGAATTGAAGGATGGAACAATTAGGCCTAATTTAAAGATGGTTCCACATAATATGCAGACACCATTCAAAATTGGACGGTGGTTGCACTGTAGTCCACTTCTGAAATATTCCTAAAGCACAGACGTAAGGGAAAATCTTAAGGAAAAGAAACTTAACCTATGCTTCTAGCAATTTGACTTACTTGGAAGGAAAAATGGCCAAAAATATTGGTATATACACATTTGTTAATGAGTAGCAGCTAATAGTGTATGAAGGAATTTAAAACAACACAATCGGAAAATGCTGAAGAAAAGGTTTTCAGAAGAGGTTCATGGAGAGATCTCACATATAGATAAGATACAAAGAAACTATTTAAAAATTAGTAATGCATGCAAGCAATTTTACATTGCAAGAAAATAAGCAACATTATATATTGAAGTAAAGAAAGTTTAGTGATGAGTTAAAACACATTTTATGACTGGGTATGGTGGCAAATACTTTTAATTCTCAGCTACTCTGGAGGCTTAAGCAAGAAGATCGCAAGTTCAAGGACTACCTTGACAATTCAGTGAGATCCTGTCTCAAAAAATTAAAAAAGAACTGCAGATGTGACTAAGTGGTATAGCAACACTGATTTCAATTCTCATTATTGCCATAAATGCATTTTATAGCACAATTAAAAGTTGTTTCAATATGTGCTTTGAAAGGCAGTTATTTCAGGGTCTTCTCCATATTCATTTTTGTCATCTTTAAAATTAGTGCACTATTGTCATATATTATAGTAGGGTAATTTTGACATGTCTATAAATGCATAAACATAATTTGTTCCATTTCAATCCTCAGTACTTTCCCTTTCCCTCCCTACTTCCCTCCCCTAATCCTCTTCTTTTACTTTACTGGTGTTCCTTCTATTTACTTACTGCTTTTTAAAAATTAGTACATTGTACATAAAAGTGGAATTCACTGTGATACATTCATATATGCACATAGCATAATTTGTACAATTACATTCCATCCTACTGTTCTTACTTCTATTTTCGTGAGATTCCCCTTTTTATTCTTTGGTTCTCTATAACTTCTTCATGTGAAAGGAAACAATTTTCCCTTGACTTTCTGAGTCTTGCTCATTTCCCTTAACATATTTTCCAACTCCATTCATATAGTAGCAAATTATATAATTTTACTCTCCTTTATGGCATAATAAAACTCCAATGTGTGTGTGTGTTGTGTATCACATTTTCTTTATTCATTTTTTTATTGATGGACATATAGGTTGGTTCTATAACTTGGATATTGTGAATTGTACTACTGCAAACATTGGTATGCATGTATCACCATAGTATGCTGATTTTAGTTCATTGGGATGAATGCCAAGGAGTGGAATAGTTGGGTCATATTGTGGTTCCATTCCTAGTCCTTTTGAGAAATTTCCATTATTCAGTGCTATATAGTGACAAAAACATTATGTAAGCATAAACAGACATGAAGACCAGTGGAACAGAATAGCAAACACAGACAAATCCATATAGAGAGAGTCATCCGATCTTTGACAGAGGTACCCAAAACGTAAGCTGGAAAAAAGATGCTTTTCAACAAATGGTACCTGAAAAAGTGGATATCCTTACAAAAAAATGAAACTAGACCTTCATCTCTGCAGAGTAAAGCAACTCAAAGTAGATTCAAGACTAGGAAATAGACCAGAAACACTGAAACTACTGGAAAAAAACAAAACAAAACTAGGTTCAACACTTGAATAAAATGGCACAGGCACAGACTTCCTTAATAAGACTACTAAAGATCAAGCATTACAACCAAGAATCTATAAAAGGAATGGACTTAAACTAAATAAAGACCTTCTGTTCAGCAAAGGAACAGATCTTTGCCAGCAACTCTTCCGCCAGGTGATTAATATCATGTATACATAAATGAATAAATAAACAGCATGAAAAAATCCAAAGAAACCCAATGAATCAATGGGCAAATGACACAAACATGTATTTCTCAAAAGAAGAAAAGCAAATTACTGATCAAACATATTAAAAAGTTTTCAACATTCCTAGCAATCAGGAAAACGCAAATCAAAACTGTACTGAGATTTCATCTCACTCCTATTACAATGGTAATTATCAAAAAAAATTTCTTTGGTAGGTCCAACATTTGTTAGACAAGGAAATTTCATTTATTATACAGAAAATAAAGTAAACAAACAACTAAATATTTTATGTAAAGCAATAGTGGAAGAATAAATTTGCATTTTTTTTTCATTTCTTAATAGATTAAAAAAACTTTCTAACTCAAATTTTTCTAGAAAAATTGGAAACCTGTATTGGGTGGTATTTCCTACACCAAAATTCAAAGTTTGGTTCAAAAGGCAATGTGAGTTGTATCATATTAGAAATAAAGATGAAATATTCTTATAATGCAGCAGCTGTAAATGACTTCAGCAGACTCTGTTAAATGCTTTCGCTGATAAAAGAAACAAGCAGTGATGATAAAACTGGATTTTCTTTTAGCATATTCATTGTGTGAGAGTACAATGGAAAATTTAAAAAGTACTTAAAGAAAACACAATCATTAATTACTAACAGTATAATTAAATTACTGTCAAAGAGCACTTTTGAATTCTAAGGAAGATCTTTCAGATATTCGCAGAGACTTTTCCACAATTGTAGTGTTTTGATAATAGCATGCGGTGTATGTGACATCAGGCTTCCATTAATTATAACTAATTTAATACATTTCTTGAGCGCCCTACTCTGCCCTGTTTTTGGAACAGTTTCTGATCACATCAACACCTAAAGAAGCGAGAAGAAGAAACACTGTCATTGCAGAGAACAGTGGAAGAGGGAGGAGTTTCCCATCAAGCTTTCATCTTCAAATGTAGCAACTTATGAGGACCTCAGCGAGGAAAGAATGGAATAGCAGGAATGCAGCACAAAATCAATTCCCAAGATCTCTCTTTCCATTCTCTCCAATACTCTTCCAGTATCTCCAATACTACTCTGATTGTTCATCTGGAAACCAGAGGACAAACTGGATCAAAGAACAAGTGAATGAACCAGGAAGGCAAGCAAGTATAAGAATGCAGTCAATTCTTATTACACCCAACATCTGCTGACATATTATCCTTGAAGAAAAAAATTACTCTGTGATCCAAGCCATATATTAATGAAGAATAGCATCAGTTCAGACATATTCCAAGCTGGAATTTAAGAGAAAAGAGAAAGCATTAAAATAGGTTCAAACTAATAGTGAGAAACTTCATACTCCTTTCTCAGTAAAAGGAATCATAAAAAGTCAACAAGAAACAATAAGGATACTAACAAAAATAAAGAAAATAAAAAGAAAAAGAAAAAACATAAAAATACATGAGAAGGGAGACACCCTTCCCCCCGCTGGAGCAGTGAACTCGGACAACTGGGAGCGCCGTAAAGGAGGCCGCTCGGCACAGCGCTGGGACTCGGAGCCACCACTGGGGCTCCGGTGGCTGCCCACGGGAGGAGTGGCGAGGAGAGCTGTGTGGACTCAGGACACCGGGGCCTGCCCTGAGGAGGAGGAGGAGGAACGTGGCCGTGTGGATTCGGAGTGACTGCACCAGAGCTACAGGCGGTTGCCAGAGGAGAAGCCGCGCGGTGAGCTGTTTGGACTCAGAACGATGCTTCTGAACCCCGGGGCCTGCCCTGAGGACGAGGAGGAGGAAGAGGAGCGCGGCCACTTGGATTCGGGGTGACTACACCAGAGCTACAGGCGGTTGCCAGAGAAGGGGCTGCGTGGCGAGCTGTTTGGACTCAGACCACTTCTGAACCCCGGGGCCTGCCCGGAGGAGTAGGAGGAGGAGGAGGAGGAGCGCGGCAGGTTGTTTGGACTCGCAGTGACTGCATTAGCGCTCCAGGCGGCTGCTCAGAGGAGAAGGCGAGTGGTGAGTTGTTTGGACTTAAAGTGACAGCTCCTGAACACAGGGGGGCTCCCTGGAGGAGAAGCATGGTGGGTCGCTTGGTCTTGAGTGGCTGCAACAGAACTCCGGGTGGTTGCTCAGAGGACCGTGCTGCGGGTCACGTGGATTCAGAGCCACTCAGAGCGACCGCTCCTGAACACTCAGGGGGCTTATCTGGAGAAGGAGGAGGAACGGGGAGGGTCACTTCGACTCGGAGTGATTGATTGCCCAGGGCTACGGGTGGTTGGTGGGAGGTGGAGGCACACAGTGAGTTTCTTGGACTCCCAGTGAACGCACCGGAATACTGGGCGGCTGTCTGGAGGAAGAGGCGTGTGGCGGGTCTCTGGGTCTCAGAGCGATTGTACGGGGCCCCAGGTGGCTGCTCAGAGGAGGGGCCGCATAGCCAGGCAATTAGGTGCAGAGCAGGGTCCCAGGATCTAGGAGGCTTCTGGGTGGAAGAGCCGCACACAGACAGGCTTAGGGCGGAGCGAAGGTTCCAGGCCTGCGGGCAGATTCTCTGAGGAGGGGCAGCCTAAGGAGATTCATCTGCGAAGGGTGAGGCTCCCAGGCCCAGGAGGTAGGGCCGGGCCCCTGGGAAATTTGCAGAGGAATGCAGCCCAGCCCAGGCGGTAGCTGTAAATTGAGGGGAACCTCTAGGAGGGTACTGACCAGCGAGACCTCCCCACCGGGTGAGTCTTCCCTGCCGGGTGAGGTTTCCCCACAAGGACGGTAAAACTAGAGACTCAGGCCCAAACAGGCCTTGCCTCAGCCCGCAGCCTAGGTCCCCTTTGGATGATCATTGGTCAACAAGTGGAGGCACCTCTGCCCACTAGCAGGGATTATACCCCACCTGAAGGCCACCACTCCTAGAGAGGCAGCTTCCTTGTGGAGCACCGCATTATCAACTTCCTCCAAGACTTCAGGCTACTGAAGGCTAAGGGGGGATATATATAGAAATCTTCAGGGACATTGTAAGTCAATAGAGGAAATCTGCAGTGTCTCAGCGGTCCACTGATACCTGAACAATACGAGAAAACAAGGAAAGAAATGCTGCAAACAAATCTAGATGTTACATCAATAAAACCCAATGACAGCATGGCAGAAAAAATGACAGAAAAGGAGTTCAGAATGTACATAATTAAAATGATCAGAGAAGCAAACAATGAGATGAAAGAGCAAATGCAAGCATTAAATGATCGCACCAATCGACAGTTAAAAGAGCAAATACAGGAAGCAAAAGATCATTTCAATAAAGAGTTAGAGATATTGAAAAAGAACCAAACAGAAATCCTTGACATGAAGGAAACAATAAACCAAATTAAGAACTCCATAGAAAGCATATCCAATAGGACAGAACACCTGGAAGACAGAACCTCAGACATTGAAGACAAAATATTTAACCTTGAAAACAAAGCTGAACAAACAGAGAAGATGGTAAGAAATCATGAACAGAATCTACAAGAACTATGGGATATCATGAAAAGGCCAAATTTAAGAATTATTGGGATTGAGGAAGGCCTAGAGAAACAAGCCAAAGGAATGAACAATTTATTCAATGAAATAATATCAGAAAATTTCCCAAATCTGAAGAATGAAATGGAAAATCAAGTTCAAGAGGCTTATAGGACTCCAAATACACAAAATTACAACAGACCCACACGAAGGCACATTATAATGAAAATACCTAACATACAAAATAAAGACAGAATTTTAAAGGCTGTGAGAGAAAAGAACCAAATTACATTCAGGGGGAAACCAATACAGATATAAGCAGACTTTTCAATCCAGACCCTAAAAGCTAGAAGGGCCTGGAACAACATTTTTCAAGCCCTGAAAGAAAATGGATGCCAACCAAGAATCTTATACCCAGCAAAACTTACCTTCAAATTTGACGATGAAATAAAATCCTTCCATGATAAACAAAAGCTAAAAGAATTTACAAAAAGAAAGCCAGCATTACAAAACATTCTCAGCAAAATATTCCATGAGGAAGAGATGAAAAACAAAGAAGCAAATCAGCAAAGGGAGGAATTATCCTAAAGGAATTGTCAAATAAAGGAGGAAACAAGTTGTGTCAAACAAATAAATAAATAAAATTTAAAAAATGAACCAAATGGCCGGGAAACCTAATCATATATCTATAATAACCCTGAATGTTAATGGCCTGAATTCATCAATCAAAAGACATAGACTGGCAGATTGGATTAAAAAGAAAGATCCAACAATATGTTGCCTGCAAGAGACTCACCTCATAGAAAAAGATACCCATAGACTAAAGGTGAAAGGATGGGGAAAAATATACCATGCACATGGACTCAGCAAAAAAGCTGGAGTATCCATCCTCATTTCCAATAATGTGGACTTCAAGCCAAAGTTAGTCAGAAGGGATAAAGAAGGACATTACATACTGCTTAAGGGAAGCATAAATCAGCAAGATATAACAATCATAAACATCTATGCCCCAAACAGTGGCTCATCCTTTTATGTCAAACAAATCCTTCTCAATTTCAGAAACCAAATAGATCATAACACAATAATACTAGGTGATTTTAACACGCCTCTCTCACCACTGGACAGATCTTCCAGACAAAAATTGAACAAAGAAACCATAGATCTCAATAACACAATCAATAATTTAGACTTAACAGACATTTATAGAATATACCATCCAACCAAGAGTGAATACACTTTCTTCTCAGCAGCACATGGATCCTTCTCTAAAATAGACCATATATTATGCCACAAAGCTAGTGTTAGCAAATACAAGAAGATAGAGACACTACCATGTATTCTATCAGATCATAATGGATTGAAGTTAGAAATAAATGAAAGAGTAAAACACAGAAACTATTCCAACATCTGGAGGTTAAAAAATATGCTATTATATGATGAATGGATAACAGAAGATATTAGGAAGGAAATTAAAAAATTCTTAGAGGTAAATGAGAACAAAGAAACATCATATCAAAATCTCTGGGACACTATGAAAGCAGTACTTAGAGGGAAATTTATTTCATGGAGCGCATTTAATAAAAGAAATAAAACTCAACAAATAAATGACCTAACTCTACAGCTCAAAGCCCTAAAAAAAGAAGAACAGAACAGCACCAAAAGTAGTAGAAGACAGGAAACAGTTAAACTCAGAGCTGAAATCAATGAAACTGAAACAAAAGAAACAATACAAAAAATTGACAAAATAAATAGTTGGTTCTTCGAAAAAATAAACAAAATTGATAAACCTTTAGCCACACTAACAAAGAGAAGACGAGAGAAAACCCAAATCACTAAAATTCGGAATGAACAAGGAAATATCACAACAGACAGGATTGAAATACAAAACATAATGAGAAGCTATTTTGAAAATCTATACTCCAACAAAATAGAAAATTTCGAAGGCATCAACAGGTTTCTAGAGACATATGAATTGCCTAAACTGAACGAGGAGGACATAAACAATTTAAATAGACCAATTTCAAGTACTGAAATAGAAGAAGTCATCAAAAGCCTACCAACAAAGAAAAGTCTGGGACCAGATGGGTTCTCAGCCGAGTTCTACAAAACCTTTAAAGAAGAGCTCATTCCAATACTTCTCAAAGTATTCCATAAAATAGAAGAGGAGGGAACCCTCCCAAACTCATTCTATGAAGCCAATATCACACTGATACCTAAACCAGACAGAGACTCATCAATGAAAGAAAATTTCAGACCAATATGCTTAATGAACATCGACGCAAAAATTCTCAACAAAATTTTAGCAAATCGCATACAAAAACATATTAAAAAGATAGTGCACCATGATCAAGTGGGCTTCATCCCAGGTATGCAAGGTTGGTTCAACATCAGGAAATCAATAAACGTAATTCACCATATTAATAGACTTAAAGTCAAGAATCACATGATTATTTCAATAGATGCAGAAAAAGCATTTGATAAAATACAGCACCCCTTCATGCTCAAAACACTAGAAAAAATAGGGATAGTGGGAACATTCCTTAACATTGTAAAGGCCATTTATGCTAAGCCCATGGCTAATATCATTCTAAATGGTGAAAAACTGAAAGCATTCCCCCTAAAAACTGGAACAAGGCAGGGATGCCCTCTTTCACCACTTCTATTCAACATCGTTCTTGAGACTCTGGCCAGAGCAATTAGACAAACCAAAGAAATTAAAGGGATACGAATTGGGAAAGAAGAACTCAAACTATCCCTGTTCGCTGATGACATGATTATATATTTAGAGGAACCTGGAAATTCCACCAGAAAACTCTTAGAACTCATAAGTGAATTCAGTAAAGTAGCAGGTTACAAGATCAATGCCCATAAATCCAACGCATTTTTATACATAAGTGATGAATCTTCAGAAAGAGAAATTAGGAAAACTACCCCATTCACAATAGCATCAAAAAAATAAAATAAAATACTTGGGAATCAATCTCACAAAAGAGGTGAAAGACCTCTACAATGAGAACTACACAACACTAAAGAAAGAAATTAAAGAACACCTTAGAAGATGGAAAGATCTTCCATGTTCTTGGATAGGAAGAATTAATATTATCAAAATGGCCATACTACCTAAAGTGCTATACAAATTCAATGCAATTCCAATTAAAATCCCAATTGTGTACCTTACAGAAATAGAGCAAGCAATTATGAAATTCATCTGGAAGAATAAGAAACCCAGAATAGCTAAAGCAATCCTTAGCAGGAAGAGTGAAACAGGGGGTATTGCAATCAATACCAGATCTTCAACTCTACTACAAAGCAATAGTAACAAAAACGGCATGGTATTGGTACCAAAATAGACAGGTAGATCAATGGTACAGAGTAGAGGACACGGACACAAACCCAAATAAATACAACTTTCTAATACTAGACAAAGGTGCCAAAAATATGCAATGGAGAAAAGATAGCCTCTTCAACAAATGGTGCTGGGAGAATTGGAAATCCTTATGCAACAGAATGAAACTAAACCCATATCTCTCACCATGCACGAAACTAAACTCAAAATGGATTAAGGACCTCGGAATCAGACCAGAGACCCTGCAGATTATAGAAGAAAAAGTAGGTCCAAATCTTCACCTTGTTGGTCTAGGATCAGACTTCCTTAACAGGACTCCCATAGCACAAGAAATAAAAGCTAGAATCAATCACTGGGATAGATTCAAACTAAAAACCTTTCTCTCAGCAAAGGAAACTATCAGCAATGCAAAGAAAGAGCCTACAGAATGGGAGAATATCTTTGCCAATCATACTTCAGATAGAGCACTAATCTCCAGAATCTATAAAGAACTCAAAAAACTCTACTCCAAGAATTCAAATAATCGTGTCGACAAATGGGCTAAGGAAATGAATAGACACTTCACAGAAGAAGATCTACAAGCAATCAACAAACATATGGAAAAATGTTCAACATCTCTAGTAATAAGAGAAATGCAAATCAAAACCACACTAAGATACCATCTCACCCCAGTTAGAATGGCGATTATCAAAAATATGAGCAACAACAGGTGTTGGCGAGGATGTGGGGAGAAAGGTACACTCATACATTGCTGGTGGGGCTGCAAATTAGTGCAGCCACTCTGGAAAGCAGTGTGGAGATTCCTTAGAAAACTCGGAATGGACCCTCCATTTGACCCAGCTATCCCACTCCTTGGCCTATACCCAAAGGACTTAAAATCAGCATACTACAGAGATACAGCCACATCAATGTTCATAGCTGCTCAATTCACAATAGCCAGACTGTGGATCCAATCTAGATGCCCTTCAATTGATGAGTGGATAAAGAAACTGTGGTATATATATACTATGGAATATTACTCAGCCATAAAGAATGATAAAATTATGGCATTTGCAGGCAAATGGATGAAATTGGAGAATATCATGCTAAGTGAGATAAGCCAATCTCAAAAAGCCAAAGTACGAATGATATAGCTAATAAGTGGAGGATGACACATAATGGGGGGGAGGGAAGGGTTAGTGTTAGGGTTAGAGTTAGGGTTAGGGAGGGGGTCAAGTATGGAGGAAGGAAGTACTGTATAGAGGGTAAAGAGGGGTGGGAGGGGTGGGGGGAAGGGAAAAAATAACAGAAGGAATCAAACAACATTACTCTATGTAAATTTATGATTACACAAATGGTATGCCTTTACGCCATGTACAAACAGAGAAACAACATGTATCCCATTTGTTTACAATAAAAAAAAAAAAGAACATAAAAAAATAAATAAAGTGACTCTTTGGGAAGGTAACTTTGTAAATTAAATAGATGTCTCTAGCAAATATATTTGTGATTAATCTCATATCAGACAAGTGTTTTGAGCAGCATTAGCCATCTATCTCCTCCTTGTTGAAGAGAAATCCAAGAAACAATGGGTATATTACATTTAGACATTCTGTAGACATTGACATTTTATTTGTAGTTTGACCACCTCGAAAAACTTGTGTTAGTAATTTTAAAGACATATTTATGTGATGGGCTGACAGATCTGGCTCCATGAGAATGTTATAGGTCAAACTATAAGGGAACTTACTAAAAAGACTCCATTTTGCTCTGAGATCAATGTTATGTAGGAAATAAGCTTCTCCTATGGAAACACCCCACCTCTGTACCCATCCTCAGTTACCTAGGGTGACATATTTAGCAATACAAAATGACAATTCTTATGTAATGAAAAATTGCTCTCTTTTGATCCCTATTGCTCCTACCCAATGTACCATGTAAATGGTAATTGTGTGTTGTTAGTAACATTCTTTACTTTGTACCTAGATGACCCACTTAACCCTCTGTTGACGATCTCATGATGTTAGTTCGTAATTTTGAATCATAGCAACAGACACTTATGATTGATGTGATTTTTTGATATAAGAACCCCTACAACCCTATGGTCAGGGCTCTTCTCCCAATAGCCATTTTTTGGGGCATTGTGTGAGACAGTCAGCCGGACGGCTTAATAAAGACTCTTAAATTTGAACTTCTCAGTGGTGATCGGTCTTAAGTTGCGCCTCATAACAATTTACTCTCATTTATTTACCCCAAAGGAAAATGAACCTTGAAATCATTTGAATTAATGGTATTAGGATCCATTTTTTTTAGATTTTAATTTATGTGCACTGGTTTATCTATATGCCAATTTTGATATACAGACACATGTGAACTGGACAATACACCAGTGTACACACACATGCAACAGAGACAGGAAATAGAGCTTGTAACTGTTTATAGGCAGATCTCCACTATCATGCTACAGATGTTTATTAAAGCCTCCATTAGATTGAAAACCCTTGAAAAATTTGTCCTCTGAACAAAAAGTTGAAAAACCTTTGTAAATTAAGACTGATCAGAAAAATATATATTAATTTAGAAATGCAGAATGAAATGTGAATTCTCCATAAAATGAGGTCAAAAATATAGAATTTAGAAAAAAAAAGAGTCCTAGAAGAAAGAAAAAAATAACATGGCCATAATTAAAATAACCTATTATTACTTTTGAGAATGATGCTTCCCTCTGGAAAAGATACAAAGAGAGCAGAAATAGGGGCACCTGTGCTGAGAAAACTGTTTCTTTGGTTAGGGGGCAGCTCCCCAATCCTGGTGCCTCCAGGGGTTAGCAGTTTCTGTCTTTCCTTCCATGACTTCTGCTTGGGGCTTCACTCGGAATACAGGATACTAACTTCTTGATAACTATTTTAATTTAAGGGAGGACATTTGCCAGCTTGTTGTGCCCTTAAAACATCTTCAGAAGGGAAATATTTGTCTGCTACCTTGAGTTTAGAGGGGCTGATGTGGGGAAAGCAGGTTTGGGTTTCCCTTTTCAAAAGTTTTGGATCAGTCCATGGCAAAAGCCTGGTTCAGAAAACAGGTTGTAAAGTCATCTGGGGTGGGGGAGTTCCTGAGAGAAATGAAAAGACATGAGTACTGCAATGAAATTAGTACAAAATGAATTGCCAGAGTTATCTGGATTGTGGGTCACATTTAGGACATGAGATCTTCATGCCGTATTGGGGGTGGCCCCAGTCAGTTGCTTTCAGTTGACTCAAGCCTTCCTCTGTCTCATTCACCAAATTTCTGCCACAGAAAAGAAACTAAAATTCCCAACACTTAGGCAAATCAGGAATCCAATCCACCTATTCCGATGCAAAATGGTGGATGATGTTGTGTCACCTGCATGTGTGCTTCCTCCCAGGTGTGGGTCCCATCCCAGTGAGGTGGGCCGTGGAGACTATCAGAGCAGCTGTGCCATGTGGCTGCAGCGGCAGCCAGGGTTTTTTTTTGTTTTGTTTCGTTTTGTTTTTTTTTGGGGGGGGCAGGGAGCAGAGGAAGAGGTAGAGGCCAGAGGAAGCCCTAGCTCGGGTTGGTGACTGGAAGCGGTGCACAGAGTTCCCCTAAGGATCAGTGACCTGAAGGGGGCGCATGCTCCATCTTGGGTGGCTTGGGTTGGTAGTGAGCCCAGTGCTCAAAGACTAGAAGGCGGACCACTCAGATGCAGCCTCCCATGGTGGGGTGAGAAGAAGAAGGAGGAGCGGGAACCCCAGCAGCATAAGCTCAGGCCCTGTGGTAGGAAAGGACGTTCCAGGAGGCAGGCAGTTCTCCCTATGCAGACTCTGGGCCCCCAGATGGTGGCAGTGGCTACTGGAGGTTTTTGGGGTGGGGCAGTGTAAAATCAGACTTGGGTAACCTGAACAGACAATGGTAACTGGAGAACACAGAGGCCAGATCTGAATCAAAAAGAAAAACTTCATTGGGACAGCCTGGTGAGGTTCACCAGCCCACCAGGTTGCTGGTTCAGAAAAGTCACACGTGACCCTAATGGGGCCGTGTTTTACAACCCTGGGTCGCAGAGGGGAACCTTGAGGACTCCGTGTCCTCCTGGGCTTGGCTGGGGTCCTTTGCCCCCCATTGGTTACTCCTTCAGGCATGTGCAGGCTACCTTGTTTCTCTGCGTGTGCGCAAGCTGCCTGATGCCCTGCCCCCACCCAGCGACCCTGAACCACCCTAACAGGCAGCAAGGAAGTTGGGCTGGCAAGGAAAATTGGCCTGGCCCACACGGACATAAATGCAGATAGGTGTTTTGGGATCACGGAGGGGTATAAAGAACCCCTAAAACATCCCGTTTCCTGTCCAGTGCACCAAATTAAAGCGCATGGGAAAGAATACAAAAGGAAAAAGAAAAATAGAGGCAGACCTCATGGGCCAGTGATGTTTTATTCAGCACTAGAGGGGCACATCTTTGGGGACAAAATGACTGCAGGCCACCAAGAGGGTCTTGCTTGGTTTTATATGCAGCCTTAGCAGAGCCAGGCCTTGGGAGGAGTTACTTTTGGTGGGCCCTTTTGGTGGGCAGGGGGCACGGCCAATTCACGGGAGGACTTGTGGTTGTGGGATAATTTAGGGCAGGGTGGGAAGACAAGTAGAAAGCCATATCCTTCAAAGAGCCTCAGGTCAAACGTCATTCCACAGACCACTGGGGGTCTTGGTAGACTCAAACCCCACCTGTATACTGCATCCATTCATAGTCAAAACACTAGATAACTTAGGGATAGTGGGAACATACCTCAACATTGGATAAGCTGTATATGTTAAACCCAAGGACAACATCATTCTAAAGGGAGAAAAACTGAAAACATTCCCTCCAAGAACTGGCACTATCTTTGAAATCAGTCATTGTTAAATAAAAATGCCATATGACAAGTTATTACTTATCTCCCAGTACGTGCAGTGTCAGGAAGTAGTCTAACCCTAGGTAATATCTGGGTCTTGGCGCCCACAGTGGTTTCCTGCAAATATGTGTTTGGAAAGACAGACTTGGAGACTTAGTCTAAAATTATGATTTTGAACGTCTGTTAATGTTTACAAAGGACTCAGATTAAGTTATATTCTCTGCCGTCATGAAAATAAAAGGAACAAATAAAAAACAAAAATCTGGATGAAATTACAAAAAGGAGAGAATATACAAAGTACAGTATGGTTATTGAAACAGAGTACACCTCCAAACTCTGAAAACATTAAAAGATAATATGGGGGATAAAAAATAACAGATCTCTACAGGCACAAACATGCATTTATAAAATATGCATTTATAAAAATGAATGTCAGTCTCAAGATTATAAAATATCAAGACTCACCAAAGAGAAAAAATAGTATAAAAATTAATATAACTTATAAACTGAGTTCTTATTTAATCATTAGAATAAAAATTTAGACCAGACTATTTCATTAGAAAACTGTCATTAATAAATAAAAATAACAAAAAATAAGAGTAATTCTCTGTAATATCTTCCAGAAAAGAGAAGAAAAACTTCCATCTAATTTATTTTATTTATTTTATTTTATTTTATTTATTTTATTTTATTTTATTTTTTGGTACTGTGGAAAAACCCAGGGGTGTTCAACCACTGATCCTCATACTAGCCCTTTTTTGTTTATTTTTTTTTATTTTTATTTATTCATTTATTTTTTTAAGACAGGGTCTAAATTGTTTAGGGTCTCACTAACTCCCTAAGTTACTGAGTCTGACTTTAAACTTGTGATCCTCCTGCCTCTGCCTCCCAAGGCACTGGGATTACAGGTATGCAGCACTGTGCCTGAATTTCCAATTAATCTTAATCTAAATAAACTGAAATAGCATAGGTACCTGAACCCCAAAGCACAACTATAGACAGAAAAAACTTCATTATTACAGCCACAAATACCTTTAATAGGTTTTAAAAAAATCAAGTTTCACTATGTATAAAGAGAAAACTATATCATGATCAAATGGAGCTTATATCTAATGTGCAGTAATTACAATGTGTGCAAATAAGTGTAATCTCATGTAGGTCTAAAGAAAAAAAATCCATAAGTCTATCAATTGATTTAGAAACTGAATTCCACAAAATGTATCAATCATTTATGATAAAACTCAGTAACTAATAAAAGAAGAAAAGCATTCTTTTTAAGATAAAAGACTTCTAAAAATTCTTGCAGTTAACATCACTTTTAATGTTTAAAGAGCAAATGCTTTGGCCTTGAACTGAGAGCAAAGGTGTGAATGTCCATGCTCACTGCTCCCATTTAATAAATTAATATTACACTGAAAATCTAAGCCAGTGCAATGAGAAAAAATAAAGAAAAAAAGAAACCAAAGGCAAAAGTTTAATAGATTTGAACTGAAGGAATAATATCATTCCTATTCACAGATGTTATGATTATCTATGTGGACAATTATAACCAAATGAAACAACAACAAAAAAACCTTAATACAAAGTGTACATTTGCAGGATATAATGCTCAGCACAAAAAATCAACTGTACTTCTATGTTTGTGAAACAGGATTTTTAAAATAAATTTTAAATAGCTAAAATAAATAATCAGGTAAAATCAAAGAAAATCTATGTATGAATCTATTTACTGAAAAATATAACACCAAAAACAAAACTGAACAATGTCTAAGTATCTAGAAAATATATTGCCTTTGATTAGAAGTTTTACTATAACAAATATGTCAATTCCCCTCAGATTGATCTATGTATTAATAATTGTGATTAACACAATATCCATGACCACATAAATTGTCTTCTCTCCCTATTTTAAAACAAAAGCCAGAAATCCCATTTCCTTCTAAAGCATGCAGGGAGCTATACCTACACTGACTGCATGGCAGTTTCATATCAGAGTTCATCAGTGCTTCTAATAATGCTGTGACCTGATTAAAATTAACACTTTATTAGACAAGAGTCAACTTCTAGCATTCAAAGTTCCTTTGAAGTCAAAGCCAAAAGTGTTTCAACTTTCATTTTTTTTTCTTTCTTTCCTTTTTTTTTTTTTTTTTAAACTAGGGATTGAACGAGGATGCTTAACCACTAAATAATAACCCCTGCCCTTTTTATATATTTTTTTAGAGATAAGATCTCACTAAGTTGCACAGGGCCTCACTAAATTCCTGAGATTGACTATGAACTTGTTATCCCCCTGCCTCAGCTTCCCCTGGGATTACAGGCATGTACCACCATGTCCAGCTCAATTCCATTTCTAATACTATCAAGTCTGTATGTGAATATAAGACATTGTGTTAACATCTTAGAGAAATAATAACTTTTTAAGCACATTTGTGTTATTTTACCCAGTGGAGGCTCATGCAGTTTTTAGCACATAATAGGCATTCATTAAGCATGCGGTGTATAAAAGTGACTTTCTATGCTTATGTGACACCTATCAGCAAGAAAATTTATATCTACCGTGCTGCAACACATGTCAAGCACCTCGGATTTAAATTTAAATTTAAATCTTCTCATTTAAATTTTGTTGTATTATTTATATCCCATGACTCTTATGTATTATATTTAGACATTGATGTTCTTATATTTTATCCAAAATATTTGAAATGCAGAAAGGGTAACTAACCTGCCCCATGTCAAAATACTTGCAAGTTGTAGAACTTTAATTTGTATGCAGAACATCTGATTTTAATTTTTATGTTAGTTTTAATGTAACCCAAATTTGCTTACCTGTAGGAGCAGTGCTGTGTTTTGTCTCACTAAGTTACATGCATGATTTAATTCTTTATCTTAGGGGAAACTTTATTTCACTGAAATTTAAATTTTACTTGTAAATTGATCTGTTGATTAGAGAGGAATCTTGGGGCTAATGAATTTTGCTGGGTTGTGATTGAGAGTCATTTCAGAATAAAGGTCTTTAGTCCTGATAATGCCTCAAAGAGGAGCCTGAAATGGTCTAAGACTAAAGGCTTAATATGCAGAAGATGCAGCAAATGTCATTCTATTGGGAACCAATAAAAAGACAGGTAATGATTCAAAACTATATTTTAAAAACTATACTTAAGCTAATTTGTTGCAAATTATAGTCTCTCTTTCAGGGAATAATTTTTATGGAACTCATTATTTTGAAAATTGCAGCTGGGAAAATGCAGTGCATGTGACAATACATTATCCATTTTTAAAATGGAAGTTTTAAAAATGAATATTATTTGAAAGAAAAAGACATTAGGAGAAAATACTTCAGAGTAATTTCAGCCTGCATTTCACAGACTATTAAAAAGCAACTGCTCATTCTAAACAGCACAACCTAAGGCAAACAGAGTGCACCCAAAGAGAATCATGGTA
The DNA here is from genome assembly GCF_902686455.1 of Sciurus vulgaris. NCBI lineage: Eukaryota > Metazoa > Chordata > Mammalia > Rodentia > Sciuridae > Sciurus > Sciurus vulgaris. The sequence continues at coordinate 47,197,071 of NC_136472.1, read as the reverse complement.
GAAATTTACATCTATAGGGTAAACTGCAGAATTTATTATGTTTGTTTATTCCTTGGCACCAGGTAGTTAAGTTGTCTCAGGGCACATTTACTTTCTAAGTTTTGACAGAATTCCCTGGGGAAATAATTATGGATAAATTATCAGGCCACAGATTGAAGTAAAGAAACAGTGGGAACAAACCCACCACCTACGCAAATGCTCTGAGTACACAGAAAGCCAAGTATTGAAGGCAGTTTTCTAGGACCTCATCTGGTATGTTAGGATCAGCCAGGCAATTCCATCTTATAAAAAACTTGTGAATAGGGGCCAGGGAAGTAGCTCAGCTGGTAGAGTACTTGCAAGCACAAGGCCCTGGGTTCAATCCCCAGCACTGCAAAAAAAAAACCAACAACAACAACAAAAACTTGTGACTATGTCTGTCAGAAGGATAAAAACTCTGTTCACAGAAGCAACGTGAGCAAGGGGTTCATTCCATGCTGTATTTGTGAGAAGGAGAAAAGAAGCGAACTCATTTGATAGTTACCTGAAGTAATGATACAATACGCATCCTAATGTTGATGAAGAACGGATCATATTAAACACTTCTTTGCACTAGGTATAGTGAAATCGTAACACCTCCATGAAAATAATCCATTTATTTTCCATATCTTATAATAGGGATATGACACTGCTCTTCACAATATTGAACCTTAACTGAATACTCACTTCTGGAAAACAGGAACAATTAAGAAATTTCCCACCATTTTGTGTTGAAGAAATAACTCCAAACAGAGAACTAGACTTCCTCACGTGACATACATGGGAATACTGTGCACACTTTCTTATAAATCCCATAGGACTCTTGTTTGCCTGTGATAAGGCAGAACAGAAGGCTGTCCTGCTGGTCCTTGTTGATAAAGTCAGTTCCCCCCAGTCCTTGTTCTTTGGATTATAAAGGGCTAGCTGAATTGTTTAACACCCTGAAACCAGAAGGATATGGCAATAAACTTTTTCTCTTCATTGACTGACTAACACTTTCCTTCTAAATTATCTTTAATTGTACAGCCCTCCCTATAAATGTGTAAGGCAAAACCTTCTCATGGAGACACTCTGTTTCAGATATGGGGTCCTCACCTACTGCATCAGCCTTAAGAAAGTCAATTTCCTTCATTGTTTGAATTTGGTCTTTGACATACCTAGCAGTCCTTTCCCTTTGATATAAATTTAAAATTTTATCTGCAATTCTGCCAAGATTCTCATTTGATCCTAACAGCTGCTCATATTAAATTCACAGAGACTCTGGTTCAAAGAAGTTGTGCAACTGTAGAAAAGGTTTTCTCTTTTCTAATCATTGCACAGAATTTTCTTTTCTTTTCTTTTCTTTTTTTCTGGAAAATGTCTAAGGGCATTCTTTAACCTCATAGAGCTTGTAGAGTTGTTTGTTTCTCTAAAAAAGACTTTTTACTCCAAGATTCACTTATGCATGAAGAAGGACAAGGACTCTTAATCTTCACATGTTGAATGATTGCTTAGCTGTCACAGAAACAGAAGGTTTGAGGGCTGTGAAGAATTTTTTAGTCATCTGAATAGTCATCAAGAAATACTATTATTACTTGTAAGATATTGTTGAAGAATAATTATAGGTCACAAATTAGGTCAATTGTTTTGAATAAATATCCATATTATGATTAACAATATAAAGAAAGTGAATTTTATAAGATAGAATCTAAGATGATTTTATAAGTCTAAGACATAATTTCAGTTTATCCTGTTCAAGGCCAGCCTGGACAATTTGACCAATTACAGGCCTGCACCATGTGTCAGAGGTTCTTTTTAGCCTTTTAACAAAATGACTATGTTTCTTTCTTTGTCCTTGTACTCATTATGATAGTTGAACAATTATTCCTACATTTCCTATGAAAGTAATTTGTCTCTTTTCTGTGGTTAACCTTATGGTTTTCTTTATATGACTGAATTTCTTCATTTGAATATGAACTACCTTGATAAGTTTCTTTGTGCCTATCCTTTTACAACTACATTGAGAAATTTTGGAATTTTGTATTTAGAATTTGCATAAAAATAGCAATAAGGGAATTTTTTTCTTTTCTTAATCTTAAATATATATTTATTTTATGTATTTTATAAAATATTTGGTTATCATTTTTGTAATTTTACAGTCTCTCTCGGTGCTGTTTGTTAAATGATAAATGTCTATATTTATCATTTCTTCTACCTTTATTAGATAAGACTATGAAAATCTCTGCCTTTTTTTCCTATTTCATTATTCACTTACGTTTTGTGCATCAGTTTGAACTCAAATATTTTTACGGATCATAATCCATTATTATCAATATTATTTCATTGCTTGATTTATTCTAGAAAGGGCTTTGGAAATCTTCCAGTTTGGCTACTCTGTCCCTTTGACATGCCCACACCTATGCCCTTCCATGATTTGTAAGATCATTCTTTACCTTATAGTTCTAGGTTCTTGGTTTTTCTTGTGACTTTGCTTTATAGGTCCTGAAATCAACAATTTCTTCAAGGAGATCTGTTCCCTACTCCCTTCTATTGGTTAATGGTACGTAAAAATATAATACCTAGGTGCTAGGTGTGCTCACTGTTACTCATGGATATCTTAGGTTTATTTTTCTGAGAAGAGGATTAAGAATATATGTGTGATAACATAAAAGTCACATACACAAATTTGTATATTTTTCTATGTATTTCTTTGTGTGTGAATGTTGACCTAAATATCTAATTTAATACTGTAAGGTTTACTATCCTTCTGAGGTTTGTTATCTATAACTCTTTTCTCCAACAGTGAGAAACAGCTTTTATATCCATAATAAGTACGTATTAGTTTTAAAGTTAAAGATCAGTATCTTCAGTATAGAATAAGTATGTTAGTTTTAAAGTTGAAGATCAATATCCCAGGAAATACATTTCTAACTAATACATGATATATGTAAAGTTTTTTTTTTCTTTAAGTTCAGAGTATCTGGTCAAAATAATCTCATATATTGAAGAAAGATTTTTCTCCAAAAGTAATATTTAAGCTGAGAGCTGTAGGAAAATTATTCAGTGTAGGAAAGGGGTAGAAAACTGGGAAAGTCTAAGAGAAGAAACTTTTTAATTTTATAAACAGAAAAATAACCAGTGTGATATCTGTATGTGGTTCCCTAGAGCAGTTAACTAATGTACCCCGAAAGCAGGACCTGTGACATAGGAATTGTGACAATGACATTATGGTTGTACTTGAGTACCAACAAATTGTTTCAGCTCCTTTGTCTCATAAAAATCTCTAAAGCAAAATTAATATGCATTGAAATGATATTGCCAGTCTGTAACTGGCAATAAGCATAACTATCAAATGATCTTCCATGTAATTAGTATGATATTTTGCTTCTCCCAGACCAAGGTAAATAACAGAAGAGAGGTTAACTTATAGTTGTTTTTTCAGAAATAAAAATCTCAGTTTGGTAAACATTATTATAAGTTTCAGTATTTATTTATTTATTTGGAGAAATACAGAACAAAAATAATTTGAGGCAGCTCAACAAACAGTGACTAAAAAATTCCTAAAGAGAAATCTTAATTATAATCCTCTGGAACTATAGGAAGAGAAACAGATCAACTTGAAGACAATAAACAAAATGTAAGTAAAACAAACATATTGGGAAACTTAAATATCCCTTGTTAAATGAGTCAGGGACAATCAAGTATAATACTACTTTTCTTGCTTGGTTTGTGATATAAAAATAAATGATGTCTGGCTATTGTGACTTATTCTTTTTATGACTATTATAATACTAACTCTGTCCCTGAATAGGATTCACTGCACAACTTTACCTAAACTATCCCCTTGTGTAGAGTCCAAAGTTTCTATAAATCCTTTCTCTTTCCTGTTAAATCCCAGCTGTATTCTTTTTTTTTAAGGATTTATACAATTAATTTAATCCTGCTTCCTAATTAGAATAAGTTATACTCCATGTTTTTATAGTATGTCAAAATACAGTCTACTCTCATATATATCTAAAAAGAAAAAAATTATATAGGATTTGTTCAGTTAGTGAGCTAGCTCTGCTCTTAACAGTAATGTTGCTTCCATTCATTATGATTCATTTCAATCATGAGACTAAAAGAAAGATTTTGAATTCCAGTACTCAGATTTTAATAAACAAATTTGTAAATTCCGTGACAAACAGAGGAATAGGAAATAGGATGCCGGCAGGCACCTTGACCTTTGCAAGATGGAGGGACTCCCTCTCAACAGTAAATAAGGAAGAATTCTTACACTTAAGAGTCATGGTGGATTATAGTGGTGTTAACATAGCAGTGATGATGTTCTTCTTTCCTTTATTTCTTAGTTTCTTCCATTTACTACTTACCAGCATTAGTTATGATCATTTTAGTTCACTAACTACTTTGGATTTTTGAGACATAAAAATGCAATTAACTGAAAAATACAAATGCTTTCACATCTTCAATGCCAAAATCTTGAAATGAAAGAATAAGGGTGAAGGAAACATTCAACTATTGAAGGAACTGAGTAGTTCCAGCTACTGACAGGACTTCCAAAGAATTGCCTCTTTAAATTGACTGTGCAGGAGAATCCCACAAGCCCTATTGTGAAGGAAGGAGTGTGTATGTGTATGTGTTTTCTGGAAGGTTGTGGGGAGAGGGGTAGTGTGTGTACCTACAGGGGATAGAAAGGCATTTTTGCTTTTTTCTACAAAGAAGAAGGGCACGTATCCTAAAATACCTTTTTTTGCTTGAAACCTGTGGAGGCTGCTTTCACAAAGAATAAAGGGACTGGGTGAAATCTTAAATTGGTTCTAAGAGGCCTGGGGACAGTTGGTATAAACATCATTTGGATTCTCCAGCCTCTTTTTATAAATCCAAATAGCACATGAAGTCTTTCAGTGAAGTTTCTGGTTGCCAGATGATTGCTCTCTCTTCCATAAAATAATTCATGATTATATTGGTCTGAAGCACTTGCTTTGAATTAGAATTGGATAAATCTGAAATTTGGTAGACATACATTTTACGAGCTAGTACACAAATATTTTACATTAAAAAATGTTATCAGTAGAAATTTCAGATAGTGCATAGAAAACAGATGTTTTTCAAGTAATTTATAATTATGTAATCAGCAAAATATAGTATAATTTTGTCCTTGGCATATCAACTTTATTTTTATATTTTCTTATCTCTTCTAATAATTCAGGTAATATGTTCTAATTGATCAAGATTTTATACAAGTTGAAAATATTTGTGAATACACCATTCAAAGCACAAAAATTTCACAAGCTCTTGATTTTGGAAATAATTTAAAATAAATAAAACTGAGTATTTAAGAGTTTTATCCTCCTAAAACATTCAATTCAATCTGTTCTTTTTTTGTTTGAGACAAGATAGTGTTCTGTTGCGCAGATATCAAACTCTTGGACTCAAGTAATCCGCCTGCCTCAACCTTCCACCAACTCAGTCTTGAGAAAAATATAATATCTTCTTTTACATTTCTGTAGCTAGTGTTTCTATTTAATATTCACAAACCTGTATAAAGACACAATGAATTCCAGTTTTCCCAGCACCATTTGCTGAAGAGGATATCTCCATTGTATGTTTTTGGCTCCTTTGTCTAATATGAGGTAACTGTATTTATGTGGGTTTGTCTCCATGTCTTCTATTCTATACCCTTGATCTGACTGTCTGATTTCGTGCCAATACCATGCCATTTTTGTTACTATTGCTCTGTAGTATAGTTTAAGGTCTAGTATTGTGATACCTCCTGCTTCACTTTTTCTGCTCAGTATTGTTTTGACCATTCAAGGTCTCTTATTCTTCCAGATGAAGTTCATGATTGCTTTCTCTATTTTTATGTGGGGAAAAAGGCACACTTTTACATTGCTGGTGGAGTTGCAAATTAGTGCAACCACTCTGGAAAGCAGTGCAGACAATCCTCAGAAAACTTGGAATGAATCCACCTTTTGACTTAAAATTAGCATACTATAGTAACAGAGCCACATCAATGTTTATAGCAGCTCAATTCACAATAGCTAGATTGTGGAACCAACCAGATGCCCTTCAACAGATGAATGGATAAAGAAACTCTGGTGTATGTACACAATGGAATATCATTCAGTCATAAAGAAGAATAATATCATGTCATTTGCAGATAAATGAATGAAATTGGAAAATATCATGCTAAGTGAAATAAACTAATCTCCAAAAACCAAAGGCCAAATGTTTTCCCTGATAAGTGGATGATGATATATCATGGGGGTGGGGAGGTGAGACAAGAATGGAGGAACTTTAGATAATGTAGAGGGAAATGAGAAGGGATATGAAAAATGGTGGAATGAGACAAACATTATTAACCTCGGTACATGTACGATTATATGAATGGTATAAATCGACATTGTGTACAACCATAGGAACATAAAGATGTACCCCATTTGTGTACAATGAATCAAAAATGCAGTCTTTAAAAATAAAAAAATAATTTAAAAAATAAAGAATAAAAGGACACAATGAAAGAGATAAATAAATATCAAATGTGGAGTCACAATGCATTTAAAAAACATCTCTATCACTTAATGCCTTTGGAAAATTCCTTAATCTCTGGATATCAGTCTTTTGTAAAATATTACTAACTATTGCAGAGTTACATGGAATCATCAATGACAGTACACCCAAAAGCACACTACAAAACTTCTTAATTGTGCAGCAAAGTTTTAAAAAGGGCTTGATGTTTTTCTAGTGTATATTCTTTAGGAAAACAATAGTAAACATACCTCCTAAAATTTTTATCACAAGGGGTAGGAAAAGTTATGGGATCTTTGATTTACAGCAATTATTTGTTGAAAGATGCTTAAGATAAATAATCACTCCTTCTTGCAAATTCTACTGGCCGATATAAATGGTACATATGACCAGAGCTGTCCATAACTTTGAAATATTTTAACCAGAATGTCTGTGCTTCATCTAGCATATATAGTGGCTATAAAAATAAATAAAACTAAGCAACCAAACAAAGAAAAAAAACACAACCCCTTGAAATTTGGGACATGTGAGATTAAAATGGTATATTTTATTATTTCATGGTCAAATTGTTGCCCATTTGTATGAGATACACACACACACACACACACACACACACACACACACACACACACACACATTTTCTTACCACAATATCTACTCAGTGAACTTATCCTAACACTGAAATCTGGAATTATGCATTAGATATATATAAAAATGCATGTCTGCTATTGCCTAGACCTAAGGCACCATGTCCTCTTTCATAGCAGATGTAATGGTTGTCTAATTTGTCTCATTGCCTCATTACTGTCCTCTGCAATCCACTTTCAACACTGCTGTCTCTCTGCTTCCTGCTACTCTGTGGATTCCAGCTGGTTCACTTCTACATTTCCAAATCCTCATCATTTTCCCTCCTTATCTGGATGACTCACTTCACTATCTGTGATCCAGTCACACCATCTTAACATTGTTCCATTACCTTCTCCAACTTTTTCCTCCCAAAGACCTTACTGAGCATGCAGTTTTCTCTGTCTATGCATTTCTTTCAAACTGATCAGTGCCTTACTTTTTGATAAAATGTGGTATTGTATTAATCCCATATTCTGGGCTGGGGATGAAGCTTAGTGGTAGACCATTTGTCTAGCATGGATGAGGCCCTAAGTAAAATCCCCCACACCAAAAACAAAACAAAACAAAAAAATTCCTACTTTTATGATGAATGAATATGATGATTTTTCAAAGTAAACTGAAACAAATAGTCAAGTCTTTTAGGTGTTCACTAAAGGCATTTGTTGAGATTGGAAATTATGAACTACTTTCTTTCCCTGAGAAATAAATGTGATGAAGTATTCAGAGAACAACAAGTAAATGACTCTTCGAGGAGTTGTATATCAAATATAAGATGAATGTGGGACCAATTCTGTCCTCCCAAATGTTCATGAGGCTAAACCTTTCATGTAAAACAAATATATTCTGAGGAATGCTCAAAGTATTATTCTATTGATTTTCAACACAACTGCATGTCTGAATACTTAATATCTACTCTGTAGCTTTAGAATCTGTTTTAGGCAATCATTTACCCAAAGGTCAAGGAAAGAAATCTAAAGTAAAAGACAATATGTAGCTCATGAACTGACTTCCATAACAAGACTCCTAAAGCACAAGAAGTAAAATCGAGAATCAATAAATGGGATGGATTCAAACAAAAAAGCTTCTTCACAGCAAAGAAATAATCAAGAATGCGAAAGGAGAGCCTGCAGAATGGGAGAAAATCTTTGCCACCTTCACCTCAGATGTAGTGTTAATTTCCAGGTTATATAAAGAACTCAAGAATCTTAACACCAAATAAACAAATAAACCAGTCAGTAAATGGGTAAAGGAACTGAACGATCAATTCTCAGAAGAATAAATACGATTGGTCAACAGACATATAAAAAAATGTTCAACTTCTCTAGCAATTAGAGAAAAGAAAATTAAAACCGCACTGAGACTCCATCTCACTCCAGTCAGAATGGCTATTATCAAGAATATGTTGCAATGAAAATTGTTGGGGAAGTTGGGAAAAAGGTAGATTCATACATTACTGGTGGGATTGCAAATTGTTGCAATCATTCTGGAAAGCAGTATGGAGATTCCTCAAAAAACTAGAGATGGAACCACCTTTTGACCCAACTACTCATCTCTTTGATTAATATCCAAAAATTTAAAATCAGCATACTACAGTGATACAGCCATATTAATGTTTATAGCAGTTCAATTACAATAGTAAAGTTATGTAACCAACCTAAATGCCCTTCAGCAGATAAATGGATAAAGAAATTGTGGTATATATACACAATATAGTGTATGTTACTCAGCCATACTCAGCTCTAAAGAAGAATTATTTTATAACATTTGCAAGTAAATGGATAGAGCTGGAGACTATCATGCTAAGTGAAGTCAGGCAGCTGCAAAAAACCAAAGGCAAAATGTTTTCTCTGATATGTGGAAGCTAAACTACAAAAGCAGGGAGAGGGCAAGAAAAAGAAGTTAAGTAGATTAGGCAAAGGGCGATAAAGGAAGGGAAAAGGAATAGGAAAAGGAATAGGGGGTAAGAAAAAGAACAACAGTGGAATGAATCCAAAACATTTTCCCACGTACTTACATAAAAACACCATAGCGAACACCACCATCATGTACATCTGTAATAATGGGGTCCTAACTAGAATAAGATATATAGTCCATGCTTGCACAATTATATCAAAATTAATCCTACTATCATGTTAAACTAAAAAAAAAAAAAAAAAAACCAAAACAATTATTTTTTAAAAAGCAAAAGACAATATGAGTCATTGATTTCTAATAGAAGAGGTGAACATCAGTGTGTTCTTAGAGATACTTTCGGCATTAAAGCCAAAAAGCATCGAAGCATGGCATGAATCTCTGTAAGCAAGAAAAAGTAAGAATTTAATCAGACTTTAGATGCCATTTTACTTGCAGAAAGGATGCATGTGTTTGAATTTTACTTGTTCTTTATGTCATTTATAGAATGTTTCTTCTTAGTAGACTAGTATTTAAGCCTAATTTGCTTTATGAAATCTTACAGGAAATTTTTTGGTTTTGTGACATAAAGTACTAATCTTAACCAATCATTGTCTTTTTTTCTTGTGGCCCAGTATATTAAATATGCATTATTTGAAGCTTTTAATTGGTATTGAAAATGTTTTATAATAGGACTGTAATTACATTAGATGCCTTCACTCACGCATACATTAGCCACAAGCACATTATTAGGTGAATATACATATGTGCATTTTCTGGTCATTATGCTAGCATCCAAATATGACTAGTGCTCCAATAATGAATAGTAATTTTGTCTTAATACATCATTAAATCATCTTATTATATGGTTTTGAAAGAAATACTTTTAAGTTATTGCCTAATCTTCCTAAACTATATACATTCACGGGAGCTCTTGTTTTATTAGTCAAAATGTGGCCATCATAAACTTCATTTACTCTACAAAAAAATAATGATGTACAAATAATGATGTACGTAGGAACCGCTGAGCTGCCAAGTAATATGGACCATTCTCCACGTGACTGGAACTACTTCATATGATTGAGATCATATTCTATGAAGACCTTAAAGGTTTCTTTTATCTTTCCTTCTTTGCAACTTTACTTTCTTCTTTGATTTCCTTCTTCTTTTTTTTTTCTGTTCCTCAATATTCTCACACTTTCTCTTGCTTTTTTTTCCCCTCTTTTCTATCAAGATTTTGTTTTATCTGCCACAATCTGTTTTCACTTCTTGTCGTCAACAATATCTTTGTTTCTACTCTAATCTTCCGTAAAGAGAGCAAATAAAAGATCGTGTGTTTTATAATTATTTCCAAAATCAAGTTAAATCGATTTGAATATTTGAATAAACAATCTTTACAAACTCTCTTCTACATTAAAGTACATGAGTGTTTGTATATGGCCTTTATAATGTCAACTTTAATTGTCCAGAAGGCATTTTTGATCTCTATTTAAAATTTTATATGAAGGTACAGATATTTTCTACATAATGAAAACATTTTTGAGTAACGAAATTTTTATATATATGCATATGTTGTTTAATATATATTTGATGCATATATAATAAATAAAATGTATATACTTTATATAAATGTATATACTTTATATAACTATTAATGCATGCATGTGCACACATACATGTGCACGCATATATGTACTGATTTAAATCTATTTTGAAAAATCAATATTAATTTTTAGTTCATGAATATTTTTAGAGTGAAGAACAATTTTATAGCTGATAAATAATCAAATTGATTGTCAATGTAATAAACAGCCAATTTTACTGCAAAATGATTAACAGTATTCATAGCAAGTAGTTTAGATTATGTGAAATATTTTAAAGTTAGAAAATATATTGGTACTTTCTAGGTTCTGGGCATTGTGCCACCTAGTAACTGTAGGAGACAACTTTAATTGGTGAGGCTCCTGACCTTCAGGCGTTATTTGCAAGCTGGGAGTTTGAAAACTACAGAGAAGATATAACTTTCAAGTATCTGTGGTAGAACAGGTAGGAATTCTGTATTGTCAGCATTTCATTGCTATAAGGGCTAGTAGCTGCAGAATTAGAAGTACCCAGGATATAGGGCACATTATGTAGTATGTTTCTGGAATTGCAAGTAGTTCAATAAATACCACAATCCTTTCTCTCTCTCTCTCTCTCTCTCTCTCTCAGATCTGTGTCAACAGAGTATCTTTATCTGAGTACTTGTTTGTTTTTAATAGAAAACTCCATTATTGTTGTTATGTATATCGTGTGTTAGCGTTTTGTCACGGTTCCCAAAGAAACTGACATAAACAACTTAAAAGAAGGAAGAATCATTTTTTAATTATTTTAATTTTTTTTTTTTTTTTTTTTTGCAGTGCCGGGGATTTGAACCCAGGGCCTTATGCTTGCAAGGCCAGCACTCTAGCAACTGAGCTATATCCCCAGCCCCAGGGAAGAATCATTTTGACTCACAGTTTTAAAAGTTTTATTCCATGGTCAACTGGCTCCATTACTTTGGAGGCAGAGAGCCCTGGAAGAAGGGCATAGCGGAGAAGGCTGTTTAGCTCATAGCAGACAGGAGGATATGGGGAAAAGGAAAGAGGGAAGGAGAGGAAAGAGAGGGGAAAAGCGTGGGTGCAAGGAGTAAAAAATTCTTTTGCAGGGTATGTCCTCAGTGTGAACTTCCTCCAACTAAGCCCCACCTCCTAACATCTCCACCATCTCCCCATAATGCCATCAAATTATTACTCTATTAGTGAATTAATGCACTGATGAGGTCAGTGTCCTTAAGATCCAGTCACGTCTCAAAAGCCCCACCTCCAAACGTTGCTGCATTGAGGCTCAATCTTCCAACACTTGAGCTTTAGGGGAACACATCATATCCAAACCATAACACATAATAATGTATTAGACACATAGAGGACACCTGTAAACAAAACTTACATTAATTGGAATGTGATATGATGAAGCAAATGACTGTCCATGAAGATTATGTAACTATTTCCCCCCCTAGAAATATTTCCACAGTGGGAAGAAGCTAGTTTTTTGTTCTGTTCCTATTTCAGGTATTTATTGAATTTTTTTGTTAGCTAGCTACTTGTTAGTAGAGTTGTTTTAGTTTAAAATAGGTTGCAATCGGGTATATATTTGAAGTATTTAGAAAGGAAAATGTCATAAGGCATAATCTTACCTATTGTTTTTAAGTCTTGCCTTTATCCCTATCTAGCTACCTGACCCTGGACAATAAATTCAATCATGCTGGTTTCTGATGTCTTCCTCTTTATGAAAAGGCATTGGTGGTATCAATGATCCTCTTGAAATTCTCTGAGTCATGGTGATTAGTTCCTCTGTTTTGTTGTGGTCCAAATTGATGCCCAAGTAAAAAAGTTCCCCATTCACTCACCCTTACATTTTTAAACAGTGGGATTTATAGAGATTGTGACAGGTCTCTGCATTTTCCTCTTGTTATCTGTATGAGCATCTTCTTTGAATGTTAATAGAAATGTGAGTTCATGTTGAGCCTGCTCATTAGATTTGTTTACATAATGATTTCAATTAAAATGCTCCGGCAAAATAGTAATAGAATTATCACTTATTGAAGTAATTGAATTCACCAGACATTTTATCTATATTGTAATTAAGCAAGGTAAGCTGTTTCCTTCTCATCTTGTAAATGAGAAAAATTATTTTTCATAGTTGCTTGATTTATGTTATATGTATTATACTACAACTTTAAAAAAATACCAAAAATAATTCTTAGTTGTCTCTGATATTAAAGTTTTGGAAAATATATTTGACTTCAACTCAGAGTTGTACAGAGATCAAACTGATATTATCACATAATTTGCTCTTGAGAAATGGAGTCAGTCATATATCCTATGAACTATGACTATGTTTGACTGTTGGATTTGTGAAGTTTTTCCCATCCCTTCATCTCTATCCAACCTTTGCCCATAAGTTCTATATTTTTCATTGTTTATTACTCTTTGTATCTTCCAGTGACCTCATGTCAATCATGAAACATCTAATAAAAAAGGAAAAGTATTATTGTACTTTTGTCACTCAACTCACTAAAATATAGTGAAAAATGACATAACAGAGTGTCGAGGTGCATGAATTATAGGGATGGGATTTGGGCCTTTGAGTCCAGGATCCAAGACTTTATAAGCTTGTGATCTGTTTAAATTAAGTGAAATCTCTACACATTAACGTCCTTACTTGTACAGTGGGATGATAAGAGTAATATCTAACTTGAAGCTTTTGAGATGAGTTAACTTTATGAAGAACAAGCTTTGGATACAATAAGCTAGGTGATTATATTCATTGTTTTTATAGCAATGGAAGCCTGTGATTCTTTTAGCTGTTCCATTAATTTGAGCTTCCCATACTTGCAGTTATAACAATTTATGTGTTTTGAAGTTTATTTCTAAGTTCCGGAATTACTCTCCTCAGTTTAACTGACCTCATCTGATACCACTTCTATGCTTCATTCTGATCTTAGCATCTCTGACTCTAAATTGTCATCTGACTCATACAGATTTCATGATTTCACAGATAACTTTGGAGTTGTGATGCTTGTACTGCACCAAATGTTTTGTTAATCCAGCCATAATTTCTCAGAAGGAAATCTTGGAACATCACTTTTCTTTGTCCAATTTTATTATATTGGCTCCGTCTATAATGGGAGTGAACTCTAAAAATACCAAGAACTCTGAGCTCCAGGAAATAGGTTCCACCCCCTTAGAACACCCCGGCATGTTTAGAATGTGGATGATGGAGGCACAATGTGTTGGTTAATGGGAAATTCATCAACAAGATGGTGCACACTGCTTATATTTGATTATAGATTCTCTACCTTGAAAAAAGTGTTAGATGTTATATTTTCACTGAATGGTCATAATAATGCCTTTTGATGAATAGATTTAATATGTATTAAAATTGATTATATTTCAAGCTCTGTTAAGTTTAAGAAATTTAACTATTAGTGTTTGTGTATATGTGTATGCACATGTTTGTGTGTGTATGTGTGTGTGTGTGTACATTTGGTTCAATATAAAGGTTGCATCAATGTCACACTACTCTTTATTAGATAGCATAGACCAAGAAAATCTGGGAGAATCATGGCTGACACAGAAACACCAAGAAGGGAAGACTTCTGTTTTTTTTTTTTTTTTTTTTTTTTTTCCCCCTAAGTTCTATGCAAAAGTAGAAAAATATAGACATATTAAGTATTTTAGAGACATTTGTTCTGTGTAAGGGACTATGTTGACATTTGTGTATTTTCTGTATGCTTAATTAAACAGTTTTTTTGTGTCTGAATTGTGTGTCTGGTGCTTCCTTTGTAATTCTCTCACTGGGTGACACAGTTATTAATAGATATGATTTGCTATTTTGGTTACACTAATGATATGTACAACAAAACAGGGACAAGACATGGATGTCATAGGAGTCATCTATAGAAGTAGATATGACATGGCAGACACAGCCATAGAAGTGGTACCATTTGTTAATTCATGTTGGACATCTTCAAGCCTGACTGTGTCCAATATTACATTTGATATATCAGATGTCATTTGGTTAGACAGCTCAGGTCAGGATGGACCATGGAGAGCTTTCCATATTTCCTAAGGACAGATAATTCAGAAACGACTTCCCCATAAAACAGATATCTATAGGGAATTATACAGCATTGCTCCAAAATTCTAGAACCTTGCATTTTGATTACCCTGTAGGGGTCCACCAAAGCCTCTATATGGCATCCTCCTCATCAGATACTCCATAAAATTCATCACTGCCTCTTGCATTTACATAGTCCATGTGGCAGAAAGGCTTTCCTAGCATCCAGTACTCATTGCTCTGACTTGTTTGCTTTGGGCCTCACTCAGAAGTGGGACCTTTGGATTACTTGGTAAATGAGCTGGAATAGCATGCTCACCCAATGTATTTCTTCAAAATTCAAAGTCTAAATGTAGAGCTTTAATAGAGCTGTATCTACAATATGTAATATATGTGTGCTGCATAAGTACATATATGTTTATAATTTCACAACATGCTAAGTCTTTAGATTACTGTATGTTTTTCCCACCCTTCGGTTCATCTAAATTTTATGAGATATCTAAGCTAGTTAACTATTTTTGGCTCATCAGCTTCAATCTGCATAACATCATCAATTTAATGGATACTTATGGTAATAAGGAAGAGAGAGGAATCAAGATCCCTGTAGGCTATATTATAATGTATTTGAAACTTCTCTGGAGTAGAAGAATGAAACTGTGTTAGAGAACCTGCTAACTGTATGAAAATGGTTCCTGATATCCTTATAATAGGCAGGAAAAGAAAAAAAAATGATATTCAGCAACTAAACACTTGAATACCAGATGCCAAGCTATCTCACCTGCAGCAGTGGTTAAAATGAAAAGCACCCCTCAATTATAATAACCCACTGCCTTTCTCGCTTATCCTTTGCCACAAAGGAAAATAAGCAAGTAGAATTAGAACGAGAGCAGAATCACCAATCCAAAGTAATTAGAATTTGAGTGGGTGCAATAATCACCCAGGCTTTCTAGAATGGCAGCACTGCTTTTGGCTTATTCTTCTGGTAGTTAGGGACAACTCTGGGGGCTTCCACAGATCCTTTTCTGCCATGGTAGCCTGTATATTTACAAGTCAAGTAATACATGTACTGTTTCTGTCAATTCCTGGGTATATCTGTTCCAATTATACATGTAAGATCTGAGAGAGTGACTATTACATTGGTTTGGAGTCCCACCGGTCCCAGCAGCAAGCTCAGCTTGAGGCAGAGGCATTATTCACATGACTCTTATAATCCCCTACACTGTCTGTGGGACCATAAGTGCCCCTTTTACTTTCAGAAATCAGTGTTAGTTCTAAGTCAATTCCCTATTTTATTTAAAAACTATAGTTATTTTTTCTTTCTCAGATCGAATCATCCTGATACAGGATCAAGATTTCACTATGGAAAGACTAGGAGAAAGACTTACAGATCATAATTTTAACATATTTTCCTCAGAGGACTCATCCTCTTTTCTTTAAAAATTATAACAACATACACAGATTCAAACTTGGACAACAGTATAAAGCAAAAAATTTCCACCCTAGTCAGTAAGCGTGAGCTTTACCCAGACCATGAGCTGTCAAGTACAAATTTCAGAGTCTGACCATTTATTTCAGTCCCAGGGATATCATGATAAATTAGCCAACATTAAAAATCGCTGTACGTCTCTGCTGCCCTTCACAGTAAGCATGACAAAACTTGTTGTAGTTCAGTGTAAACATCACTTTCCCCCAACAGCTCTGGTATCCATCATCTCCATTTAATTCCAGAACTCATTTGATGATAACAGTTACCACTGCCACTCGTAGCTTGTAGAGAACAGCTACTACAGAGGTCTTTAAGAAGTCTCCTGTCCTGCTTACCAACACAAGTTTTAAAGCTGTAGTGAAGAAACTGTCCAAGACACAAAGTTAGGCATTGGGTAGGCAGTCACCCAATGTATCCACCCCAGCATTGCAACCTCAGCTTGCTCTTGGATGCTTTCCTCCTTTTCTGCCATGGTAGCCTGTATATTTGGAGTAAGCCTGTCCAAGAGAACTCCTGTAATGAAAGGGTTGTTCTGCATCTGTGTTATCTAGTATGGCCATCATTAGTTATATTTTACTCCCGGACACTTACAATTTGACTAATACAACCAAACAAGGGAATTTAATTTAATTTATTCTAATTAATTTTTGGACAGGGGGATACCAGGAATTGGATTCAAGGACACTCCATCACCAAGTAAACATCCCCAGTCCTATTTTGTATTTTATTTAGAGACAGGGTTTCCTTGAATAGCTCAGCACCTCTCATTTGCTGAGGCTGGCTTTGTATTCATGATCCTCTTTCCTCAAACTCCAGAACTGCTGAGATTACAGGCATGCACCACCATGCTAGGCAATTCTAATTATTTTAACTGACCAGGTGTATTTAATATTATCATGTTAAAAAATACAGAGCTATAGTATACCAAGGAAGTTCTGGCATTATGTTTGATTTGGCAGAATTATGTTTGATTTGACATTTCAGGAACAAAACAAGCAAATAGTTACAAGACTTTCAACTGCTTTCCCAAACACAATGAGGTCAGACACTGATAAATGTGTTTATATCAATAATATTTGGCTTAATTCAGCATTATCTTCACCATGATTCAGCAAACTTTGAATCTGTCATGTATTTTAATCTAGTCGAATCAAGAAGTCAATTTCAGATTCCTATTATTAAAGTTCTACTTCCTGGGAAACCACTTCTGGTGTTAATCATGGCTTCATTCAAACTCCCATCAGGAAAAAAAAAGATTTCACAGTCACTATGAATGTTAGTTAATAATAGATTCATTTATGGGAAGTAGACCTTTCAGAATTGTTACAAAAAAAAAAAAAATACCTTCTAGAACAGGAAATTGGAAATTCAGAAAAAGAGTAACTGACCTAATTTCCTTAGACACAGGTTGAATGGACTAGCTGAGGAGTTTCCCAGGAAATCTGAGGTTCCCAACACCTTCAGACACTGAAATGAGCCTGTGAAGGAAAGCTTTGGAGAGAGCTCTGGGAAGCTGTGGCCCTGTTAATCATCGCATTTGTGAATCTGCACATAAGTGTCTGCAGATGGGATTTGAACCACTATTTATTAATAGGGCTAATGATTGGGCAGATGAGGGGGACATAAGCAGAGAAGAGGAAGGATAGGTCAGGACCAGGTGTTCACTTTGGATCTGAATATCTGACGATGAAAATCAGAGATTAATGGCTGCTGCTTCATTTACATCTTGAAAATCTCATGAAGCCTTCTTTGTTGGCAAAATCTAGCCTGAAAAAATCCACATACAAGGAAATGGTTATGGGAGCTGAAATTACCAGGTTGAGCAATTTGACCTTATTCAAATTCAGCACACTTCCCCATTTGATTACATATTTCTTAGATTAACATCAACATATTCAGAATGATACCTGTCTCACAGATGAGATGAGAAATTGATGGCAGTTGGCCAGAAGTGAGGAGATACAGATAGTGCTTGGTGGCAAGAACTCCAAACTGGGTTTATCTTTAATACTGTGAGGACAGCTCCTGACCCTTGCTGTGACTTAGTCTCTGTGTTGAACAAGAATACTGTTATAATGGTGCTTGATAATCCAATAGCACCCATAAATCTGAAAACATTCCATAAACTTCTGATTTATAGTGCATATCTACAATAGTTATATATTTACTTAAGAAATTTCAAGGTTACAGCTGACTGGGACCAAATGCTATATTTAGTCAAAGGTAGGACAATGGCATTCTATCTTATGGGTTCATTAGAATCAGGACCAGGAAAAGCTATGTTATACATTTTCACCATGAATTGCAAACTCAGGAGCTGCCAGACTTCATGGCTCTGTTGTGGAACACATAAGGGAAGCGAATTGATCTGCCTTGGGAATAAAAAAAAAAAAAGTCAATCTAAAACTGATTTGCTGGAAGTGTGGTGTCTATAGAAAAGGAATTACTCCTCATCATTTGTTAGTCTCCAATTTTAATTTAATTGAATCGTTCACGTCTGTCTTGTTACCATACAAAACTCTTATCTGTTCGTTTTTGTTTTTGAAAGTGTTCCCGTGCTATGCATCAATTAGCTTGGATTTGTTTTTATTAAAAATGTCCTATAACTGGCCCTGGTAAAGGTATAATCCCAGCACACAGGTATAAACCCAGCTACTCAGCACATTGCAACAGGATTGCTAATTCAAGGCAAACCAGAGCAACATGGCAAGATAAAAATTTAAAAAGGACTAGGATAGAGCTTAATGGTTGAGCAAGTGTGAGATCCTGAGTTTGATTCCCTGAACTTCACAAAAATATATAAATAAAAATATTCTAATATGGCTCCAATAATTGAATTCTTCCATATAGTAATAAAATGGACAATAACTGGGAAATCATTTATCAATATATTTTATTCTAGTGGGTAATACAACCATTCCAGTTTCTCAAGATTGCCTGTATAATACAGCTCATAAAGATGAGTCAGAGATGTTATTATATGTACAATTAAAGCAGGATTAGATTTTGCAATGCCAATGAGTTAGTCTAACATAGTTGTTAAAAGACCCAACTCTGGAGTCAAATGACATTGGTCCAAGTCTTGCCTCCTCATCTCATCAACTGTAAAACCTTGGAAACTTATCTTTATTCCTTATTTCTCTTCTGTGAAACAAGAGGTTGATATTAGCACCAGCCTGACAGAGCTGTTGCCCAGATTGCTTGTGTTAATATATATAGCACAGAAAGAATATATTGCACATTTAATCTGCTAAACAGTATTATTATTTTTAATCTTATGTCTTTATTCTCAATTAAAGTAATTTTTATATTAGGTAGAATAAATTAAAAACTTTTGATAAGATGTCATTATGAAAAGATGATGTTAAATACATGGCATTTCAGAATCATTATTTTTCATATATGTCACCTATTTTATACATATGTGTGTGTATGTGTGTGTGTATATATATATATATGTACAGACATACATACACACATATATATTCCAGCATAAAATATTTTTAAAAATTATTATTTGCTGCTGACACTTCAGCCTTTTGATTTTTCCTAAGAAAATTATGATTATAGTATGTTGATTTTAAGTCCTTTGGGTATTAACCGAGGAGTGGGATAACTGGGTCAAAAGGTGGGTCCAATCCAAGTTTTCTGAGGATTCTCCACACTGCTTTCCAGAGAGGTTGCATCAATTGGCAACTCCACCAGCAATGTAAAATTGTGCCTTTTCCCCCACATCCACACCAAAATCTATTATTTTTTGTGTTCTGGAACCAACCTAGATGCCCTTCAACAGATGAATAGAGAAAGAAACTGTGGTATATATATACACAATGGAATATTATTCAGTCATAAAGAAGAATAATATTATGACATTTGCAAATAAATGGATGGAATTGGAGAATATCATGCTAAGTGAAATAAGCCAATCCCAAAAAACCAAAAGCCAATAAGAGGAGAATGATATATACTGGGGGTGGGGAGTGAGAGAAGAATGGAGGAACTTTGGATTATGTAAAAGAAAATGAGAGGGAGGGGGTATGAAAAATGGTGGAATTACCCTATGTACATGTATGATTATACGAATGGTATGAATCTACATCATGTACAACCATAGAAACAAAATGATATAACCTATTTGTGTACAATGAATAAAAAAAATGATTGTAAATACAGAAGTACTGAGAGTGTGATAGAGAGAAGTCAGAGAGAGAGCAAGTGCGCAGGGATGGAAGGAAGGAAGGGAGGAAGGGAGGAAGGGAGGAAGGGAGGAAGGAAGGAAATAGTTCAAAGGTGTAGGAGATATAGCCACATCAATGTCCACAGCTGCTCAATTCACAATAGCCAGATTGTGGAACCAACCTAGATGCCCTTCAATTGATGAATGTATAAAGAAACTGTAGTATATATCATGCTAAGTGAGATAAGCCAATCTCAAAAAACAAAGGATGAATGATCTCGCTGATAAGCAGATGATGATACATAATGGGGGGTAGGAGGGAGGCGAGAATGGAGGAAGGAGGGACTGTATAAAGGGAAAAGAGGGGTGGGAGGGGTGAGGGGAAGGAAAAAATAACAGAATGAATCGAACACCATTAACCTATGTAAATGTATGATTACACAAATGGTATGCCTCTACTTCATGTGCAACCAGAGAAACAAGTTGTACTCCATTTGTTTACCATAAAAAAAAAAAAAGATGTAGTCAAGCAGGTATCAAAAGAATCTGTCTATGGTCTATGAATTTTTACATCGAAGACACTTGCATTATACAGACAGAAACAATGCAATACTCAAATATGGCAATATAGTTAGACAGGTGTATTGTTTGTAAAATGGTTTCTTTACTATAGCTTAAGTGATTTGATAATTCATTGCTTTTAATTTTCTGTAGTACAGAAACCAGTGATACTTACAATTTAGGTTATATAGAATAATATTTCCAGTCTTCTAGCAGTTTTACATAAGCTAGCCTGTAGTTACGCAGCATGCCTGTAAATATTATTTTTTAGCTATATAATTCAATGGAAGTTTTTTTGTTTGTTATATCTTACACTATGTATTTTTGCACACCCTAAATTTTTATTGTGTCTTTGTCAGTATATACATCTAAGTTCTTAACACTTATCTCCAGAAATAAGATATGTAAGATGAGAGAAAACAAGAGGAAATATCATCACAGACATATTTTTGCGTTTCCTTTTCCAGGACCTCTACAAGCAATGATTTGATTTTCATCTCCTTGGTACACTTTTACAAAATTCTATGAGTCCTAGAATGATTTCTCAGAACTATAATGAACTTTAAAAATTTTATTGCTGCAGACACCTCTGCAGTCACGTAGAAGCCTTTTCTCTGGGTGTAGCTGCTGCACGTGCCAGGAGGTCTTTTCCCTGGGCACTCCACTGCCTCCTGCTGTTGCCAGGAGCACCTCTCTCTGGCCGTGGCTACTGCCTACCCCTGCCTGGAGGCAGTTCCTACCATCACCTGGAGACCTCTCTGGCCACTGCTACCACAAGTGCTGCTGCCGCCCACTGGTTCTCTGGGTTCTCTGGGTGCCCAATGATCCAACACCCATTGCTGCTCACCTATTGCTGATGCTGCCCAAAGATTTACTGCCAGAGTGCCTGCAGGTTTGGTTACACACAGTCCCCTCCATCTTGGGACACTGGCCAGTGCCTGGAGGCCAGGAGTCAAGTCAGTCTTCTGCCACTACCATCTCAGGGCACAGCTGCCTCTATTTGGGGACACCTGTTGGGGCCTGTAGGTCCAGTGTCAGAGTGCCTGCAGGGTTGGCTGTGCCTGGAGTCTTCCTGTTGGGAGTGTTGTTGACCACATCTTGCAGCTTCTTTTCAGGGTTGCTCCTATATGAGAGTGCATCCCATGTGATCTTTCTGCAAATTGGAACAGAGTTGAAATCTTGGGACTGCACTATGGCCACACCTGGGGCGTCTGAAATCCAGATTGGTGACATAGTGACTGAGTCTGCATAGGTCAGTCTGGACTGAATAATCCCATGAAGAATCAGAGACAGGACTGAAAAAACTTCAAACTCTGAAACAGTTGTTCAGTTTTCCATTGAATTTTTTTTCAGTTTGTTTCGTTATTGTTTTTGTTTTTAATATTTTTTTTTCCTCTTCTCTAGCATCTTTACTATTTTGAGGACCTGGTATTTTTCATGCATCAATTTGTAGTGGACTGTGGTATAGGGATGACATTTTGCACTTTTGTGTATTCCTTTATTTTAAATTTTCTATTGTATATAATTTTCCTCTTGCATGTCTGTTTCCCTGGCTTCTCTTTCTTTTCTCCAAGTAATAGTCAGACTCTGTCAATTCCTCTTCCACTCTTGTTATAGATTTTTGCTCTGGCTTCTCTCCTTCTCCCTCCTGAACATCATATCCTACACCAATTCTGTTCTCTTTTTGTCCAAAATTTGGAATCGTGAACCCTTGTAGCAAATTTGTTGTGTATATTATGGACAGTAATTAAACCTGTGTTTCTGTTTGTTGCAAGAAAACTGGAAATCTTGATAAGATCTAGTGGGTTTGGGCCTGTGTATTATTTACATTGGGTGCTGTTGATGTTGGTCTGTCCCCTTGAAGGTGGGGTGCTGGGGACCTTCAGGGACCCTGTAGGTCTGCAGGGTAAAATTTGTGCTGCCTTAGATCTGTACTGCCAGATGGGAAAACACATAAACAGCATGAAAAAACAGGGGGATAAGGCACACCAAACAAACCAAGATGCTCCAATACAGAGTCCACTGACAGCATGGTGGAAGAAAGATCAGGGAAGGAGTTCAGAATATACATAATTAAAGTGATTAGTGAAGTAAAGGATAGTATAAAGAATGAAATCAAAGAAAATAAAAAGGAAGTGAAAGATCACTTCAATAAAGAGTTAGATATTTAAAAAATAAATAAAACCAAGAAGAAATCTTGCAAATGAAGGAATCACTAAACCAAATTATAAATTCAGTAGAAAACTTCACCAACAGACTGGGCCACTTGGAAGATAGAACCTCAGGCAATGATGACAAAATATGTAATCTTGAAAATAGACTTGACCAAGCAAAGATGATGATAAGAAACTGTGAACAGAACATCCAAGAATTTTGAGGTAATATGAAAAGACTCAATTTGAGTTATTGGGATAGATGAAGGAGAAAAGCAAAGGAAGGCACAATAATTTCAAGGATATTCTATCAGAAAATTCCACAAACCTAAAGAAAGCAATGGAAAATAAAATACAAGAGGCTTACAGAACCCTAAATGTACAAAATTACAGCATACCCACACCAAGACACATTATAAAGAGAATGACTAACACAGAGAATAACAATAAAATCTTAAAGGTCCTGAGAGAAAAAAATCAAATTACATATAGGGGGAAACCAATTCAGATCTCAACTGATTTCTCAACCCAGACCCTCAAAGTTAGGAGTTCCTGGAATAATATATTTCAAACTCTGAAAGAAAATGGATGTCAACCAAGAATTTTATATCCAGCAAAATTGTTTCAAATTTGAAGATGAAATAAAAACATTTCATGAAAAACAAAAGTGAAAAAAAAATCACAACTTCACTATAGAACATTATAGAAAGACTTCACTATAGAACATTCTCAACAAAATATTCCATGAGGATAAAGTGAAAAAAAAAAAAAGTGAAAGCCAGCAAAGAGAGGAACAACACTAAAGGAATAGTCAATCAAAGGAGAAACTAAGTCAAATTAAAAACCAGAAATAAACAAAAATCATGAGGAAAACAAATCAAATCTCAATAATTACCTTGAATGTTAACAGCCTAATCTTATCAATCAAAAGACATAGGATGGCAGATTGGATTTAAAAATAATACCCAACAATATGCTGTCTTCAAAAGACTCACCTCATAGGCAAAGACATCCACAGACTGAAGGTGAAAGGGTGAAAAAGAATATATCACTCACATCGTGTAAACAACCAGGGGTTTCTATCCTCATATTAGATAAAGTTGACCTCAAACCAAAGTTAATCAGAAGGGAGAAAGAAGGACATTTCACACTGCTTAAAGGAATCATACATCAACAAGACATAGCAATCATAAATATTTATACCTCAAACAACAGAGCATCTGCTTACATCAAACAAACCCTTCTCAACTTCAAGAATCAAATAGACCACAACACAATAATACTGGGTGTCTATAACACACCTCTCTCACTACTGGATAGATTTTCTAAACAAAAACTAAACAAAGAAAAACTATAGATGTAAATAATACAATCAATAATTTGGACTTAACATATATAGAAAATTTCATCCATCAAGGAGAGAATACACTTTCTCCTCAGCAGCACATGGATCCTTCTCTATAATAGACCATATCTTATGCCATTAAAGCAACTCTTAGAAAATACAAAAAAAGTAGAGATAATACCCTGCATTCTATAAGATCATAATGGAATAAAACTAGAAATCAATGATGGATTAAGAAATAGAATGATGAATGGCTAAAAGAAGAAATCAGAGATGAAATAAAAAAAATACTTAGAGGTAAATGAGAAGAGTGATACAACATATCAAAACTTCTGGGATACTATGAAGGCAGTGCTAAGAGGAAAGTTCATCGTATCAAGGTCATTCATTAAAAGAACAGAAAGTTAATGAATGGCATAATACTTACAACTCAAAACCCTAGAAAAAGAAGAACAAATCAATACCCAAAGCAGTAGAAGACAGGAAATAATTAAAATCAGAGCTGAAATCAATGAAATTGAAACAAAAGAAACAATTGAAAAATTTGACAAAATGAAAAGTTAGTTCTTTGAAAAAATAAATAAAATTGATAAACTCCTTCCCTGCTAATGAAGAGAAAAGGAGAGAAAACTCAAATTACTAACATACATGATAAAAAGCAAAGGATCACACAGACACAACTGAAATACAAAAGATAATGAGAAACTATTTTGAGCCCAGGACCAGACAGATTCTCAGCTGAGATCTACAAGACCTTCAAAGAAAAATTAACACCAATATTCCTCAAAGTATTCAATGGAATAGAAAAGAAGGGAACCCTTCCAAACTCATTCTATGAGGCTAATATCACCCTGATACCAAAACCAGAGACGAGGACACTTCAGAGAAAGAAAACTTCAGACCAATATCCCTGATGAACATAGATGCAAAAATTTTCAGTAAAATTCTGTCAAATAACATACAAAAGCATATTAAAAAAAATAAATCACCACAGTCAAGTAGCATTTATCCCAGGGATGCAAGGTTGGTTCAACATACAGAAATCAATAAATATAATTCATCACATCAATAGACTTAAAAACAAGAATCATATGATCATCTCAATAGATGCAGAAAAAGCATTTAACAACATTCAGCCTCCATGTTGAAAACATTAGAAAAAAGTATAGATAGTAGGAACATACCTCAATATTGTAAAAGCTATGTGTGCTAAACCCAAGGCCAATATCATTCTAAATGGAGAAAAATTGAAAGGATTCCATCTAAGAACTGGAACAAGACAGGGATACCCTCTTTTACCACTTCTATTCAACATAGTCCTGGAAACTAGCCAGAGCCATTAAGAGGAGAAAGAAATTAAAGGGATGTGAATAGGAAAAGAAGAATTCAAACTATCACTATTTGCCAATGACATGATTATATATTTAGAAGAGCCAAAAAAATTCCACCAGAAAACTTCTAAAACTCTGAAATGAATTCAGTAAAGTTGCAGGTTATAAAATCAACACCCATAAATCAAACACATTCCTATTCATCAGTAATGAACCTACTGAAAGAGAAATTAAGAAAATTACCCCATTCACAATATCTTAAAAAAAATAAAATACTTGGGAATCAATCTAACAAAAGAGGCAAAGATCTATACAATAAATACTACAGAACACTAAAGAAAGAAATTGAAGAAGACCTTAGAAGATGGAAAGATCTCCCATGTTCTTGGATAGACAGAATTAATATTGTCAAAATGGTTGTACTACCAAAAGCACTACACAGATTAAATGCAATTCCAATTATAATCCCAATGACATTCTTCATAGAACTAGTAAAAGCAATCATGAAATTCATTTGGAAAAATAAGTGACCCAGAATAGCCAAAGCAATCTAGAAAGAATGAAGCAAGAGATATCACAAAACCTGACCTCAAAGTACACTACAGAGCCATCATAACATGGTATTGGAACCAAAACAGACAGATAGACCAATGGTTTAAAACAGAAGACACAGTGACAAACCCACATAAATACACTTATATCATACTAGACAAAGATGCCAAAAACGTTCACTGGAGAAAAGATAGCCTATTCAACAACAGGTGCTGGGAAAATTCAAAATTCACATATAACAAAATGAAATAAATTCCTATGTCTCACCCTGCACGAACTCAACTCAAATCGGATCAAAGACTTAGGCATAAGATCAGAGACCCTGTGACCACCAGAAGAAAAACTAGGCTCAAATATTCACTATGTCAGGCTGGGGAGATAGCTCAGTTGGTAGAATGCTTGCCTCACAAGCACAAAGCCCTGGGTTCAATCCCCAGCACCACAACAACAACAACAAAAAAAAAAAAAAGAGAGAGAGAGAGAAAAGACAAAATTCACCATGTCCGCTTAGGATCTGACTTCCTTAACACAAATCACAAAGCACAAGAAATAACATCAAGAATCCATAAACGGGATGGATTCAAGCTAACAAACTTCTTCTCAGGAAAGGAAGAAATCAATAATGCAAAGAGAGAGCCTAGAGAATTGGAGGAAATCTTTACCACATGCACCACAGACAGAATCTCCAGGATATATAAAGAACTCGAAAAACATTAATCTCCAGGATATATAAAGAACTCAAATAACCTAATCAAGAAATGGGCTAAGAAATTGAACAGACATTTTACAGAATAAGAAATAGTCACTCAACAAATGATAGAAATGATGTTCACATCTTTAGCAATTAGACAAATGCAAATCAAAATGTCTAATACTTCTCACCCCAGTCAGATTGGCAATTATCAAGAATACAAGCAAAAATAAGTGTCAGCAAGAATGTACATACATTGCTGGTGGGGATGCAAATTGGTGCAACCATTATGGAAAATGGTATGAAGATTCCTCAGAAAACTTGGAATGTAACCACCATTTGACACAGCTATCTCACTTCTTGGTTTATACACAAAGAACTTAAAATCAGCATCCTATAGTGACTCAGTCACATCAATGTTTATAGAAGCTCAATTCACAATAGATAAACTGTGAAACCAACCTAGGTTCCCTTCAACAGATGAATGGATAAATAATGTGGCATATATATACAGTGGAACATTACTCAACCTTGAAGAAGAATAAAATGATGGTATTGGCTGGTAAATGGATAGAGATGGCGAATATCATACTAAGTGAAATAAGCCTATTCCAAAATACCAAAAGCCAAATATCTTCTCTGATATGTGGATGCTAATTCACAATGGGGGAGTGGCTAGGGAAGAACAGAGTTACTTTAGATTAGGTAAAGGGGATTGAAGGGAGGGGAGAGGAAGGACAGTAGAATGAATCAGACATTATTACCCTGTGTACATATATAACTATACAACCAGTGGGATTTTACATCATGTATAACTAGAAGAATGAAAAATCATACATTATATATGATGTATCAAAGTGCATTCTACTATCATGTATAACTAATTAAAACAAGTTTTAAAAATTAAAAGGAATCACAGAACTCAAGAATTCTTGATGTTTAGATTTGCTATAAAAATACCAAAGTTCATGATTGCTTTCTCTATTTCTATGAGGAATGTCATGGGGTTTTAAATGGAATTTAATTGAATCTCTATAGTGCCTTTGGTAGAATGGACATTTTGACAATATTAATTCTTCCTATCCAAGAACATGGGAGATCTTTCCCTCTTCTAAGGTTTTCTTCAATTTCTTTCTTTAGAGTTCTGTCATTTTCATTGTAGAGGTCTTTCACCTCTTTTGTTAGAATAAGAGACCTGGAATAGCCAAAACAATCCTGAATAGGAAAAGTGAAGCAGGAGGTATCACAATAACCAGACCTTAAACTATACTACAGAGCAATAGTAACAAAAATGGCATGGTATTGGCACCAACATAGACAGGCAGACCAATGGTACAGAATAGAAGACACAGAGACAAATCCACATAAATACAGTTACCTCATAGAAAAAGGAGTCAAAAACATACAATGGAGAAAAGATAGCCTGTTGAACGAATGATGCTGGGAAAACTGGAAATCCATATGCAGTAAAATGAAATTAAACCTCTATCTCTCACCCTGCACAAAACTCAACTCAAAATGGATCAAGGATCTAGGAATTAGATTAGAGACCCTGCCAAAGTAGGCTCAAATCTTCATCATGTTGGCTTAGGATCAGACTTCCTTAACAAGACTCCCAAAGCACAAGACATCAAAGCAAGAATCAATAAATGGGATGGATTCAAAATAAAAAGCCTTTTCTCAATAAAGGATACAATCAATAATGTGAAAAGAGAGCCTACAGAGTGGGAGAAAATCTTTTCCACATGCACTTCAAATAGAGCACTAATCTCCAAAATTTATAAAGAACTTACAAAACTTTACCCCAAAAAGACAAAGAACCTAGTCAATAAATGGGCCAAGGAACTGGACAGACACTTTACAGAAGACGACATACAGGCAATTAATAAATATAAGAAAAAGTGTTCAACATCTCTAGCAATTAGAGAAATGCAAATTAAAACAACTCTAAAATTTCATCTTACTCCAATTAAAATGACTATTATGAAGAACACAAACAACATATGTTGATGTGGATGTTGGGGAAAAGGTACACTTTTACATTGCTGTTGAGTTGCAAATTGGTACAGCCACTCTGGAAAGCAGTGTGGAGAATCCTCAGAACACTTGGAATGGACCCACCTTTTGTCCCAGTTATCTCACTCTTCAGTTTATACCCAAAGTTATTTGTTTAAAAAAAAAATTAAAAGATTACATAACATTAAGAAATCTGATCTTGAAGTGCAGTGTTAATGGTCTCCTATTTCCCATTCTTTCTTTATTGTTTTTGCACTTACTCGTTACATATTTTTCAATTGTGATGTGAAATGCAGAAAGACAAAGAAAAATAGTTTAATTTATGTAGCTTCTAATTCATCAGTTAAATTGATGTGCACTGGAAAGCTTAATTCTAATTTCTAAAAAAAGTTCAGTGGATAGTTCATTTAAGTTCCTGGATTGGTTGAAACATGCACAAGTTTCTGTGTCTTGATGTCTGATTACTCCCCTTTGTTCATGATTCCAAAGAGGTTAAACATGACAGGCTGTTATGATTGTATTCAGGAAAGTTCTCTCTGTCATCAATACTTGAGATTTTTCACTTTTGTCATAAATTAGTCATGTAATGGGGTGTCAGAAATTACCTTGCCTCCTACTGGTTTACTTCTGTTAATGATTGGTAATATAATCCCTCTGCAGTTGGAAAAGATATTTTGTATGCTACATATTATCTTCTATCTAGACTAACATTTGGTTATTTTGAAAAATGCTCTACGTCTTCTGGAAAGAAAGTGAATGCTGTTTTTGTGAAGCGTAGAGTTCTACATATCTCCTTAATCTAGTGGTTTATCAAGTTAGATTCTTGATTTCCTTACTTATCTTCTTTTATTTTCCCTAGTTGCTCAAACGTGTATTGAGAACAATGTATTAAAGTCTCCATAAATCGTTGTGGAATATTCCCCCTTCAATACTGTCCATTTTGTGCTTCACGTAATTCGATCTGTCATTAGGTGCATAAATGTTTCTAATTGTTATATCTTCTTGTTATGTTGAAACTTTTATTGTTATATAATGTTGATCTTGTTTTTTTTCTTCTCTCTCTCTTTTCTTGGTTATGTTTTTTATTAGAACTTTATGGTTATACACAGTGGTTGGGTTCATCCTGGCAAACTCAAGCATGCTTGGAAATCCATTTCAGTTCATGATCCCCCTTCTCCTCCCAACCTCCCTCTCCTCTCCCTTTCTCCTTCTACTTTACTAGACATCCTTTCTCTCATCTATTAATTTGTATTTGATTGGTTCTTATCCTTCCCTCCTCCTTTCTTTTATTGTTTTCTAGCTTCCCCATGTGAGAGAAAACTTTTGACCTTTGAGTTTCTGAATTTGGATAATTTCACTTAGCACATCCTCCATTCTCTATTTTAATTAACTTTTCAATTGAAAGTAGATCATATGTCATATTGATAAAAGAATTCCTAATTTATTTTGTTATTGTATGTGTGTAATTTTTTTCCATCCTTTAACTTTCAATCCACTTCGTATTGAATATAAAATGTGATTTGAACCTGAAGTG
This sequence comes from Sciurus vulgaris, assembly GCF_902686455.1. Lineage (NCBI taxonomy): Eukaryota > Metazoa > Chordata > Mammalia > Rodentia > Sciuridae > Sciurus > Sciurus vulgaris. The sequence goes on along the minus strand of NC_136472.1, from coordinate 47,166,543 downwards.
TGTCCTTTTTAGAAAACATGTAATTGGATTATCAGATTTTAAATATCCATTCTGCCTATCTTTGTCTTTTAATAAGTAAGTTTAGCCCACTCATATTTAAATTGTTTACTACAGTGACTTTGTCCATTTGTTTTTAATTTATATGTCTTTATATGATTTGTCATCAATGGCATATGGTTGCATTGAGAACATTTACTTACATAACCATTATGAATATACTTGGATTAATATCTGTAATATTTATTCCTTTTTGTATTCATTTCTCTTTTCTGTCTTGTTATCTATTCTTTAATTTTTTGGTATTTTGTGACATAATCAAATGTATTATATGAATTAATTTTCTCTCTTTCCACAGCATATTAGTTATAATTCTTTTGTATTTTTAGTTGTTTCCCTAAAGTTTGGAACATACATTTACTAATAATGCAGTCCCACTTTCAAATAGCATTGCACTGCTTCATAGGTTTTGAGAGTACCTTATATTCAAATTATATTAACTTCTTCTTCCCAACCCTTGTACCATGGCTAACATTCATTTAAGCACAGGCATACATAAGCATAAATACAATCATAAGATGTACATAAACATTTGTATACATAAATATATATGTATTAATAAAACACGTGTATAAATAACTAATTATGATTTTTGCTATTGTTACATGAAATGAATGGACTGTTAGATCAATTAAGAAAACAAAAATAAAATTCTTTTTTTTAACCTCCACTTATTTCTTCTTTGATTCTTCCTTTCTTCGTGTGAATCCAAGTTTCTGGTCTACACGATTTCACTTCTCTTTAAAGAATTTCTTTTAACATTTCTTGAAAAATTAGTTTTTAGGCCACAACTGAGCTGTCTGAGAAATCATTTGTTTCTCCTTTAATAGGAAGGAAATTTTCAGAGTACAGAATTCTTGGATGGTGATTCTATTTTCTGAAAACCTTAAATATTTCATGCTTTTCTTTTCTTACTTGTATGGTTTCTGATAAGAAGTAGTATACAATTCAATTCTTTTTTTGTTGTTGTTTGTTTTTTTTTTTTTTGCTCCTCTATTGGCAAGGTATCCTCTGGCCTGATTTTTCTCAGGATTTTTTCTTTATTTTTGCTTTTCTATTGTTGGAAAATGATATGTGTGAAGAACGGTGACATGGATCATGGTCTCTGACTACCTCACGCCTGCGTTTGCACTGGGAAATTCCTGTGCAAAGTTGCAGGTCACATTTTCCCAGTTACTATGGTTACACCCATCCTGAGGTGGTTCTGCACAGGAGGATGGACCTTGAGCTCAGGCACCAGCTGCTGGGAATAGATAATTGTAGGCATAACAAGATAACCACAATGTCTTGCAAACTTCAAGTCTGTCTGCTTCGCAGAAACTTTCCCTCAAATAACCTTTTGATGATAAAACCTATAATAAACATGCTGAGCTAGCTCTGTGTCACTGTTCCTCCATCAGAGGATGGTGTCACACCAGGTCCCAGCTTTCTCTCTATGTGTTTCTTTGTCTTTCTTAATCCCCTATCCCCCCTCTATGGTTTCTAAATTAACAGCTGTGTGGGTCAAGGCAGATATATCTCCATATAGTTTTTCTTACACGTATTGATTTCTCTAATATTCTAGAATCTGTGGTTTTGTGTCTAACACAAATTTGGAAAGTGTCTCAGTCATTGTTTTCAAATACTACTTGTATTCTTGCCTTTTTAAAAAATTTTTCTCCTACTATAACCATTTTGCACATGACACCTTTGTCGTTGTCACTCAGCTGTTGATTATTCTAGTTTATTTTTCTAGTCTTCTTTGCTTTTCAGTTTTGGGATGTTTCTACCAATTATGTATCTCTACCACTTATGTAGATACGGAATTGTATCTAAAGTTGTATCTGAAATTAGTGATATGTCCTGAATTTCAGAGTTCCTTTTCTCAAGTATATCAGTGTAGTAAGGAGTCCACAAAAGTCCTTATCCTCATCTGTTACAGTGTGCTTTCATTTATTTAATCTATCATTTATTTTTTAGTTATTTCTTAAGATTGTCCTTTCTCCTCTTACATTGCACATCTGTTCTTGAATCCTGCTATTTTAACCATTAGCATACTAATCATTGTTTTAAATTTTCTGTCTGGTAATCCAAACATCCCTGGAAGGTCTACTCATGATTTATGCGGTGCTTCTTCAGGCTGTATATTTTGCCTCTTCGTGCACCTTGTAAATTTTGCTTGATAGATCAACATGTTGTACTGAGTAAAAGTGGTTCAAGAGATAGAAATGGGAACCTCAGATAATGGGGCTCCCTCCAGATTAAAAACCCTAGGCTCAATCTTAATTATTTTGTTTTATTTTCGTGATACCTGACTGGAAGTTTCCACCCATGCTTGGATGTCCATACATTCTGCTGTAGCCCTTGCTGGGGTCCAGTCCTAGCTTGGGGTTGTAGTGGTCACAGGTGAGGGAGTAGGTGTCAGTGCATTGGAGAACAAAGCAACACAGACTCAAGGAATGGATGCTAATTTCTAAATTCTATTTTTCCCAGCCAGCTTTTTATACATTAAAAGGTAGGCAGTTACACATGTTTTTCCAGAACAGGAAAAGGTCACAAGGAGAAAAACAAAAATATTTTGTATAATCATTACTAGACTAGACAATGAAGTATTCTAATTATTCTAGTAATTGTTTACTTGTGATAACCTATAACTAAACAATAAGATATATTAATATTTAACTAATCATAAAGGTTAAAGCAAGTTCAGCAGGGTTGAGTAAACATCAGTCATGTGACTACTGCTGTGGTTAATAAATGCTAGACAGTTTAAACTAACAGTAATATGATATCATCTTATACTGTGTAAACTTAATATTGAGGAACCTTTTTTTCCTCTTTATTTCTTCTGTTCCTGCTAATCCTTCCTGATGGGGTTGGAGTTATTTGCCTACGTGCTTCAGGTCATCTGAGAGTAGTCAACAGGGGATCAGCAGCTAGAATCTGTTTTTATATTTTCTCATAACAATCTTGGTTACTCAGAGTTTCATTGCAAATGACTAAATCTGAAATCACTGGTCCATTAGAAATTTGGTTTTTATGTTTTAACCCTGGTTCTGTTAAGACCCCTGTTTTCAGGGAAAACACATAAAATATTAATAGTAAACCTACACATATTAAGCAAGCAAGGAAGGAAAGCCCGCAACCGAATTCCCAACAAGACGAGACTTTGCAAACATCTTTATTGCTCAGCGGAATCCTTGTCAAGCACTGAGGGGAACTGCAGGTGGCATAACAAGTCCTTAGGCTTCCTTGAGTACCTTAACATTAATCAACCCCAAAGAGTTGTTTTAAACCCAAGCAATTCTTTTAAGGAACAAATATAGAATAAACTCAGGTTAAAAAAAACACATTAAATCATCTCATTATGGGAATAAGAAATTAAAATTGTATACTTTCATCTGAATCCAAAAAAGAGAAGACTTGAGAGAAACTTTCCAGTGAATGGTTAGTTCTTCATCAAAAGAATATAATAGCCCCTAAAGAGCCACCTAGGGACCCCTCCATTACTGTGGGTACATTCCTTTCTTTCCTCCAATAAAGCTGCTACTGAATTCTCAGCCTCTGTCATCTGAATACTTTGTTCCCTCCAAGTACATGAGATAAGAACCCAGCAGCACTCACATGCCTCTGTGTTGCAAAAGGAACTATTATAAGAAAATTTTTGGAAATGTGGTTGTAATATGTAGGTAGAGGGAGGTGTTATTTAGACCCATGGTAAGGTCTCACTCAGTCTTTTAGTTAACCAATGTCTCTGAATTACAAACCTCACAAATATTTCTAAGTTCTTTTGCCTTCCCACCTTTAGGTGGAACAGAATGGCTGTTCTCAGTGGCAGTTGAATAATTCCACCCTCTAGGTCAACTGTACTTTCGTAAAACCCAAGCAGGTGAGGTTCCACTTAGCCACTTGCTCCTGAGGTCAGACCTTACTCTGAATAACACTACCACAGGGTGTTTGAAAATGATTGCCTGCTCACTCCCCTCCAGAGGAGGGCACTTCTCTCCCATACCAGCTGGGAGAGCTTTACTAAGCTGCTAGAGGTAAAACTCACAAAAGTATATATAACTTCAACATGATCAGGTCCTCCTATGGTTTCTAATTCTCAGAATCATTTCTTACTTGCTGCCAGTATGTCAGTAACTGCAGTTCAGATTTTTCCTCCCTGGCATTGATTCTCCAGCAGGGACCTTTTCTTACATGATGTGAATCTCTGTATCTACCTGACAGTGTATCCAATTTTAGCAACAGTCAGGGCTCTGACCTTAAATCTCCTATGGATCCAATAAGATATATTGATTTTTCATTTTGCTCAACTGTTTTCTTGTTACAAGGATGAAGTGTCAAATTCCCAGCTCTCTACATGTGGAACTGGGCACAGGAAGTCGACTGTGTAACTTTGAGGAAAACAAGAAACCATCAGGAAAAGATCCCATGAAATTAGTATCAAAATATATTATCATGTAGAAAAATCTAAAACTAACATTTCTGAGGCTTTTCAGTATAGATGCTCAACTTGTATTTGGGACAAGTGCCATAACCAACTTCTATTTGCAAAGGCCATTTCAGAGGCAGCTTTGCTATCTACATTGAGCATTAGGGATAATTCCAAGCAAGTCATTCCGTCTCTGCATGTCACTCATTTAATACTAAGGAGTCTTTCCCCTGTCATTGGCCTTAAGCAATAAATGTAGAGATTAGCCATGCTGTGCAATGGAGGTTAACTTGAGCAAAATGAGTTAGTTAAAATTAATGCTGAATATGAAACATTTTCTAGCAACCAACAGTATTTTTAAACAAAAAATGTAGACATTTTAGAATAGAACTGAGGGTTATGTGTATTACTGTTGTCTTTAATCCCAATGTAAATAACATGAGATTTGGATAACAAACATAGGTTTTGCTACTCCAAATAATTCTGGTAGTATCTGGTGCCAACATTTATCCGATCTCCACATTCTACTCTTTAACTTTTAACAAAAACATTCAAATTAAAAATCCTTACTACTTATTTAACTTTTTTTATATATACACACACACTCACATATATAGACATGATATATCTATATATACATGTATACACACATATACTCATATTTATATGAACACTTATATGTGGGCATACATGTAAGTTTTCATATATGTGTATATACATATATATGCACATATATACATATGTATACATGTATATATACAGCCATGCATTATTTAACAACAGGGATGTATTCCAATAAATGCATCATTAGATGATTTCACTGATATGAAAATAACATAGTGTACAGACACAAAAAAGATTGTTCTGACACATTAGAAGGTGATATAATCTTATGAGACCACAGTCATATGTGTTGTGCAATTATTGACCAACATGTCATTATGAGCACAATTTTCTTTCACTAGCAATATAGCCTTATTTATCTTTCAAAATATCTACTCTTTTCTAGTTGTTTCTGTGAAACATATTTTCTCTGCTATTAGTTTTAGTGTTCTTCTAATACTGATCTGCTTTTGAGACAGCATTGTGTGCTTCTGATTCACAGGCTTGCTCCATGATCAATCATCCAAAATGATCTTGTGACAATCTCCATCTGAAGCAGGCAAAGAAATAAATTAGATAATGCAACACTATTTTTTACAAGAATTGTTTTTTCATTGATTGACATCTGAACCCAGAAGAAATATGATTTCATTTTTCCACAGAGGGTGAATCAAGTATGTTGCCTAAATTTTCCCAAGCCAAATAACTATCTGTCTTACCAAAATCTGAAGAATGGTATCCACTAGCCAGAGGATGAAGCCTGAAGCTTAATTTTTGCTTAGTTCTATGATGTATGTAATCAAGAGGGAGCTAATTAATGTATTTCTCTTTTTGCTCTTATTAATTAGAAGACATGTTGAAAACTTCTGTAATAATTACATTCTTATGTTATTTACATTATTATAGATAAAGGAAAAATTATTGGTTGGTATGTCTCTTGTATGATAGGATTTTAAAAGTATTTTGAAGTGTCTACTTTTTATTCCTTGATATTCCTTATATATAGTAAAATATATAAACAACTAAGGTAGATTATGTAGAGAAAAAACAAATAACTTCTTTGAGGGAACTAAAAGATTTAATTATGACCAAGCTAATATTCAAAATCGTTCATGTTTAAAGGAAAATATGATGCTCATGCATTCTAATTCAGAAGACATATAAATGTCAAGCACTATCCATTGCCAAGTGTCTGAAGATTTAATTGGTCTTTATTGTAACTTGACCATAAAAGTAAAAAAAAAAAAAAAAAATCCAATAAAATACTTTCAGTGTTAAAAACATTTGAGCACTTTAGCTGCCACATGCAATTTGCTAAAATTCACATAGAAATTTAACTTATCTTTGACACAAGTATCTTAGTAAATGCATTCACTTCTAACAACAGTAAAAAAGGTAATGTGGAACTAATATAAAATGAAAGGGTACCAGTAAAAGGATGTAGAAACATGCAAACATGTTTCTACATACATACATATGTATTCATATACATACATATATATACATTATATATATGGTGTATACACATATATATATCCCACACAATTATACACATATACATTCTACACAATTGCATAATATGCAGGAAGTGTTTTATCGCATCCTGACAGATTTTCTTTTCTTTAAACAAGACAATTCACTTTCCCTGGCTCACTATGCAAAAGACTTTCTTCTTTTATCAGAGCAAGAAGGATGGAGATACCATTCTAGCTGTTTGATACCATTCAGTAGCTGTTTGATAATATCTAATACCATCGGAGAGTTGAGAGAATATCTACATGACTTAGTTCAACCTACAAAGAAATGCATTTGATTGTGTTGCACGCTTGCAACTCTAATATAGGCAGTGGATTAGCAGTGTAGACATTACCCAGGAGTTTATTAGAAATGTTAAATTACTACCACCACTCTCATATGTCTTTTCAGATTCTTCATTTAAATCTGATCCCCAGGTGATACATGTGCACGTTGTAGTATGAGAAACCCTGCTGGACAGCCATCCTTCTCATTATTTATTCAGGCCCAACATCTGGGTAATCAGCTCCTAGGATCCCTACTATATTTTGGATGATTCTAATAGTGATGAACCTCTTTCTTACACTTAGAGAAAAAAACTGCTTCTCTTTTATTTCTGCCTATTAGACTAAACTTTTTCCTCTAGTCAATCAAGGTAAATTCATTTCTCTTTGAGGATGGTCTTTCAGATCATCAAATAAAATATTTATTATATTCCCTTACTGTTTTCCAGTTCCTTTAGCCAATTCTCAAAATAGAAAATGATTATCTTCCTTAACTATGTTGAATGTTCTACATAATCTCCACCCTGATGATTGGGAATCAACATATGATCTCCCAGTTTTAAATGTGATGTTCTGATGATCAAGGCAAATTTGAGCTAAGTTCTTGTCTCCTCCATTCTAAGTCTATTAATGCTGCCTAAAGATACATTTACCTTAACTGAGAGAGTGGTGATGTAACATTAAGCTGGAGACTTAATATGAATTCTATAACAGTGCTAGGCCAGGTTTCTGTTTTTCCACCTTTTTTTTATCCGATATATGTCAAATCAATTCTCTGAACCTTAAAGCAGAACTCTAAAATAAAGTTAACTACACATTGCTACATTCCATTTTCTTCATATGTGAAATGATTTTTCCTATAAACATATCATGTCACACTGAGTTCATGGTCTTAATTTTGAATCATATTTTTTTATGTTTTTGTGCATTCTTTGTTTTAATGCCTTTGAAAATAGGTGCAAATTTCTGCTATCATCTTATACATCTAAGATACTAATTTGTGGATTATTATTGCATGCCTCTGAGTATGTATCTTGGTGTGTGTGTGTGTGTGTGTGTGTGTGTGTGTGTGTGTAGTTTTCTGGTTAGATTAAATTTAATTATATTGAAAAAGTATAGTTTGCATTCCAATCAATTAGTCAAATTTAATTAAGGAGAAAAAAAGGTCTTAAAGATACTATATAAACTGATCTTTTATTGTAGGGAACATTCCTCAAGCTTATTTGACAGCAAACGCTGACACAATGGTCTAAATAAATCAAACAGTCTGGATGGAGAAACTAAGGAAATGGTAAAGACTCACCATGGATTGTAGGCCTTTGCAGTTACTGAGGCTGAGCTATGAGCTGAGGGGAAGCCTTGCTCAGCAGGCATCATGGCAAGCTGTGATGTGAGTTTGCCTGTACTGTCTTACCTCATGCTGTGTGCTGGAGATTGTCCTTCCCCCCGTCCTTTGTCTCAGACTTGTTGCTGGACAGAATCACATAGGGATACTTTGTTTACATTAATACAATGTATAGCTTATCTATAGGTTGGTTCTGTTATGTTTTAACAAGCATCTTAACCTGATTGGATAATGTGCCTATATATGTCTTATACCATTCTAAGTAAAATTAGATCTGTGCCTTCTGATCCTGGTCTCAGATGCCTGCTTACTGGGCCTTCTGATCCTGGTCTCAGATGCCTGCTTACTGGGAGGCATCGTTCATTCTCACTCTCAGTGGGACCCCCGTCTCCAGTAACAACACTTTATCTTTTAATTTTATCTATTACTCTAACTTTCCCTCAGAGCCTACTTTATTCTTTTTCAAAATCCAACTAATAAGTAATGTCCATCCTGATCAACCGCAAACTGCTCAATTCTGATTTCATATTATGCGTTCACTTTTCATAGTTCAACATCCTGCAAATACAAACTTTTCCTTATTTTATTACATGGCAAACTACCACCACACAAACATGCTCAAATGCATGCGTTTGTGTTTTCTCCAAAACCTAACTGGATGATAAACACACTATGAGCACTCAAAAATATTTGCTAGTTGAATGACAGTGTGAACTGTTTTCCCCTTAACACATCTGAGTCTCAGTTTGCTTATTTACAGGTTAAGAAAAACAACACGTAGTTTCTAGGGTAGAAGTTAGTGATCAAAGCAAGAATATAGTTCCCTCCCCTTGGGAACCCTCAATGCAGCCTCTCCTATGATTTAAAACCAATTTTTCTAGCAGTAGACTGAATACCCTCCAGTCTACAATCCCCAGCATAGCAAAAATCTGAAGATGAATGAACCTAGTCTGCAATGTTTTTTTCTCATTTCTTTTTAATGGTCGCATTGCCAATAGGTCTAAAAATTCTTACAATTATTCTAACTTGTATAAATAATTCCTATTTCTTCCTTTGCCTGATTTTATTGGAAGTATCTTTTGACTGTTCCCCTGGGTTCATAAAGTAATGATTGTGAAGTAATGAGAAACAGTGCCTAGCTCTGCCCTAGAGAAGAAAGGGACCTCAGAAAAGTCTAAAGACATAAATACTATAACTTTTGATAACAAGTGAACTTCAGTCATGTTAATCCTCTCTCTCCACAGAAAGCAAAATTATTGGTTGCATTTATTTAATTTTTTTTGTTTACTGAATGTGTAATGCATGTTTTTCTGTTTCAGAAAATGTTATGTCTTCACAACTATGCCATATTTATTCTCCCACTCATCCTTTTTATGTGGTACTGAGGATTAAATTCAGGGGCACTCTACCACTGAGCTACATCCCCAGCTCTTTTACAATTTTATTTTTTGAGAGTGGGTCTCTTCACGTTGCCTAGGCTGAACTCAGTCTGAAAATCCTCTTGGCTAAGTCACTGGATCACAGTCTTGCAACACCACATAGGACATATTTCACTGGCTGACTAATCAAAAAACAAATCAAGGGAGAAAAAAAAAAAAAGATATCTTCAGCAGCAGCATGGCTGATAAAGATGTACACACAACTTAGTGGGGAGAATCAAGAGAACTCAAAGGTAAAGAAAGTCCAGAGGCAAGTATCAAAAACTAGTTCTTCTTGTCCAACTATCCCTTCCTTTCTTTGCAGTTTCATGTTCTATGGAAAATAGTTCTCTATTCTTTCTTGACAATAATTTTGCTTGTAATTTTTTCAGTTTTTTTTTTTTTTAATGGGAAGCTGATCATGATAGGTTCTTCTTCAGTGAATGATATATTAAAATTAAATACATCAGTTTAAGTTAAATTTTTTTTCCTATCATATATTCCTAATATTTATTTTATATAGAATGGCCTTATTTTTCAATCTTCCTGTTAAACATTTTAACTTATTTAATCAATTTAATCAATGCTAAACACTTAACTTTTGTTTAACAAGGCAGGATGACTATATGGGATTAGAGACATTTTAATAAGAAGAAAGACCAGAATTTGCACATTCCTGCTTCCTCAACTTGTGATGCTCTTGCATATTATGAGTCATCAGACACAGCCCTTCAACCTTTGGTTTTTCAGCATCCAGAACTGTAAGAATTCAATTTATTAAATTTATTTTGTAAATCACTGTGTCTCAGATGTGCAATTGAGGCAACACAGAAAAGAACAAAATAGCATTTCATTGTTTGCTTTTTGCAAAATTCTCATACTTTCAGGTAAACTAGATAAAATTCTTTAGTTAAATGAGGTAGAAACATAAATGTTTCCCACATCAGAGGGTATTTAACTGGGAACTTGATGGGATCATACAGAATCTCAAGCTAGCTCATACAAATGGCATATATAATTTTGTGATTGTGTTTTATGTTAATATACTGCATTTTTCCCAAGAAAATAATAAACATATATTCATAAGAAGAAATCCATAATTGTCATAGAATTTCTAAAGCTCTATTTGACTAAAAAGTAGTTTGACTTTCTGCTGAATGTACTGAAAGCAGGTTTTTCATGATTCTGGATATTAAATTTATTTTAGAATAGAAAGATATTAAACAGTTGAACATTTGTTAAGTGCAGCAAACATAATCTTAACACTTATTCATACTTTATGCAAATATGGAGTTGAGTATGGAAATGATATGGGCCAAGGAAAATGTAAGAATGAACGATAATTATGACTCCTCAGGAACATTGAGTATAGATGCTTTCTACGTGGGTTTTATTTATTTTTTTGTATCTATGAGGATACTCAGGGTTTTTTTAAATAAAGAAAAAGATGCATTTTTTTAGTATATCCATGAAGCATTATTGAAGCATGTTCTGGTCAAACATTTTAAAATTGATTTCGCTTTCATATGATTTAAGGTTAACTTCTTGGCACTTTTATTAACAAATTAGGGAAATAATATGTAAATTTTATTCATTATGATATTGAGGCTATCCCAGAGGGTCTGAAGTTCTAACTGTCACATTAGTGGCTTGTGGCCTCCTGGACTCAGTAATTAATCAGCTCTGACTGCTCCAGCTGTGAGTTACTTTGAAGCAGGAACCCATCAAAAGATTACATTCACACAAATACATTAAATTTTTTCATTATTGTTTTAAGATTCAATATGCTTATTCAGAGTCTTCACATAAAATTAATTAAAAATAACATGAATATCTTTTATATTAGGGCTAGGATATATGTAAGGATTAGAATACCTTGTTCAGTCTACTATTTTCCAAAAAGAAGAAAAGTCAACTTACACTAACATGAAAAAGAAAAAAAAAAAAATTACAGTGATGCAGCACTTGACATTCAGTAAAACAACAACAAAAAAAAAAATCAAGCAAACTATTAAAAGTTGGAAAGGCATATTTTCTAATAATTATGATTTTTCTATCCCTTAACTTTTCTGAATCATTAATCTTTAAACAAGAAAGTGGGGGAGAAATATTTTCTAATGGTTCTAATCATTTTTTTGTCTTTTCACTTCTCTGAATTGTCCTATAAGTGAAAAACTGTATGAATGTGAAAAACTATGTTTAAATTGAAGAAATTTCTAGATGACTTGTCAAGAGCACTGGCATAAGAAAATAATTATAACATGAACATAAGTGACAATGTTGAGAGATATTCAGACTTCCAAAAGATATCGGGACTTCTTTAGGGAGTGAGGTCCTAGAAGGTTATGATCCTCTGCTTTATTATAGAAAACAAAGAAAAAACAACTCAGAAAATCAATGCTAGTGCCAATAAAGTAATCTGTCTGTAGGAAGTTATTACAGCTAAAGAAGCAGAGAGTAGGAATGGCTAATATATTATTCCTGCTACATAGTGGGAGCTGCCACACATTTAGGACAACCTGAGGGATCAGAGGATGACATCAGGGAACAAGATAGCTTCTTCTAAAGTTGATAAAAGTATTATTGTTTTAAGATTTAATATACTTATTCAGAGTCTTCATAAAAAATAATTTAAAATAACATAAATATCTTTTATATAAGGACTAGAAAAAAAAATATATATATATTCTATGTATATATCATGTATATTTCCATTGGGATGGCCTCATTTTGTTCCTATATCATGTTCTACAGGAAGCAGGAAGGGGCATTGACAGAAGGTCATGATTTACACATTTTAGTATCATTCTGCTGATTGAGAGGCGGAGGCTAGAAGAGCAGATGGGCTGGCCAGTGAGGCAGCCAGGCTAGTCAATGGCAATGACAAGACAACACCTCACTTCCAGACTTCAGTCTTGATAGCTCCTCAAGTACCCACTATCAAAAATACTACCAATGTTTTAATTCTTAAAAGCTGTTTCATATCGTGAGATGCTTATATATATCCTACATCATGTGCAATATCAATTGCTTTCTCAAGTTGAAATTCATTATGTGAGAATGGTGAGATAAGGATTATTTTTGTACTGTCATTGATAAGAAGCGATCAAACAGATGCACCAAGGCCCCAAGGACAGGAAGGTTAGTCAATACAGAGGTATGGGAATGTATCCAGGTCTGGCTCAGAGTCTGTTGTTCTTGAATATGAAAATCTGCCACTTCACTTCCATTTAGATTTTCAAATTTATAGATACTCATTTAGAATAGAAGTCTATTTCTGAAAAATTATCACGTTAAGTATTATATATTCTATCTCTATTAATGGTTTCTATGTAAAGATTATCTTTTACTAATACATGAACATGAGTATGTGTGTGTGTATGGGGTATATCTTTTTTCATTTTCCTTTTAGACATCTTCTATCCTTAGATTTTAAGTGGACATGTATCTTTTATTCTGTATAGTATTTTTAATGTATCTAAAAATCTTTATTCTTAGTTTGAGCACATAGACAATTTAGCGATGTTTCCTCACTTCTGTGCTTTGGTTTAATTATACCAATTTCCTATATCCTGTTGTTTTGTCTTACCTTTCTTCTCTTTATTAACACACTTTTGAATGACTTTTTAAAATTTCCATTTTTGCTGCATTTGTTTGAATGTTATATACTCATTTCCTATTTTGTTTAGTGGTCAAAGTTTCAAACTTGGTTTTATTTAATGGGACTCTAATGTTGAACGATCATCTTCCTAAACATAAAAAGGATCTTTATCAATTTCCTAAGGTACATTCTTTTTCCCATGGAATTTACATTTAAACCTCACTATAAATCACCTTTAATATTTTATACAGTAAATTGTCAGTAAGATTTGAGCAAATATGGAGACTTCCTCTGACATTCGTATATTTTCTGCATCTCTGCCCTTCCTTCAGAAATCATATCCCTGTTCAGATCACAACCTTGGTGTAGATTTGCTGATTATAAAATCTCTGTCATTTTAAGTTTCCTAAAACTGAATTATTTCTTGAAGAACATTTACATTAAGCATGAAATTCTAGATTGACTCTTATTTTCTTTATGCATTTTAAGGACATAATTACACTATCTAGTGGACTCCCTTGATTATGTTGGAAAGTCATTTACACCTCTATTTGTTGTTCCTTTGAAAGTACTCTCAATTTGTTTTCTTATTACTTTTAATATTTTTATTTGTTATAGCATTTGTTGAAATATCATTATGTTTTGAGGTAATTTTTTTTAATGATTTGAATTGCATGTCTTTAATCTATAGATTCCTGCTTTACATCAGATTCCAGAAATCTTCATCAAAAGGTTTTACATTTTCTATACCCTTGATCAGTTTCCTGTCTTACTAGGATGCAAGTTGCTTATGTTAGATCCACTAATTGGCTTTTGCTGTCTCTCTGACCATTACTGATCCAATAAAGATTCAGTGGCCAATCAGAGGAGAAAAAAATTCTACAACAACTTTCATGCTAATTGAAATTCCTAAAAGAATAGATCTTGAATAGTCTCACTACAAACAAATAATACATGTGAGGTGATAGTTATGATAGCTTGATATAATCATTTTCAAATGTATCTAGATATCTTCTTGTATACTGTTAACATATAAAACTTTATTTGTCAACTGTACCTCAATAAAGCTAGTGAAAATGTTGCTAAAACATGAACTTTTTGAAGGTCAACACACAATCTCCCAAAAGTTAAGAGTTTCTCAGTTTTTAGATTTTAAGTTTAATCCAATTTTCATAGATCAAAGGATGTTATGGGAATATTGATTAAATTAATTACTTGATGACAAAGTGATTTCTACTAAAGTGAAATAGGAGATTATATTCAGAGAACTGAGTCTTGGGTTCCTTACTGAATTTTGCCCTCCAGCATTTACACCCTGGATCTAATAATCAAGTCCTGCCCAAGAAAGACAGATTCAGATTTTACATTTTATTGTTTGTAACATCTTTAAATTTTTTTAAGCACAGCATTTGGGCAGAGGTTATATGTCTATTTTTCAAGTATTTGATACTAGTTTTAATGATTTCTTGGAGTGGCAGGGATTTAGCAATCAATCTAGATAATCCCTACTGTGACATCCAAGAGAGACCCACTAATTCAGTAATTATTTTTGAGGTCTTATGTGCTTCTCTTAATACTTGAAATTGATAGACACAAAGAACACTTTTTAATGCAGAAATATTTTGAGATTCTTTCCATTGAACTTTTGCCTTCATAATGTTTGGCATCCAAGTTAGTATTTATTAATTGTTTTGTCTGTATACCAGAGTCTCACATCAATTTTTAACAGTTATTGGTGATTACCTAAATGGGAGAGAAGCAAATATAAATGTAGTTCCTTGGATGTAAATAAAGTTGTATCATTAAATATATTTGACAGCATCCCCAGAGATGTAGGTGTGTTTACATACAAAATGTTTAAAGACTGACATATTTTCTGGGTGTGCATAATTCAAGACTTAGCACATACTCCACATAATCCTCTGTAAATATGGGTTTAATTCCCAGGTGTTAGTTACAGAATTTTGACATTTGAATTGTATTAATGTATTTGACAATTTTTATTGAGAGCCAACTTTCTGCCAGGCATTAAATGAAGAAAAATCTATATCCTTATAATTTACATTTTAATTGATTTTGCAGATCAAAAATATGGAAGATCCTTTAACATTTTTCTAACCATTAAATTAATTTTCTGGTGAGAAATGGAGGTCTCTGAAGGCATGGATGAACTGTGCAAGACACTTTGCTATTCTCAAATGGGCTCTATTAAGTGTGTGTTCTATTAAGCCTGATCTATTTTTTTAGTTCATTGTCTTCACAAATCTTTCATTCTCTGCATTTGATTGCCAGAACATGAAGATTCTGTTCCCCCTTTAGATTTATTTTTACTTTCTTTTTTTTTTCCTTTGGTACCAGGGACTTAACCCAGGGCACTTAATCACTAAGCTACAATCCTAGACCTTTTCATTTTTTATTTTGAGACAAAGGGCTCCCTAAATTGCTGGGACTGACTTTGAACTTGTGATTCCTCCCTCAGCCTCCTGAGCCCCTGGGATTACAGGTATGTACTGACACACCCAGCTGATTTATTTTTATATTTAGAAAAAATTTTTTTAAACTGTAGGTCTTAATTATTTGGTAGATAGTCAATAAAATTGTTAATATTTGCAATTAATTACCCTATGTGACATTAAAAAATAAATGTTTGGCTTTATTAGTCAAAAAAAGTACATAGGAAGAACTTGTTTAAACAAGGTTTTAAGAAGTTAACAGAAGGAAAGTAAAAGCTTATTTATATAGACAAAGAAAATAAATAAAGCTTATATAAATAAAGTTGATGAATCTAGTTGGCAAATTGTTTGCTTAATAATGTCAGATATAATTTCTGCCAGATTTTAAAAAAATGGTTGGCTTAATAGTTGTATTTTAAAATATCTATTTATCTATGAAGAATTACTGGAATAATGATTATTTAAAAAGTTAACTGAAAAAAGCATACCCATAATGCCAAGCCTCACAAATCTTCTACAACCTAATTTTGAATTTCACAATAAGTTTTAACCACTAATATAGAGTGGTAATCATGCCATTTCCTTTACTGTCTTTGGATTACATTTGCTATGCTTTTGATTTCTTAAGGAAGAAACTTAGGTTATTATCTTGGAATATTTCTTCTTCAGCAATATAAGTGATTAGTGTTATAAATTTAACTATATTAATATTGTTTAGATGAATCCAACAATTTTTGTAAGTAGATTTAAATTTTTCTTGCACCTCAAAATAACTATGTGTCTGTGTATGTGCGTGTGTATTCCACTGATTGTTTACAAATATATTATATTCAAAAAGTATTGATATTTTTTATTTTTTTATCCAAACTCTCAGTTATGATTTTTAGTTGAAGGGTTTAGAACCGATGCAATTATTTTCACTACTTAAATGGATACTTACTTATCTTTCTACTTTCTTTTTATTTACTATTTATCCCATCTCTGAGTAATTTTTTCATTTTCTTCTCTTTTTGCTAATTTTGATTACTTGGGTATTTTTCATGATTATATTTTATCTGCATAAAACAGTTATAAAACTTTATTTTCCCATTTTTAATTAATGTTTTATTTGTTCTACTTAGTTGTACATGACAGTAGAATGCATTTATACATTTTGATAAATCATACATAAATGAAGTGCAATTTCTAATTTTTCTGATTTTACCTATTGTAGGATTACATTACATCGGTCATGCAATCATATATGAACCTGAGGTAATAATGTCTATTTCACTCTACTATTCTTTCTACCCCCATACCCCTTCCCCTTTCCCTCCCTTCACTCCCCTCTACCTAATCTAAAGTAAATCCAATCTTTCCTAGCGCCCCCCCCCCCACAACCCTTATTGTGAATTTGTATCTGTATATCAGAGAAAACATTTGGTCTTTGGTTTTTTGGAATTGGTTTATTTCATTTAGCATGATATTCTCCAAATCCATACATTCACCAGCAAATGTCATAATATCATTCTTCTTTAACACTGAGTAATATTCCATTATGTATATGTACCACAGTTTCTTTATCCATTCTTCTCTTGAAGGGTACCTCAGTTGGTTTCATAGTTAGGTGTTGTGAAAGAGCTGCTATAAACATTGATGTGGCAGCATCTCTGAAGTATGCCAATTCGAAGTCCCTTGGGCATAGAACCAATTAGTGGGATAGATGGGTTAAATGGTGGCTCCATTCCAAGCCTTCTGAGGAATTTCCAGACTGCTTTCCATAATGGCAGCACTTCCTTGCATTCCCACCTGCAATGTATTAAGGTATCTTCCCCCTCCCCACTGCATCCTCGCCATGTTCATCCCATTTTTATCTTAAGGTTTTTTTAATGTACATATTTATCACATCTTATATTCGACTAATAATAAGCCATATGTGCTATTGCTGGCATGCATTTTACTTCTACTTGTCTCTAAAAAACCTGATATCATATCACTATAATGTGTATTATAAATTGTCAAATATCTGCTACAGAAATATAAATAATAAAAAATTTGTGTTTACTGAAATAACCCTTTTGGATACTCTCCATTCCTTTATGTAGTTTCAAATTTCCAGCTTGTTTCGTTTTCTTCTGCATGAAAGACCTTTTCTTTTGTTTTCCTTTTTTCCTTAAAGTCCAGTTCTGCTGGTAATGACTTTTTCAGTGTTGAAATGTCCAATATAGTGTTTTTAAAACGTCATTTTAAAATATAATTTAATTTGCTATACAGATCTAGATTAACCTTTTAGAAGTCATTTAATATTGTTTCTGGCACACATTATTTCCTTCAAAATACCTGTCATTCTCATTATTTTTTCTCTGTAGGTAATGTCTCATTGCCTGTGGTCGTTCAAGAGTTTTTTCGGTATCACTAGTATTGATCTAGTTAAGATATTCCTAGATGTAGTTTAGGAAATTTTTCTTTCCTTCTTATTTTAGAGACTCCTATGATATTTTATCTGTATTGCTTAAAAGTGCACTATGGCTTATGGTAATTTTATTTGTTTTTAAAAACATTATTTCATTTTAAAATTTTAAATATTGCTTATTGCTCTTTCTCTAACTTCATTAAAAATATTTCTGCAGTGTCTGATCTGCTGTCATTACCATTACATGTCCTTTTTAAATCTTAGGAATTCTTATTTTGGTGTCCAGCAATTCAATGAGGATTATTTTATTATTTCGCACTCTCTCTCTCTCTCTCTCTCTCTTTCTCTCTTTAACTCTCTCTCTCTCTATATATATATATATATATATATATATTTATATCTTTCTCTCTGGTCTCTTTCTCTCCGTCTCTTACACATGATGTCTTTTTCCATTCAAGCTGCTATAACAAAACACCATAACTTGGTGGCCTATAACCAATGCATCTCTCTTTCCAACATTTCTGAAGGCTTGAAATCCCAAGGCAAAAGTATCTGCTAAGGACCCATCTCCTGACCAATTAATCATGTGGCACCTTCTAGCTGTTTTCCCATGGATTAAGAGGAGTTTGGGACAACTTTTTACCCCCAGCTTAGACTAAAAGATCTGACATGAACAATTATGAACAATTTTAGGAGGAAAAGTCTGTTCTGGGACTTGTAGTTTCAGAGGTCTTAGTTCATAGATAGTCAACTCCATTCTTTAGGGTTTGAAGTGAGGCAGAACATCATGGTGGAAGAGAGTGTTGGAAGGAAGCGGCTCAGGACATGGTCAGGAAGGAGAGAGAGAGAGAGAAAGAGGGAGAGAGAGAGAGAGAGAGAGAGAGAGAGAGAGAGAGAGAGAGAGAGAGAGAGAGAGAGAGAGAAAGATACTCCACTAGCTAGGGATAAAATGTATTCCCAAGGCAAGGCCCCAGTGGCTTATCTCTTCCAGCCACACCCTACCTGCCTTAAATTAACATTCAGATAATCCCTATCAGAACACTAATTCACTGATTCATTTTACTTTTAAATCTTGCTTTGTCTCACACATGAGCTTTTGGGGAACACCTCACATCTAAACATAAAAAGCAAGGCTAAGATCTCTTTTATAAGAACACTAATTCCATTCATGCAATCTATTTCCCTATAACCAAAGGGAACAACGTTCTAATACCATCAACTGGGGGTGAGAATTCCAACATGTGAATTTTAGGGGGACACAAATATCCATACTATTCTACTTTCCATGTTTCTGTCATATTCATGTTTTCTTTTGCCCCCTTAGACATATTGTTTATAATTATATTAACTGTTTTAATATCATGTATATTAAGTATATGTTTATTATCTATTGTTTCTGCTTTTAGTAATTTTTTTTTTCTCATTATGGTTGACATTTCTAATTCTTTGCCTGTTTTTTAAATTTTTTGCTGAATTTCAACCATTTTAACCTTTGGAGTTCTGTATAGATAACAGTTATTCACAGCCTCATCCCCACTCTGCCCCCACAACTGGACCATTTGCCATTCAGAAGCCAACCATCCCCAGTAATCCTTCCACCCTGCACCCTCCTCTCTATCCCAGTAACTTCAACATGCCTGGTGTGTTGCAGAAAATTCATTCGTGACTTGGATGAATTCATGTCTTTCTTTTTAAGAGAAAGAAACTTTTCCTTTTGAACAGGCCCTTCAAGTGAGAAGCCCGTTAGTACATCACATGTTGTCTTAAGGGCCATATTTGCTTTCTCCTTCTCATATGCAATTTTGGTGAGTATAATGGATGGTGTAGGCAGGAGGACAAGTAGGTACTGGGACTTTTCTCAAGTGAGCACTTCACATGTAAGGAGGTCTCAAAGGTCCCCCTAACGGAGGTGCTGATGAGCCCTGAGCTTCCAGCAGAACTTGATATTCAGAAAAAAAATGTCCCTCAGAAAGAAGAAAATGATTCAAAATAAAATCTCGAATCTACATTGACAAGTGAAAAGTATCCAATACAGTTATTGCCTTAAATAGAATTTTCTTTCTATTTAAATTTCTTTACCAATAATTTGCCTTTAGAAGTAATTTTATATCAGTACAAAATGAGGTTTTTGGAGATATGGAAGTAAAATGCAAACCAACAATAAAAAAGCCTAAGAAATACAATAACTATTTTACTCTTTAGGAAATGGCTTATTATTAGTTGAATATAAACTCTGAAAATGATTTACATTAAAACCCTTCAGATGAACACTAGGAAAATAAAGGATTACAGCTAACTGGGTCATAAGGAAGATAAAATATCACCATAAAAAAATACTCAGGTCATCAAATTAAAGGAAAAATAAGAAAATGGTAATAAGAAAATGGCAAAAGAAACTTTGATGAGATAAATAGAAGGCAAATAGAAAAATGATTGATTTAAACAGAACCTTATACATTACCAAATAAACTGTAAAAGTTCTAAATGTTTCAATTAAATATCATATAAGAAGAGTTTACATAAACCCAAAATGTGACTGTATTTGTCTATAAGAAATACACATTGATACAAAGAAAAAGTTAAAAACAAAATGTCAGAAAAACAGTGTTTAACAAGAATTTAAAAAGCAGGAGCTAGAAATCAGTTAGATTGCAGAGGAAACAATATTACAAAAGCTAAAGTTATAGAAAAGCATAGTATAGAAGGACATGCTATTCATTATAAAGTATGAAATAATTGTGATCATCTATTAAGAATGTACTAAGTGCTATTGTATAATGCATTTTTGTTTAGTTGATCTTTAACATAATTATCTCACAGTTGTCTAGGTTAACAAATTCTATAGGTACAGACAAATTAGTTCTTTGAAAGCTTATGGTCAGAATAAATTTTTAGCCTACATATTATAAGAAATGATTAGAAGCACTAGCTTCACAATATATAAATTATAGGGAAAATGAACAAAACGAAGAAGAATAGACTCCTTCTCCATAAAGAATCATTTGGTACTCTTTTTACTTGGTAAGTTGAGGGTAAGGTCTCTTTCTAAAAGCTCTTTATCATATATTACTTGGCAGCATTTTTATTCCCTAGGAATGACTAGAAATAAAGTGACAGAAATTCTTAAGAAAATTGGTTGTGTAGTTTGATAAAATTATAAATGACATGCTACTTACATTTTTCAGATGTCCTGAGAATATTCCCAACTTCTCCATGTTTCTACTCACTTAGTCCATAAGCTATTAGGAACAATGGTTTGGTAGAATTCAGTCATGAAATTTGATACCTAGGTTTGACATTATATTGCATCATTAAAAGACCAAAGATATCTTTGCCCAATTTACTAGAAAACTTCAGGCAAAAATTCCTTTAATGATAATAAATTTTAGCCAACATTGACAATATTGTTAGATATCGTGTAATATTAACTTTAATGAAAATTAATCCTCACCATCACTAGTAGATCAACAGTTTAGTTGAGTTTGCTCAAAGAGAAACTCTTGACAACACAGCATAAATTTTGATTTGCTTAAGTTGCCTGAATGATATCTAGGAAGTCAGGTTAAGTATGATTGAAAGCAGCTACATGAAAGGATCATGAAAAATTCTTCTTGACTTGATGAAAAATAATACATTGGATTTTGTATGATTTAGAGAGTTATAGAGGCAGCCAACGTTTTGATTTCAGGCTAATATTTCAAACTCATTTGAAGTTACCGATTATCTAAGATATAATAATGTCATATGGAATGTCTTTTGTTGAATATTTTAACTGAATTTTCCCAAAGAAGCATTTGAGAGAATTTGTAAGACATCTGCAGGAAGACTAATAAAATAGAAATAAAATAAATGCACAGAAAATAATGGAACTGTTGTCTCCGAAAACTAAGAGTTTTTATCAATATTTTAGCCTTGACTCTACCTTTGTCCCTTTTTCAATTTTGAAATTAAATTAATTAATTAAATTAATTTTGAAATTAAATAGACTATATAAACAAAAATCATATATACATATATAATGCATCAAATAGACTATATTTTATGTTATACATCTCTATGTTGTTTGTTTATATTATCTTCTCATATATTATAAATTTGGAATTTATTGTTTAATGTTTTAGTATTCAATGAGTGCAGACAGATCATTAAAGATCATTCTCAGCATTTTATACACAAATACAGCTTTAAGGAGGTAAAAGTAACCAATCCAAAGTAGTAGATCTCATGTATGAAGCTGTGAATTCAGATATATCTGACTTCATTATCTACATATTGTTTTCAAAAGATGAGACTCAGGTCTCCAGTGGTTAATTTTGTGATAGCTCACTAATTGGCTTTATAATGGCCTCGGTTTATAATAATATTGCTATTATCTTTTGGAGCAGAACAGTTTACACATTAGTGTTGAAGTTTCAAATATTTAACCTGTTTCAAGTAATATATATCATGAAGCATGTTTCATGAAAATGAGCATGAAACAAAATATCTTTGTCATTAAGAGCCTCAGTTAGCCCCTATCTAAAAGGAGATATTGATAGCCAATTCATGTGTTTTTCAAATGCTTATAGGAAATAACATGAGCAGATTTCCTGGTAAAATTACTCACATACTATTATCAGTAAATGTTATTTCTCTTTCTAATCCTACCCCACCCAATGCATAAAGACACTCTTGTGCGAACAGCATTTCCAAAATAGGTTCATAGCATAGACTGAAGATCATTTCAAAACAATGGACTGATTTTTCTTACTCCATTGATAATGTTGATTTTATATTCATATCAGAGCCAGCAAAGAGGAATCAGTATTAACTTGGGAAGGTAGAAGACAAATACCTGTCATCACAATCAAAGCAGTAACAATCTCAGTGATTCTTTGTTCTCAGTGGGGCCTACCTCTCCCTCTTCTTGTGTGTGTGTGTGTGTGTGTGTGTGTGTGTGTGTGTGTGTATTTCTGAAATAGCTATGAAACATTTTTTTTCTTTTAAAAAGTCTTTATTTTTTTTTTTCCTGGTAAAGACAGCTGATTATTTGTGGAAAACCAGATGGTATTGATTACTTACTAAATCAAGGCAATTGTCTATTTTAATCTGTTTGCAGGTAATAGGAACCTACTTGAACTCATCAAATACAAAGAGACATGTATTGCAGGGATAAGGAGATATCTTTCAGAGCACCAAGGAGAATTGGATTTGGTATTCACATCTCAAATTAGAAAGTAGTAGGAAACTGGCATTGTTCTCTCTTCTCTACTCCACGTTGTTTAGTGAGATGCTCACTTCATGCAGTCCTTCATTTCAAATACAATTTTAATTCTGTATATTTAAAATACTTTCTCTGGCAATCCAAGATGGCAGACTAGAGGGTGACTGCATCTTCAGTCGCTCCAGAACCCAGGATTCAAGAAGGGGAGGCATTGAGAGACTCAGACTAAAATAGAACCACGGGGTGAGTGTCCCCCACCTGGTGAAGCTCGGCCCAGGTGCAGGCCTGGATTTGGGCAGCTTATTAGAGTAGGGCAGGCAGCTAGAGTCTCCCCCAGGCAGCCCTGAGCACTCCGGCGGTGGGCTCCTCCCACAGGGCCAGATACTCCAGCTACTCGGAGCAGGCCCCCCAGTGAGAGCCTTTCTGCACACAACCTGCTCCAAGTCCCTGATCCAGCGAGTGGCGAGCTCCGGCCCACCCACACGCTGCTTCAGAGACCAGGACAGGGCAGCCAGGGACTTCCCCAAGCAGCCCGGCTCCCTCCGGCAGGAAGTGCCTTTTTAGGCTAGCTTCTAGGAGCAGACCACCCAGTGAGAGCCTTTCTACACAGAGCCAGCCACAAGTCCCCAAGCCAGCGGAGACCTCCAACCTGTGAGCAGCCTCTGGGACCAGGGCAGGGCAGCCAGAGACTTCTCCAGGCGGCCCTGCCCATCTCTGGCCCAAAGGCTTTTTCAACAGGGCAATCCAAGATGGCGGACTAGAGGGTGACTGCATCTCCAGTCGCTCCAGAACCCAGGATTCAAGAAGGGGAGGCATTGAGAAACTCGGACTAAAATAGAACCATGGGGTGAGTCTCCCCCACCTGGTGAAGCTCGGCCCCGGGTGGCAGGCCCGGATTCGGGTGGCTTATAGAGTAGGGCAGGGCAGCTAGAGTCTTCTCCAGGCAGCCCTGGGCACACCAGCAGTGGGCTCCTCCCACACGGCCAGCTTCAAGGAGCTGGACCCCAGTGAGAGTCTTCTCACACAGAGCCAGCTTCAAGCCCTGGAACCAGTAGCGGGCTAGGGACAGCTTTATTCAGAAGTACTGCATTATCAAGTTACTCCAAGACTTCAGGCTACTGAAGGCTGGGAGGTGATACACTGGAAATCTACAGGGACACTATAAGCAAATAGAGGAAATCTACAATATCACAGAGTCCCACTGACATCTGACCAATATGAGAAAACAAGGGAAGAAAATGTCCCAAACAAACCTAGATACTATATCAATAAAACTCAATGACAGCACAGCAGAAGATATGTCAGAAAGGGAGTTCAGAATGTACATAATTAAAACAATCAGGGAAGCAAATGAGGAGATGAAAGAGCAAATGCAGGCATTAAATGATCGCACCAATCAACAGTTAAAAGAGCAAATACGGGAAGCAAGAGATCATTTCAATAAAGAATTAGAGATATTGAAAAAAAAAACCAAACAGAAATCCTTGAAAGGAAGGAAACAATAAACCAAGTTAAAAACTCCATAGAAAGCATAACCAATAGGATAGAACACCTGGAAGACAGAACCTCAGATATTGAAGACAAAATATTTCATCTTGAAAACAAAGTTGACCAAACAGAAAAGATGGTAAGAAATCATGAACAGAATCTACAAGAGTTATGGGATATCATGAAAAGGCCAAATTTAAGAATTATTGGGATTGAGGAAGGCTTAGAGGAACAAACCAAAGGAATGAACAATCTATTCAATGAAATAATATCAGAAAATTTCCCAAATCTGAAGAATGAAATGGAAAACCAAGTACAAGAGGCTTATAGGACTCCAAATATACAAAATTACAACAGACCCCACACCAAGGCACATTATTATGAAAATACCTTACATACAAAATAAAGACAGAATTTCAAAGGCCACCAGAGAAAAGAATCAAATTACATTCAGAGGGAAACCAATAAGAATATCAGCAGATTTTTCAATCCAGACCCTAAAAGCTAGAAGGGCCTGGAACAACATTTAACAAGCCCTGAAAGAAAATGGATGCCAACCAAGAACCTTATACCCGGCAAAACTTACTTTCAGATTTGACAATGAAATAAGATCCTTCCATGATAAACAAAAGCTAAAAGAATTTACAAAAAGAAAACCAGCATTGCAGAACATTCTCAGCAAAATATTCCATGAGGAAGAGATGAAAAACAATGATACAAATCAACAACAGGAGGAACTAGCCTACAGTAATAGCCAAATAAAGGAGAAATCAAATCATGTAAAAAAAAAAAAAATGAATCAAATGACTGGGAATACAAATCATATCACAATAATAACCCTGAATGTTAATGGCCTGAACTCATCAATCAAAAGACATAGACTGGAAGATTGGATTAAAAAGAAAAATTCAACAATATGCTGCCTGCAAGAGACTCATCTCATAGAAACAGATACCCATAGACTAAAGGTGAAAGGATGGGAAAAAACATACCATGCACATGGACACAGCAAAAAAGCTGGAGTATCCATCCTCATTTCAGAGAATGTGGACTTCAAGCCAAAACTAGTCGGAAGGGATAAAGAAGGACATTACATACTGCTTAAGGGAAGCATAAATCAGCAAGACATAACAAGCATAAATATCTATGCCCCGAACATTGGCTCATCCATGTACGTCAAACAAATCCTTCTCAATTCCCGAAATCAAATAGGCCACAACACAATAATACTAGGCGATTTTAACACACCTCTCTCACAGCTGGATAGATCGTCCAAACAAAAATTGAATAAAGAAACCATAGATGTCAATAACACAATCAACAATTTAGACTTAACCAACTTATATAGAATATACCATCCAACAAAGAACGAATACACTTTCTTCTCAGCAGCACATGGATCCTTCTCTAAAATAGACCATGTCTTATGCCACAAAGCTACTGTTAGCAAATACAAGAAGATAGAGATCCTACCTTGTACTTGAAATAAATGACAGAATAAAAAACAGAAACTTCTCCAATACCTGGAGATTAAATAATACACTATTATATGATGAATGGATAACAGAAGACATCAGGAGGGAAATAAGAAAATTCTTAGATGTAAATGAGAACAAACACACATCATATCAACACCTCTGGGACACTGTGAAAGCAGTACTTAGAGGAAGATTTATTTCATGGGGCGCATTCAACAAAAGAAGTAGAAATCAACAAATAAACGACTTAACACTACAGCTAAAAGCCCTAGAAAAAGAAGAGCAGACCAACACCAAAAGTAGTAGAAGACAGGAAATAGTTAAAATCAGAGCTGAAATCAATGAAATTGAAACAAAAGAAACAATCGGAAAAATTAACAAAATAAATAGTTGGTTCTTTGAAAAAATAAACAAAATTGATAAACACTTAACCACACTAACAAAGAGAAAGAGGGAGAAAACTCAAATTACTAAAATTCGGAATGAACAAGGAAATATCACAACAGACATGAGTGAAATACAAAACATAATTAGAAGCTATTTTGAAAATCTATACTCCAACAAAACAGAAAACCTCGAAGACATCAACAAGTTTCTAGAGACATATGAATTACCTAAACTGAATGAGGAGGACATACACAACTTAAATAAATCAATTTCAAGCAATGAAATAGAAGAGGTCATCTAAAGCCTACTAACAAAGAAAAGTCTGGGACCACATGGGTTCTCAGCCGAGTTCTACAAAACCTTTAAAGAAGAGCTCATTCCAATACTTCTCAAAGTATTCCATAGGAGGGAACCCTCACAAACTCATTCTATAAAGCCAATATCACCCTGATATCTAAACCAGACAGAGACACATCAAGGAAAGAAAATTTCAGACCAATATCCTTAATGAACATCGACGCAAAAATTCTCAACAAAATTTTAGCAAATCGCATACAAAAATATATTAAAAAGATAGTGCACCACGATCAAGTGGATTTTATCCCAGGGATGCAAGGTTGATTCAACATCTGGAAATCAATAAATGTAATTCACCATATCAACAGACTAAATGTTAAGAATCACATGATTATTTTAATAGATGCAGAAAAAGCATTTGATAAAATACAGCACCCCTTCATGCTCAAAACACTAGAAAAAATCGGGGTAGTGGGAACATTCCTTAACATTGTAAAGGCCATCTACGCTAAGCCCATGGCCAATATAATTCTAAATGGTGAAAAACTGAAAGCAATCCCCCTAAAAACTGGAACAAGGCAGCGATGCCCTCTTTCACCACTTCTATTCAACATTGTTCTTGAGACTCTAGCTAGAGTAATTAGACAAACCAAAGAAATTTAAAGGGATACGAATTGGAAAAGTAGAATTCAAACTATCCCTGTTTGCTGATGACATGATTATATATTTAGAGGAACCTGGAAATTCCACCAGAAAACTCTTAGAACTCATAAGTGAATTCAGTAAAGTAGCCGGTTACAAGATCAATGCTCATAAATCCAACGCGTTTTTATACATACGTGGATGAATCTTCAGAAACAGAAAATAGGAAAACTACCCCATTCATAATAGCATTGAAAAAAATAAAATACTTGGGAATCAATCTCACAAAAGAGGTGAAAGACCTCTACAATGAGAACTACAGAACATTAAAGAAAGAAATTAACGAAAACCTTAGAAGATGGAAAGATCTTCCATGTTCTTGGATAGGCAGAATTAATATTGTCAAAATGGCCATACTACCTAATGTGCTATACAGAATCAATGCAATTCCAATTAAAATCCCAATGATGTACCTTATGGAAATAGAGCAAGCAATTATGAAATTCATCTGGAAGAATAAGAAACCCAGAATAGCTAAAGCAATCCTCCGTAGAAAGAGTGAAGCAGGGGGTATCACAATACCAGATCTTCAACTCTATTACAAAGCAATAGTAACAAAAACGGCATGGTATTGGTACCAAAATAGACAGGTAGATCAATACAGAATAGAGGACATGGACACAAATCCAAATAAATACAATTTTCTCATACTAGACAAAGGTGCCAAAAATATGCAATGGAGAAAAGATAGCCTCTTCAACAAATGGTGCTGGGAAAACTAGAAAACCATATGCAACAGAATGAAATTAAACCCCTATCTCTCACCCTGCACAAAACTCAACTCAAAATGGATCAAGCACCTCGGAATCAGACCAGAGACCCTGCATCTTATAGAAGAAAAAGTATGTCCAAATCTTCAACTCATTGGCTTAGGATCAGACTTCCTTAAGATGACTCCCATAGTATAAGAAATAAAAGCAAGAATCAACAAGTGGGATAGATTCAAACTAAAAAGCTTTCTCTCAGCAAAGGAAACTATCAGTAATGTGAAGAGAGAGCCTACAGAGTGGGAGAATATCTTTGCCACTCATACTTCAGATAGAGCGCTAATTTCCAGAATCTATAAGAACTCAAAAAATTCTACACCATGAATACAAATAATACAATCAACAAATGGGCTAAGGAAATGAACAGACACTTCACATGAGAAGATGTACAAGCAATCAACAGATATATGAAAAAAATATTCAACATCTCTAGTAATAAAAGAAATGCAAATCAAAACTACACTAAGATTCCATCTCACCCCATTTAGAATGGCGATTATCAAGAACACAAGCAACAATAGGTGTTGGCAAGGATGTGGGGAAGAAGGTACACTCATACATTGCTGGTGGGGTTGCAAATTAGTGCAGCCACTCTGGAAAGCAGTATGGAGATTCCTCAGAAAGCTTGGAATGGAACCACCATTTGACCTAGCTAACCCACTCCTTGGCCTATACCCAAAGGACTTAAAATCAGCATACTACAGAGATACAGCCACATCAATGTTCATAGCTCCTCAGTTCACCATAGCCAGATTGTGGAACTAACCTAGATGCCCTTCAGTTGATGAATGGATAAAGAAACTGTGGCATATATATATATATAATATATATATTATATATATATATATAATGGAATATTACTCTGCCATGAAGAATGATCAAATTATGGCATTTGCAGGCAAATGGATAAAATTGGAGGATATCATCCTAAGTGAGATAAGCCAATCTCAAAAAACTAAAGGACGAATGATTTCGCTGATAAGCAGATGAGGACATATAATGGGGAGTAGGAGGGGTTAGCAATAGGGTTAGGGTTAGGTTTAGGGTTAGGGATAAGGAGGGTGGTAAGAATGGAGGAAGGAAGGATGGTATAGAGGGAAAAGAGGGGTGGGAGTGGTGGGGGGGAAAGGGGAAAAATAACAGAATGAATCGAACAACATTGCCCTATGTAAATTTATGATTTTTAATAAAAAAAAAAGAGAAAGAAAGTGATTCTCAAGGTGTAAGGACCACCTGCAAAATCAAAAAAAAAACACCTTCTCTTTAAAAAAATTTAAAAAAATCTTTTCATCCTTAGTATTATTCTTGAGATAATTCTAAAGTTGCAATTCATATCCTTTAACGACTTAGACCATCTCTCCTACAACCACTCAGTGAAGGTGGGACAGAAAAACAGTTGTGAAGTTCTTCACCTAGGTGAAAACAGAGAACAGGCATTACTGCATCCTGGGGCACAATGTACAGAGCAATTTCATATCCTTTCATCGCATGGTTTGCAAGCGTTGCTCTAATCTTGCAGACTAAGGTAATAACACAGCTAAAAAAGAAGTCCTTCAACTTCTGACAAACTTCTGAGATTTGAACCCAATATGCTTAACCTTTGAGTTCACTCAAACAGTAGTATCCTTACAGAACAAATACAGACACATAGGTAACATACAAGAGGAGTATGTTTCCCAAATACGAACTAATATATATTGCATTTAAGTAGTGTTTTCTGAGTGAATGAGAGGGAGAAGAGAAGGAGAAAGAAAAAGAGAGGACCATTTGTAATTATGAACATTCTAGAAAATAAAACACTTATCCAAAAGCTGTACCTACCAAAAATTATTCAAATCCTATTTATAAGAACTTATCTTTATACTTTTAAATCATTTATTTTTAATGTTGGTAGACAGTTAAAAATAAAATTTAATTAGTTGGAAAGAAAATTTCAGACTTCTATTTCAATTAGGAAGAGAAAAATAATGATGCTGTGTCCTTGAAAGGCTGTGGTTAAACTATTTTCTTATTTGTAAATCAGACTTAATGAAATTGTGTGTAGATAAATGACATCATGGTGCATATGACAGAGTAGGTCTGTAATGCTGAGAGTTGTAAATGCATATTCTCATAAAGTCCTGCAACCTCCCTGTGCATAAGGATGCTAACAATAGTGTATTCATTAAATGTAAACTGCACAGCTCAGGAAAGCATAGAGAGTATTTGAAATTTCAAAGGTTGGATTTTATGATTAGAAACAAATCTTTATATCTATGTAACTTAACTGCTAACATAAATCATTTGTCCCTATATCTCATCTCTTAGCCAGCTACTCTGATTCATCTGTAACATGAAGTGTCAACTGAATTTTTAGATGTTATAGGGAAATGTAGGAAGGGAGGAAGGAAGAGAGGGAGAGAAGAAAGGAGGTAGGAAGGGAAAATACTTAATGCATGTTGAAATTAGTTTAGGTATTTTTTTACTTATGATTATTAAGAAATTCATAGCATAAATAGCCATAATTATCTACCAAGGTAAAACAGTGCAGTTTTACGACTGAGAGTTGTAAGTCATTCAGCTAACTCTTACCTTAGAAGATCTAGTTTGGTTTATTTCTACTGGCAAATGAAAGAAAAGAGTTCATGAAACAAATTGGCCAAGACGGGGTCAAGATGCTCTCTTAGAAGGTTAATGCAAGAATTGGTCAATTTAGAGTAAAATTTTCTTAAATAAGAAAATATGACTTATTCCTCTATACTTGATATGAGATTTGAGAGGGCTTCAAAAAGTCATACATTATTTGGATAGAAGAATTTTTTTTTTTTAGACACTAAGTGGGAAAACAGACACATCCAGACTGAAGAACCTTGTATTAGTTTTCAAAACTTGACACTTGGTCCTCCAGATTCCACCAGCTCTACTTGAAGTCCCTTGCATACATGGGTTCACAGACACTGACATAAAACTTATCTCTAATTTATGGCAATATGTGGGCAAAAAAGGAGGATTGAGCTGATTGCAGATGAAGAATAGAATGTTTACTATTCAGAAGAGTTAAGAATATTACCACAACAAAAGGCGCGATGGAATTCCTGCAAAACAATACAAGGGTGGCCATTTATCATTTCCAGGGGGCGTATTTTGGAATTATCAGTGATAGAAAGAGAAAATTTTGATAAAATGAGAAATTGTGAGCCATATTGGGAATGCTGGTTACTCTAGAAGAGATAGATGAAGAAAGAGTAAAACATGGAAGAGCTCCAATAATTAAAAAAAAGGAAAGGTAGTACACATAGGGGTAAACCTGCAGTACACATAGGGGTAAACCTGTGACATGCACAGAATGTTACCTGTTTTAGTTAACATTTCCTTGTTCTTAAAAAAGTCAATGTTGACATAAATAAAACACCTCGTTGTTTTGAAAAATGCTTGATATATTTACCAATATGTTTCCTGATGTGAAAAAAAAGTGACTACTAAAGACTTTATTTATTTATTTATTTTTTGATGTGGAACTTTACCAAGTTCATTTTGCAGTATAAGGAATTTGGCTATGACACTTGTATCTAGGAACTAAACATTTTTACAAAAAGTGCATGTTGTGTATAGATTAGCTACACTGAATGAAGCCTATTAAAAATAACTCTACACTTAGGTTTGCACTATGTATTTGTTTTGGGAAGAAATATGCACACACTCAATATTAAAAATATATATTTCATAGACTGATGTAATATTACAAAAGCATCCTTCTTTTATGCATAGACTCATATAAATAAATATCTATTGACTTTGTAAACATCATTGGTATTAATATATGACTTATGATTTGGCATTTTGGTTACTTCCAGTTTTGATCTTGTCTATTAAGATAGAGGATTCATTAATAAGCATCTTTTTGCAGTCCAACTGTGTGTTTTTTGTTTCAAAACCTCAGAACAATTCTCTGAAATGACATCACAATGTCTGTACCCATATATACATGTGTTTATAACTATGGTAACTTTTCACTTTGCTACTTTTAAGACATTTGTAAGAATTTATAATACCAATGACACTACATCTATGATTCAGTTTTACTGAATCTTTGTTTGCAACGCATATTCTAATTGATTTTTTTCTACAAATATTAGGAGTGTAGAAGTAGAAGGTCAGGATTATTTTAATAAATATTTATTCAATCATTTCAAGGATGAACACTTTCCCATGTGTGTGTCTTCTCTGCATTTTGTGTGTGTTGTCTCTTTGCCTTATTTTAGTTTTAAAATTACAACACCAAATGTGGAAGGTTATATTAAGGCATTGTCTTCTATTGGTAGTCATAACTTTTAGCAAGGCTAAAAGGGAAAAAAAGTTCATTTGGCATACCTGTTTGCAACAGTGTTATATGCATCAGTATGAATGACACATTATGTCATAATGAGTGATACTGGATAGGTGACATGGACAATTGGAGAACAAAACTCTAAATCATGTTTAGAGTTTCAGTGATGCCAGATGCTCTTTTCCTAAAGCTGCCTTATTGACTAAATTTGAGATGGCTAGCAGGCAAAAGAAAATTAAAGCAAAATGGATGATAAATGATCATTCAAAAGGCAAAGTCAAGGATATAAACAGGTAACATTTCCCTTGAAACCCAGTTTATAAAAGACAGACTATAATTCTTCTGAACTATATAATATAAATAACATAGAAGTTGGCTTTAAAGTATAATTGATTACACTGTTTACAGGAAAACATAAATCAAGAGACAAGCAGAACAAAGGTGGGACATATAAACAGGAATAGAATATGGAATTATGGAATAAGAATGATGAAGAGAGATACTGAGTTGTTAAGGAAGTGATAAGTCATTCACATCTATCTTCTGGTGCTTTTTCTAGATAGTGATAACTAAAGTGATTAACACTAGTTTGGGAATTGATAAACAGGATTCTTGGGCTATGAGTTCCCATGAGTTGACTAATCTGCATAATTTTTTATTAAGTCATAACTACACAGCCTCTTTCTGTTGATTCTAGTTGAAGGAAATAGGTAAATGTTGAGGAAGTATTTGGAAATACTAGTTTCCTCTACATTTTGGCTAATAAAACATCCCCTATAAAATCTGATTCTTGTGTTGAGACTGACTCAAGCTGCCTTAGACTTCAGGACCATCTCCACCTGCACAGAGTTTTGCCATTTATCTAATGTTGAAAAAGGTGTCTTTTTCTAAGCAGGCCTATCAAACCAGCACCTCTGATACTTTAAAAAAAATTTTTTTTTGGTATGGTTGGGGAAAACAGTCATAAATGTAAGTAAATGTTTTTCCAGGAATATTTTGTCTCTGATATTATGAGAACTCAGTTGTCCTTCCAGATGATCTTAAATTTCAGTCTATCATAGTCAAGCACAACCAAGTTCAAACCTTACTTCACCCCTACCAGCAGTGTGGATCCTGACAAATGTCTTCTTATGGTCTCATTTTCCCCCCAATAGATTTAGATAAAATATTGTGGAAACTTTTGGGGAGCAAGAAAACCAATTATCTTTAGAATTATTTTGGATGGAATCTTTGATGCCTATGTGGAAAGCAGCCTCTTAAATGGTGGGTTTTCTTTCCTTTATTTCTATTTATTGGAAATAAATTTGAAGAAATACTTTACACAGTGGAATCAACCAGCAGAGTAGCACATAACTAGCTAATTCAGGCTAACTCAATTTTTCATGATATTCTGGGTTATGGATCTTGTGGAATAATCCAGTGATTGTCCTAAGACCTCTTAATATTTTGCACCTTAGAGATGATCATCACTAGGGTATACAGAGAAATATTTTATTTTTCAGTGCTAAGAGCTGTTTATAAATCTATTTTTACTATTATGAAGCTTCCATGTGTTTGCTTTCAAAATGTTACCAATTTGATTGTCTGAATTTATTAAGCTTATTATTTTTACTCTAGTATATGACGAAAGGTAAGCTAGTTGGAAAACAAATATTGATTTACCTATTTTTTGGTAATTTTGTTTTGTAGAGAAATTGCTTCTATCTGAAGTCATCTTTTGTTATAATAACAATATCAGTCTTTAAACCTGCTATTTCTTCTTGTTTTATCTTTCAAAGATAAAACAGTCATGTAATTATCCAAATATGTTTTATACATTTTTAACCTGATACAAATTGTATTTTCCTTAAAGAGAGTACTTTGTATGCAGATGTACATTTGTGTGTGTGTATGTGTGTGTGTCTAATTAAATGTGTAAATAATGCCCACAATAGGGAAGAAAATTTGCATACATATATACCAATTCTGGTGATAATGCTATTATTGTCTTACTATTTTGATATATCCAACTATTTGTTCCATTTTATTTATAAATTACATTGCCTTACATCTACATATTTCAAAATAGAATTGACTTTATCACATTTTTATTTAAATATAAAAGATATGAGACACATGATATGAACATTGAAGTGTGTACTTTTAAAATATTATTTTAATTATTTTCCTTTTATTTAAAATATTTTAATAGCTCCCCATTAACAAAAATCATCCTATTTTGGTCAATTTTCTGTTTTCACATCATCATTAGTAATGTTTTGTAACATTGCTATGAATAATACATAAGAATAATTCTTCTAAGCTACCTCCAACAGTAATTAGGGGTTAAGGTTCTTTTGGTTTGCCAGAATTCACAACATGCCACGTCTATTGGCATTTTGATTTGCATTCTGTTATATACTTCTGAATTTTAGCATTACAGTGTGTGTGTGTGTGTGTGTGTGTGAGTGTGTGTGTGTGTGTGTGTGTGTTACTGGGGATTGAACTCAGGAGCACTCAACCACTGCCACATCCACAGCCCTATTTTGTACTTTATTTAGAGAGACTGTCTCACTGAGTTGCTTAGCACCTCACTTTTGCTGAGACTGGCTTTGAACTTGTGTTCCTTCTGCCTCAGTCTCCCAAGTTGCTGGGATTATAGGCATGCACCACAGTAGCATTACTTTCAATAAGACTGTTGCTCACTTGACTTATCCTTTCTTTGAATGGTCTTTCCACATTCTTTTTCCAGTTTTAAATGGATTATTGTGCTTTTTCTTGCTAATATCTTTGTTTTAATCACACAATTGTATCAACCTTTTCTGTCTACATTACGAATTTTCCAGGCTTATTGTTTATCTATTGATTTTGTTCAATTTTAACCACTAGGATACACACAATTTTATAATTATATCAGCCTATCTTTTCATTTGTATTATCTAGATTTCTTATACTAATAAACAATAAAAGTCCAAGTAAGTTCTATTTGGCTGGTATGCTTTTATTTATTCATTCTGAGTTCACAAATTGTTACAGAAGAAGTAATGTTTGACATGCACTTAAAGGAATGGAAAAACTTTCACCAGTAGATGAAAGACACCCCAGAAAAAAGAACAATTCTAATAAAAATTTGAAACAAACAAAAAAATCCATCCCATACTTCCACTCCTATGTTCAAATAACTAATTTTATCTAATGACTCTCAAAGACTCTGTTCAAGTAGTCTTAACTAAAGAGCATCTTTCCTATGGCTCCAGGTAGGAGTAAAATCATTTGTAGTTTGGACTGGTAAAATGAGCAAATACTAATCTATGCACACAACATATTATGTTCTAATATTCTGTACTCATATTCCTACTGTTAGGTAAGTTAGTCAACCATAACAGTATGTAGAGGACAGAGCAATGAAAGGTAATAACCTATGGGAGAAATACCAGACACGCATTAAGAAAAATCCATGAGTTATAAAACTGAAAGCACAAGAAGCCTTATTGAAACAGGCAAGCATCTGGGGAATGGAAGCCAGAATGTCCAGCCTTCCCCAAATCATTTATAATTTTAATCCCTTAAGGGAATTTCTGCTTCCAGATCACACCAGCCTTGTTTCTTGTTACTAAGTTGCCAAGACCCCCCATTATCTCCAAACCTATATCCTGGTCACAACCTCACTGACCACTCTGGCAACCAGGATATTAAACACTCACAAGAAAGTTTGCTGAGGGTTATTTAAAAGGTAATAAATTGATTAAAGTCATATTAGAAATTGAGGTAAAAACAAGAGAACTCAAAATCCTTAAAATTCCCCAAATTTTTCAAGGGCATTTTGACCTCCGAGAGGCAATCCTTTCAGTCTATCCTGAACATTCATACACAGTCTTTCAAACAAACTCCTGCAGTTACTCTGTGTGATTCACTAGAATTTCATCCTGCAAGACTGTAAGAGCTGGCGGTCACAGACTGGGGTCACTTCAGTTCTGGAGGTGAACGCCCTCTGCAACAATACCACCATCAGTACTACCCCCAGCAACTCTCTTTCCACCAGACTGCTGCTCCTTGAAAGAGAGATACTATCCTCCGTTTCTTCCTCTCCATCATCAAACACACAGACACATAAGCAGGTAGTCAGTATGTGCTTTTTAAATAAAATTGCCAGCATATTTACTGGTTTAATCACAGTGTAAGATAGATACAAGGAAGAACAAACTCTAAGCATGGAATGGACCTACGTCAACAAGTGCCTTGTCTTCCATTCTACGGGATTTAAGTTTGATCTCACAAACAATTTGAAGACATAGATGTTGAATAAATAAGGGCTTAGCATAATTCAATCTACTTTTCCAAATGTAGCTCTTATCATAATGAATCTTGGAAGACTGGGAGATAAAGAGATTGGAAATTGATCTAGTTTATCCTTATTGTATCATTTCCCACCTGTTCTCTATACATAAGCCTTATCTATTTTAATGCAGGTTCTCGGATATAGAACAGTCACCTTAGTGGCCTTAGCACATAATTAACTGTCTTTTCACTTCGATAACTCCAAATCTTCTGATATTGACTTAAATATCAATGCATTAAGCAAATGGACCTTTATATACTCCTCATCAAATTGTTTTCCCATTTTGGGCTTTCACAAAGATTTGTTCTTCTTACTTTATAATACTTAATACAGCAATTCTTTTCTAATATTTCTCTGTCTCTATGTATATGTTTATTATTTATATTTATTCATGTTTATTTATATTTGTACATAATTACATATTTCATACATACAGTGTCTATATATAGATAGGTAGATAAATAGATGATAAATAGATAGGTCTGCCTTGTTCACTATAAAATAGTATCTGAAAATCATATTACTGAATGCATGAATGGAAAGAGAAAAAAAACACCTTGAAAGAAGTACTTTCAACTTCCTCCACATAACTATAATTAACAGATATGAGTAATTTTTGCAAAATTGAAGAGTATTGACATACAGTGTGACTGGTTGTTTTGTTAGGAAATAAAAGCAAAGAGAAAATTTATCGAAGTGTTAGAAGCTTTTAAGATGTATCTTCTGAAATGTGTCTTGCCTGGTAAAAGGACCTCTCACTGGCTTTGATGGATTCAAAAACACTTTTGGAGAGCAGACTCGTGTTTCAGCATCCCTAGTGACCTTTTATTGTCTGAAATAAACAATCCATAAGTCCTCCGTTGAATTGCTGATTTGTGAAGAACCATAGAAAAGGACAGCAAAGACTTTAGAAAGTGTCTGACCAGTGGGTAGGACTTGTCTATAAACAAAACTGCACTTCTTTCTAGGATGTTAGACATCCAGTTTCTGGTCAGAGAAAACTTCTGTTTTCCTGGAGATTGCAATGAAAATATTGTAAATTTAAATAAAAGAGCCAAATTGAATCTAATATCAATTATAAAGTTCTTGGGGGGCTTGGTGACAGACACCTGTAATCTCAATGACTTGGGAAACTGAGGCAAGGAGGGTTGTAAGTTTCAGGCCTATCTCAGCAACTCAGCAAGGTCCTAAACAACTTAGGAAGATGCTATCTTAAAGTAACATATAAAACAAAAATTAAAAGAACTTGGGATGTAGCTCAATGGTAAAGTGACCCTGGGTTCAATCCCCAGTATTGCAAAACAACAAAAATAAAAAAAAGTTAGATAAACTAATACATACCTTGATACACACACACACAGACACAGAAACTTCTAATAACTTAATAGTTTCTGACATTTTCAATTAATTAAGTTTAAGCTGCTTAAAGGTTTACACAGTGGTCATAAAGTGAACAATTCAGGTCTTGAATATTATATTGTACTTCTTCATTCAAGAATAATGTTGACCAGCTTTTTTTGTTTTTGCTTTTGCTTTTATATTTTTACTTTTTTAAGCTACAAAAAGTGTTCAAAGTGTAGAAGCTCAGATTCCCAAGTTACAATGATTTCAAGAAAGTGGGAACTTGGCATCATAAGAGCCACACTACAAAGACTTGGCTTTCACACATAATGCATTATTGTAGCAGTAAAGCAGAGCATACCTGCTATAATCATCCTTTGAAACTTAATACATTCATATTACCTACCTCCTATATTGACGGTTTTCCATCTTTATGTATATAAAGAAACAGGCTTTCAGAAAAACAGACACATCTTTGATCAGCATGGATGACATGGTTCCAATAAAGCTCAGATACAGTCCGTACTTGAAGCCAGAATTAAGGACAGGTAGGTAGTGTAGAAATAGGGAATCGGTCAATTCGAGGAAATGAAGCCATGAAGTCATCTGTCTCTGGAGGTTGGAGACTGCCCCTGGAAGAATGGAATGTCAAGGATTGATTACCAAATTTACCTGCCTTTATCAAGGACTGCAAGCACGGAGCTGCTAATCAATACCCCCTGGGCCCTTACCTGCCTGAATCACCTTGGCCCTCCCCTGCCCATGGCTTTTCACTTAATGCAAAACCAGGCCTAGTCATGCAGGCAGGAAGGAGAGATAAGTGGGGAGAGAACTGGAGAACAAAAGAGAATTTAACCTATAAAAGATGTAGGGTGCACTCACTTCTTGGGACTTTAGAACATCAGCCATGGCCCCCTTCTTCCTGCCAGGAGAAGTCTGTATTATTACCTTTAAATAAAACCTGCTTAATATGCTTGCCTTGGCGTGCTTCTGTAATGTTCAATCTTCAACATTAGAAGGAGCAGAACTCATCACCGGTAAACGGCGGTATCATACTTACACCACTTTTTATGGCCTTTCTTCTTTCCTCAGGATGAAAGTTGCAAGTCCTGAAATATTGTCATCCATTTTAAAAAAATTCAAGTGCAAATATTTTATGATGCTTTTTAGAGTTATCCCTTTTATCTTCAGTAAGTATGTTCTCATTTCCAATACAATCCTGATTAAATATAAAACAAAACTAAAACTCAAAATAAGAGCTACATTCTTTCGGAAGAGAACAGATAAATGAGAATGGTGGGAACATAAGGTTAAAAGTTATTCTGTAAAATGGGTCTGTTGTGTGGACGCCCCCCAAACCCAACCTGCTTTCTTTGCAAAGCAATCTCTGTGTCCTGTTCCTGGACACCTTGGGTTGATAACAATTAAATTCTGCATCTTTGCTCTTAGCCACCTCTACCTTCTGGTAGAAAGAGAAGACAATAATTAAACAGGCAGTCTCTAGGGATTATAAAAGAGGAGGACACCCCGCTTTAGGGCACCGTCTCTTCAGTCTGTCTCTATCACTTTCTTAAATAAAAATTGCTTTCTCAGTGTTTCTCTGGTGTTTAATCTTCAACATCAGGGAACAAGGACCCATACCGGATCTCTGAGACCAGTATCACTTTTACTCCATTTTTATTTTATTTTATTTTTTGCAGTACCAGGAATTGAACCCAGGAGTGCTCCATCACTGAACTACATTCCCTGACCTTTTTATATCTTATTTTGAGACAGAGTTTTGTTAATTTGTCAAGACTGGCCTTGAAATTGTGATCTTTCTGCCTCAGCTTCCACAGTTGCTGGGATTATAGATATACACCACCTTTCCTGGCTTCTTATTCCCTTTTTAAACATTAAAAAACCTGACACTAAGAGTTTATGCAATTCGCCCCAGAGAATACATGAAGAACCAAATATGGACCGAGGATCCAGGACCCAGTTCTTGATGTGGTATCCTGGAAAGAATTTTAGTATAAGACAACCTTATCTAAAAATCAACTGGAAGGAATAAGGCAATCCAATAGAATGAAAGGATGAGATGTCACAAAAGATAATATCAAAAGGGTCAATAATCACATGAAAAGGTAGATAATATCATCCCTTCACCCACCAGAACATCCAAAAATAAAAAAGACTAATGATACTAAGTGTTGATGGGGACATCCATTGAGGAGAGCATTTATTAATTTTAATTAAAAATCTAATTATATGCCCCCCATGACCATAAATTCTAATCCAGAATGCAAGTTCAACTATAATCATGGCAGCTTCAAAAATTCAGTTGTCATATAGCTCTATTGACCATACAGTTACATGAACAAAAACTTTGTATTCATGCACAACACTATACTTCACAAAAATAATTTAATAAAAATTGATTAGATTCACAGAAATAATGTTGAGAAAAATAGAGACTGTACAGAACAGTGCTGTGCAATCTCATTTATAGTACCTTCAAGAACTAAAGGATAAAAGGACTATATTTTTAGGGTATTTTTAGAAGCAAGTATATAGATGCCTGGAAATATTTTACATGTTGATGTGGATGATAGTTATACAGATGTTTGCAAATATAAAACTACAGTGAGCAGTACACTTAAGATTGGTTCATTTCACTTTATGTATGTAACTACCTCAAGAATTATAATACATGTATTGATGATAGCTAAAAATCAAGATATATTTTTATGATAGCTACTAACATTGATGTGCTGCACAAATCAAAAACAGTAAAGGAAAAGAAACTTGTAAAAAAATAGCACTTAACAGAAAAGGTAAAAAATATTTAAACCAGAAAACAAAATAATTTATATACACACAAACCTGTGAGAAATTACTAGTGTAACTAACAGGAACATCCAAAGTGATGTTTCATTTTCAATAATGAAAACATAAAAAACTGAACACAATGCAAGAAGATGAAATTAAAGAAATTATTCAGATGTTTATGATAAAGAAAATATTGGTCTTTTTTCTTTGTTTTCTGTTTTAGTTAAAAATTAAGGACAAATTTGCAAATTTTGGATTATGTTTTCTGGAGAGGTAAAATTCAAAAGAAAGAGGAATAATTTATCAGAAACAAAGTTGAAATAATACAAAAACATTAATACCTTTTGGGTATGCTATTTTTCTCCTAATATCTAACAAAATCTGACATACAATAGGTACACGCTTGTTGAGTGAATACAGGGGTTTCCCAGTGAAGGCAGAATTGAGGACAGGCAGTTAATGTAGAATAAGAAATCTGGGGGAATGGAGGAATGAAGGCCTTTGAGTCTGGGAAGTTGAAGACTGTCCCTGGGATATTTGAAATGTCAGTGTCTCCAGTGCCCTTTTGATCAAAAAGGTTACCTGCCTTACTACCCCTACCCCCACAAAAAGCTGCAGGCAGGGAATTGCTAATTAATGCCCCCTGGGTCCCTACCTGCCTGAATCCTCCCTGAGGCCCTTGCCCGCCCCCACTTCGCCTTGTGATGGCTTCTCCTGGGCTTAGTCATGTGGGCAGGAAGGAGATAAGGGGGAAAAGAACAGGAGAATAAAAGAGACCCTAATCTATAAAAGATGCAGGGTGTACTCACTTTTTGCGATTCTACAACATCAGCCATGGCCCCCTTCTCCCTCCCGGCAGAAGTCTGTGTAACTACTTTTAAATAAAATCTGCTTAATATATGCTTGGTGTGCTTCTCTGCTTGTTATACTGATACCGCTGTTTACCGGTGATGAGTTCTGCTTCCTCTAACGTTGAAGTTTGACACTAGAGAAGCATGCCAAGTCAAGCATATTAAGCAGGTTTTATTTAAAGGTAATAATACAGACTTCTCCTGGGAGAGAGAAGGGGGCCATGGCTGATGTTCTAGAATCCCAAGAAGTGAGCACACCCTACATCTTTTATTGGTTAAGGTTTCTTTTGTTCTCCAGTTCTTTCCCCACGTATCTCTTCTTCCTGCCCCTGTGACTAGGCCTGGTTTTGCAGGTGAGATGCATAAAGTGAGAAGTGAATGGGCAGGGAAGGGCCAAAGTGATACAGCCAGGCAAGGGCCCAGGGGGCATTAATTAACAGCTCCTTGCCTGTAGTGCTTGATAAAGGCAGGTAAATCTGGTAATCAATGGGCTCCGGGAGATCCTAACTTCCAGAGGCAGATGGCTTTCATGGCCTCCATTTCCTCAATTTGACTCAATCCCCTATTTCTACATTAACTGCCTGTCCCCAATGCTAGCTTCAATACTACACCACACCTGATGAAGCAGAACTTGTCACCAGTGAAGAGCGATATCACCAGCACTGACTTTGTATACTCAAAGAGAAATCTCCCATAATTTGCCTATTTAAATAATGAGAAAAACACTCCCATCAAACCATGCAATCGCAAATATGGAGAATAGTAAGGATAAAGAACTTCAGTCACAGTAATATTCCAGAGACAAAATCAACTTAGAATGAAACAATGTGCGACTTCTTTCTCGGTATGTGTGGTGAAGGTATCAGCCATCTCTCTCTCCCATTGCCACAGCCAAGTGCCACCATCCATGACATCCTAGTATAAGACCCCCAAAAAGGAGACCCTAACTCTGTCCCACGGATCTACGGCAACCCCAATCAACCACAGGAGGCATCACTTGATGCAAACCGCAAGAGGCTTTTATTCCAACGGGCTGGGACCCAACTCGTGACTCACGCGGGAGTCGAGGAGTGGAGTCCCTAGCAGAAAATCTTACAAGTTAATAAAGGCAGAAACCACACATCGGGAGGGGTCACACATGGAAGGGAAAAAAAAGGGGAACAAAGCCGCCAGGAAATTCCAAAGGGGGTTTGAGTTGGCTGATAACATACAACATGTTTCACAATGTTTTACAATAGGGTGTAGATTCTGGTCAATAGTTTCTGGTAATCTTACTGTCTGAGCACTATCTGGCTATCTGGCTCAATTTACTCTTTTACTCTCTGTTTGGGGCTTTTCCTGGAACAGCTCCAAGGGCCCTGTTCCCATTACTGGGAGGGAGACCTTAGGGAGTTGAGATAAAACAGACAGCTTAAAAAAAATGTCCATTCTTTCACTAGCAGCTGCTGCAGGCATCAAGAGTAAGCCATTCTTCTAGGTTTTCATGGCTAACTGCAGCACAGAAGTCTATACATAATAAATCACAGTGGTAATAAGGTAATGAGTGGGAAATAAGGTCCATTATGGTAGCAATTTCCTACACTATCCTCAAATTTCAAAAAGTTTATTCTGCCAGTTTTGGAATAGGTACGTTCATTAAAACAAAGCAGTCACAATTATGGGAAACAAATAGCATTGACAATATTTCTAAACAGAAGAACACTCCTGAAATCCACAGGAATGCCATGCTTCAGAGCATTCTTGGGATGACAACTATCAAGGGCTTTAAGAGCAAGAACCCTTTCCAACAAAAATTTCTAAAAATACATTGAATTATCTCCACACATATTACCAATGATTAGTTGTTTCACTATTTAAAACTACAGAGTTAAAATTAAATCATCGAAGTCAGGTTGAAACAGACAAATTTTTTAAATAAATAAATTCTAGTCTGAAAAAGAAATGATTTCACAAACTTAAAAGAAACAATCACTTTTCAAGATGATCAAGATTAATACTCTCGATTTTTAAGATAAAGGGGAGAAAATATTGTTGAATACATATTATATAAGTAATTTCCTCCTAAATTCTCTCTCTCACAATTTGGAGAACATGATACCTAATATCTCTTCTTCTGCCAAGTAAATCATAGATTTTTTAAAAGAGTAATGTAATTAATGCCAATAAATGAGCTAAGAAAAAACTTCTGAAAAAGGAAAGGTGATCACAGAACACAAATACATGTTCAAAAAATTTGTTTGTCTTAATAATGTGTGGAAATGACAAGATGGCACTCGGCACTCAGAAAGTAGGAGAAACCAAACTTTATTTTATGCTGGTGCTCCCAGAGGAAATTAGCTCTCTAAAATTCCAAGCACCTCTGACTAATCTTTCATGACATTTATAGGTTGTCTACAGTCATACATCTCC
The DNA here is from genome assembly GCF_902686455.1 of Sciurus vulgaris. NCBI lineage: Eukaryota > Metazoa > Chordata > Mammalia > Rodentia > Sciuridae > Sciurus > Sciurus vulgaris. The sequence continues at coordinate 47,122,103 of NC_136472.1, read as the reverse complement.
TAGTCTAAAGAGTACATAATTGGACACAAGATTTCAAAAAGCAACATATAATTGTGTCTAAGGGACCTGTTTACAAAAGCAGACTGTGATAAGGGAAGTCGGCTTACAAGGTCTTCTATATCTCTAGCCTTGAGCCCAGAGGTTTCACAGGTGTGTTTTCACTTCAAAGGGACATGGCTAGGTCCCAGGGAAAGTCCTTTCTATTCTAAAAGGAGGGGGAATAATGATGCTAATTAGCTTTCCTGAAGCCCAGCTGGCGGAAACAAGGGGAGGGCAACTCTCACTCTCCCCAGCAATGTCCTCAGTTTACTTTACATCCAGACCTGGATCAGTTACCCACGACAATAACGGAATGGAGAAGGTTGCCCACAGAGTTCTCTCAAATAGATAACCAAAGCCCACCAAACCCTAACCCAAGTAGGATCATCTAGGATGGTTCACATCCCTCTGTATCCTGTTGGGGGTGTTAAGGAGTGGCAGGTGGGACTGTGTGTTTTATCTTAGCACAGTGGTCTCAGTTTTTGTTAGGGTTTGGATGTGAGGTGTCCCCCAAAAGCTCATGTGTGAAGTGATGCAAGAAGGTTCAGAGGAGAAATGATTGGGTTGTAAGAATCTTTACCCAATCAGTGATTTAATCCCCTGATAGGGATTAAAGGAGTGGTAACTGAAGTGGTAAGGGGGTGCTGGAGGAGGCAAGAATAGGAGCATGGCTTTGGGTACATAGTTTTATCTGGTGAGTGGAGATCTTTCTCTCTCTGCTGTCTGATCACTACGTGAGCTGCTTCCCTCTGCCACACACTCTTCCTCCATGATGTTCTGCCCTGAGGAATGGAGAGAGCCTTCTATGGACTAAGACCTCTGAAACCATGAACCCACAAATAAAATTTTCCTTCTCTACAGTTGTTCTGATTCAGTTCTTTAGTCCCAGCAGTGAAAAAGCTGACTAAAACAGTTTTTGGGGGGAAGGGGAAGTAATCTAATAGTTGGAAAAACTAGTATATATTTTTTAAAAAATAAAAATAATAAACTGTTCTCTGACATAAGTTGCTCCATAAGTCATAGAAAGATTAAGACTGATTTTAATCCGAAAGTGAGAACAAATAGTAACTATGTTTTGTGTTATAAAGTCTAAGTATGCTGTTACTTTCTTTAAAGCACAGAAATTGTCTTTCTCAGATGCTCAGCACCGGTAAGTAAGTTGCATTCCTTTCCCTCTGAAGAATGCAGATCTGTTCACAGAATAATTGACAATAATGGGACAGGTCTAGGTGACTCAGCTTGTAGCACAAAAAGAAAAACCTGGGAGAAAAAGAGTGACCATCACCTGCTCTGCCAACAAACCTTGTTTTGCAGAGCTACTTTTAAACTTCGATGTTATCTGGGGAAATTGTGTTTTTGAATGATGACTCTGTCCCCTCAGCTTTTGTGTTCAAAATCTCATTCTGGCTGTGCAGTTAAAACATCTGTGCCCTTTGTTTTCAATCAATAATGAAGAATTCATTTGGGCTTAACACAAAGCCTAGCAACTCCTTCAGTTTTCTTTTCAAAGATGAGGAGATGGATACACATTGTCCTCAGCCACAGTATTCAATGTTTCTGATCTTCATTGAATAAGTCTGCATGGGCGGAGGAAGTTTATTATGATTCAAAGTCCATCCCTTGAGCCGCAACCTCCTCTAGTACATTTATAGAAAATTTCCCAAATAATAACATAATTCCCTTGTGAAAAACTCACAAAGCCCTTCTGAAATATTTTGTCTATAAAATTGCATCTTAGATTTGATTGTAACCCACTTTATCTACTTTTCTTCCACTTAATGTATAAATACTTAAAAAGAAAAATAATAAAAAAAAGATGCACCAAGAACTACAAATAAAAAGAGATAACCGAGGTAAGCAAAAACAAATGGTAGAATTCGTGTACAGATGATTTCGAAAGGTGCTTTGAAAGAACTAAAGGAAGCTAAACAAACCAAACTTGGATCATATATCTGCCCTCATAATGAAAGAAGAAACCAACTAATTTTGTTATGAATCCAACATCTTACCAAACACAAGAGATAAATCCAATGGTTATGATCTCTAACCTTTTGGAATTTAGTCTAAATGGAAAATATGGACATTATATAAATAACTTCAATATTAATAATATCAATAAAACTGTAACTGAGTGTTTTAGATTACAGCATTTTCTAGCAGGTTACGGTGCACTGAGCTAAGATCTTCATGGTTGGTGCTGACAGAACAGTATATGTTGGCGAACCCATCAGGGTAACTGTCCTGTGTCCTCTTGCATTTTCCCTACAGTACTACTGGGAACAGATTAATTTACTATGCACCTCTACATTGAATGTTCATACTTCTTCATTTTCTGTTTTTGAACTATTGAATAGAAAAATGGAGAACTGCTTCAAAAGTAGGTAGCCTGGTTTCTTGAACTCACTTGTGTTCCCAGGCACTTGGTAGGCTTAGGCAGTGAATGACCTGAGTCCACATGTTCAAGACTAGTCTGGGCAACAAAGTAAGACTGCAACTCAAAACAGCATAGTAAATAAAACTACATTTATACTCAAGAACATGAGTCAAATTTTATGCCTGTGACTGGCACAGTTCTGGTAATTTTATGACATTCTTAAAAATCAGAGATCAATGACTTCTTCCATATAACTGAAGCCAGAATTGTGGACAGGCAGTTAGTGTAGAAATAAGGGATCAGGTCAAATGGAGGAAATGGAGGCCATGAAAGCCATCTGCCTCTGGAAGTAGGAGACTGCCCCTGGGAGAATGGAATGTCAAGGATCTCCGGAGCCCATTGATTACCAGATTTATTTGCCCTCATCAAGGACTGCAAGCAAGGAGCTGCTAATTAATGTCCTATGGGCCCTTGCCTGGTTGAATCACTTTGGCCCTCCCCCTGCCCCATCTGATTCTCACTTTTACAACGCACATGCAAAATAGGCAGGAAGGAGAGATAAGTGGGGAAAGAATAGGAGAACAAAAGAAACCTTAACCATTAAAAGATGTAGGGCGTGCTCACTTCTTGGGGTTCTAGAACATCAATCATGGCCCCTTTCTCCCTCCTGGGAGAAGTCTGTATTATTACCTTTAAATAAAACCTGCTTAATATACTTGCCTTGGTTCAAACTTCAAGATTAGAGGGGGTAGAACTTGTCACCTGTCAATGGCGGTATCAGATTTGGAGGTTCCACCGAGATCTACGCCTAGTAAGCTTCTCTCTCCAAGCACCCCACCTATTTGAGGTGCATCTTTCTGTCTTTTTATTTTTGGAGGATAAAATGGGCAACCGTAGACTACTTAAATGCAGTTAGCGCAGCCACCATCCTTCAAGACTCGGGTGAGAGGTTTCCTGGCCCAGGCAGTTCCCAATCACCTGCTCTGTATAGACCAGGCATATTGGACTCTGACAAAGCCATTTCCTACTTTTCTGTCCAGGCCTGGAGGGCAATTGTCATTAGTACACAGTGTCCCTAGTACCAATCTACCCAGGATTCGTAGAGGCTGATGAGGCATTGGAACAACTGCAGGATTCTCTGGCCCAGGCTACTCTGAGGGGATCCCAAAAGTTCCTTTTCTGGACTCCCCCTCCCAACCACACTAAGGGGTATCCAGGGTGATTAGTTGACAAATAGCCCTGAGGGATAGCACCAATTACTTTTGCCTCTGTATGGGCTGCACAACACTCCCCCATACATCCACTCCCTCCTAGATGCTCCTCTTCCCTCCCTGGTCAGACATTAGGAATTCAGATTGTATTTTCATGGAGAGACTCAGGAAGGCAATAAGAAAACTCACCACCCTGAATCCATTGAGGGTCCCCTACTTTTAAAGTATAAATTTATCATTCAGTCAGCACCAAGCATTTAGAGAAAATTAGAAAATTGGCATATGGCCCTGATCAATCCTTAGATGATCTCCTCCAGCTTGCATGTTCCATTTTTTGTAATAGAGATCAAAAAAGAAAGAAAGGGAGCATAAAGACAAAAAACGGGCTTATTAAAGATCATTCAAAACCTTAAAGATCATTCAAAAATGACAAACTTTTAATGCATTGCAACAGCCCATGCAATTCGACCATTTTAGGAGTTAAAAAGCAAATTGCCTACTCCATAACCTTGGAATAATGAAGCAGTAATTTCACCCACCCTTTAGTTCTTAATTCATATACTCTTATCTTGGATTCCAACTGCTGCTAGGTTTACTGTGTTAGATTTAAAAGACAGCTTTTCCTGTATACCCTAGACTCTCAATCACAATTTCTATTTACCTTTGAGGAACCAGATAGTATATCTCAACTAACCTAGATAGTGTTGTCTCAAGATTTAGAGATGGCCCTAACCTGTTCTGGTCAAACCTTAGCTAAGGATTTAACAATTTCAGAGATAGAGCATCTATACTTTTTCTCCAATATGTTAATGACATACTTTATATGCCTCCACCCAAGAGGAATATCGAAAGGTCATTACAGAACTCCTAAACTTCTTAGCTGATAGGAATTATAAGATCCAAAGAATAAAGCTTAATTATGCCATCAACAGTTTAAATACTTAGAATTGCAACTGTCTCTCAAGGAACCCACAAGCTAGGAAGGAAAATAACCACCATAGGACAATATCCTCTGCACCAGAAATATCAAAAAGGGGCCTTACTTCAAGTTTCTGTCTTCAGCTTACCTATGGAGCAAGATTTAACCTATTTTTTACTGAGGGGAAAATAAATCCTGGATAGGCAGCCATAGTCATCTCAATAATCAATGGCGTATCTCAGCGAGGAGCTTAGCATAGTAGCTTCATTCTCAAAAGTTATGGAAAGTAAGGTCTCATAATTTTTTCTTTGACATCAAAATCTATTCTGATAGAAATGACTAAAATGCCTTAGGCATCAAATTTCTGCTAGAACCTGTTATCTCAGCTTCTTTCAGATCTCAGTCAAGGCTTACATTGAAATATAAACAGAGGAAGCCAGAAGGCACAGTGGGAGACCAGTCTCAAACCCAAGAAGAATGAAAAAAAAAAAAAAAAAAAAGCAAAAGTTTTACCTGAACTCCAGCAAAGGTAAATTTTATGGTACTTTATTAAAGTAACTAACGGCCATATCGTTTTTCCCGAACTTTTGCTTTTTTCCCTTAAATGCTATAGTTTTTGACCTCATGACTTTTTTTTTTATCAGTTCTATATTTTTATTCAACTAGAGTTTTTGAACATCTGTTACATTGCAATGGAGATTCACCTATAAATTTACAAGGCCTTTGATTTTGTGTTGTGTATATCATGTTGTCTGATATCATGTTGCTTGTCTGTGCATCTAAATATCATGTGCATGACATCAAAATTTGAAAATTAAATTTAAAAAATGGATTCAGATACTTTTAATTCATGTGATTTTAAAAGGTTCAATTTAAATTGGGTGAACTAATAAAAGTAAAATGTCTTTGAAAATAATTCACAAGTCCCTAGGTGGTCAAACTAATAATGTTGATATTTATAAAATGTCTAATATTAATTGTTTCTAGGACTTTTCTTCAACAGGAAAGAGATGGCAAATACTGTTCAGGACACTTGTCTAATATCTTGGTTTTTCCAAAAAATAAGAGAATTGGAGTTAACATGTATGGGATTACTCAAATGTGTTTGTAGAGACACTGATTAATTTAAAAAGTTAAAATGCTAATTGGTAAATAGCATTAAGTACTCTTAACTCCTTAAATTCCATGGGGTAACATATTTAAACATTATTGGTGTTTTCATAAGTTTGTAAATAAAAAGGGTTTAAAATTGCTTTGTGTCATAACTAAACTAAAAACAAGGTTACTAAGAGTTATGTCCTAACAGGAATGATTCTATGTACAAAGGGTTCCAAAAGTTTCAACTGTGTTTCAATAAAAGTACTATAAATGATGAAATATTTAATCTTTTTAAAATGGAGTAATTTATCTAAATTCAGAAATTTCATGAGAGTTGTTTCAGAATGTGAACAAAAAGGGTTCAACAGATTGGAAAGAAAAAATAAAAGGTTCTAGATATGAAAATATATTTGGTAAAAAAATGTTTCTGGTAAGAAAGTACTTATGTGATGAAATACATAAGGGTTGAAGTACGTGCTAAGAAAGTCTGTGTAAGTAAAGGGCAAATTTCAACAAGTTTGCATGTAACTAAGTTGGTTATATGTATATGAGACAATCAGTTAAAGCTATTTAAGGTTTTTCCTAAGGTCAAATACTACTGAACTGATATAAACCAAAGTTTAATCTATATGTTAAAATAACAACAATTTCTTAGAAACACTAATTTACTCTTAACATTGTGTCTATTAAGTTTTATTCTTTTAGAATAATTAGTCTTAAAAATTGGAGTTTATACAGTTATGGTTAATCAACTGTTAAGAGTATTGTATTGCATTAGAGTCTAAATTTTTCTTTTCAAAACTAAATTTGGTTAATATAAAGGTATCAAGGTAATTGTGGAATGGTCACTCTTTGTATATTAAATGTGTTCATATTTCCCAGGTATACAAGTCTTTAAAGCAGAGAATTTATCAAGCTGCTATTCTCCAAATTAAACTTGTCTATAATGGTAATTTTAAACTTATAAAGAATAAATTTTACTGGGGATTTATTTTTATAATTTAATGTTTTATTATAGGACCGGTTATCAATAGGGTATATGTAAAATTTGATACTTTTTACATTGATATAAAAAATTTTAAATGTAAATGTATTTCTAAAAGTTAGTGAGAGCCTGATTTGTTGAAAAGTTAATATTGTGAAACAAAAAACATTTTGTCACTTTGTCACACAAAAGGAAAGTTAAAAGTTCTCTCAGCATTTCTTGATTCATGTTTTAGATATAATGTTAAATTGTGTTCATTAAAGTTCATATAGACTCAAGGAACAGTATATGTAAACTTCTTAAAATGATATTTAAGAAAGAAGCAAATATCAATATCAGAATTAGAACACTTCACTTAAGATTTGTAAAGAGTCATGTCTTACCTGAAATAAGACTCTACCTCCCACCTTATTGCATGTTAGAGTGGCTCCAAAATAAGACAGACTTCAGTTTATTTAAAGTTATAGTCAAAAGATTGGTTCTTGTTGTAAAATTACTGTGATCTCAAACAGGGATTATAATGTAGAGCTCAGCCAAAATTCAAGATAGCTATTATACAATGTGAATATATTTTTACTCTTGCTAATTGCATTTTGCAAAGCTGTTATGTTAATGTTTTGCAGCAGTAACTGCTTCAAGAACATACAACCTTGGTAACTTGTGATAATAAGCCACCACCTACAGAACAGATAATATATAATGGTAACTTCCAGTACTAATACAGACTCCAGTTAAATAAAAGGGTAAATAACTGTGAAGTTATAGACATCAAAGTTAAAGCCCAGTACTCTTACTTTATGACTGGTGAGACTGGCTTGCTGGATGTTTAAGATCGAACTCAGAGATTGAGATTAAAATACAGAGGCCAAGAAAAACCAGTATTTGGCTCTTGCCCTCAGAGTCAGCCTGAGCCCAAGGAACAAGAGGACTTCTCTAAGGAGCTTTGCAACTCTGGGTCACATGACCTCCCGATCAGGGAGATTGATGGGACCACTGGAGGATGAAAAGTCAATCAGTGCACCTGCTGTAGAGGAGGGTCATGAAAAAAGGGAGACATTCCTGATGCTTCCAAGGGAAGCCATCTCATCAAGGAGAGCCTACCTAGTGAATGGCACTAAAGGATCTAAGAAGCTGCTCTCAAGTTTACCATGAGTGACCCCTGTGGGAACTCAGTTGACTCTTAAAAGACAGGAACAGGTCAATTTGGCCAGCTTGATCTTAAACACCTAGCAAAACCATTAAAACCAAACATATCCATTCTTTGGCATTTAAAAGAAATAATAGTTAAATGTAACTTAAGATGTACACTTGTGTTAGCCTTCTAGAATAAGTAAACATTGGAAGTTACAAAAGAGAGATTTTAGACAAATGTGCCTAATAATTATCAAGAGAAACTGCCAGAGTCAGAAATTTTTAGTCAGTTTAAGGCCTACAGACCTTCCTAAGCTACACAGGTAGGCTTAATCTATGTTTGCTAGTATGATTATCTAGCCCCAAGTAATAGAAATATAGAGATCTCTACTAAACATAGGTTATACTAATAAAAGGATATTTTACAAAAATGAGATGACATTAAGTAGCTTAACTATATTTTCTGGAGACATCAGTGAATTAAGAGTTAAATGTTGTGTTCACATTCATGATAACCTGGACAATGTTAAAGCTCCCAAATAAAGGCCTTGTTCTCTCCAGCCTTTGTTAGGCCTTATTATGGGAACAATTTCTCAGTTCTTCTATTTCCTGGTGAGGGATTATTAACTTCTGTCATCTTCATGATATTTATTGACCTGTTCCAGATTCTGTAACATTTATTTTGTATTAATCTCATTTCAGTACTCATGTCTTTTTGTTCTTCTCTCTTAGAAGCACCCACTCCCAGATGCCTTTACAACCTGCTCTTCCCCAACCAGACTTCTAACTTGGACCCCTCAATTTTTTAAAAGGTAACTCAAAACTGCTTGCCCACGCTGAACCTTTCAGCTTGAAGCAGCTAGCACAGTTGTCGCCCCCTTACCTTACAGAGGTAAGGAGTTCCTAAAGGAAAAGGGGGGAGTGAAGCCAGAATTGGAGACAGGCAGTTAGTGTAGAAATAGGGGATCAGGTCAAATTGAGGAAATGGAGGCCATGAAAGCCATCTGCCTCTGGGAGACTGCCCCTGGGAAAATGGAATGTCAAGGATCTCTGGAGCCCATTGATTACTAAATTTACCTGCCCTTATCAAGGACTGTAAGCAAGTAGCTGCTAATTAATGCCCCATTGGCCCTTGTCTGGCTGCATACCTTGCCCCATCTGCTTCTCACTTTTTATATCTCATGTGCAAACTAGGCAGGAAGGAGAGATAAGAGGGGAGAGAACTGGAGAACAAAGGAGACCTTAACCTATAAAAGATGTAGAGTGTGCTCATTTCTTGGGACTTTAGAACATCAGCCATGGCCCCCTTCTCCTTCTTGGGAGAAGTCTGTATTATTACCTTTAAATAAAACCTGCTTAATATGCTTATCTTGGCATGCTTCTCTAGTGTTCAAACTTCAACATGAGGGAGCAGAACTTGTCACCAGTATCATAACTATATTGATATAAATAAGATGATGTTTCAATATTAAGTATGTTCAATTCAATTCTTATTGTGGTGGCAAAATCAGACCTGGTTTTGAAATGAAATTACAAAAACGTATGGTAAGAGTTCAATGCCTGTGGAAGGTTCAGTTCCCCTCCCCTCTCTTAGGCTTTCCCCAGCAGGGTCCCTACATTTTGCATTGTCAATGACTGCATTCAGAGTCTGACTACTCCCTCCTGAAATGTAATAGACATCTGTGGAAAGAATTGTTTCTTCTTATCTATTTCTGTGAGCATGCTTTATGTTAGAGACCCTGCACAGGCCTTAAGCCACATAGATTAGGAATTTTCTAAAAACAAGAGGAAAAAGTCTCAATGATAGGATGGGTCTAAGGTGACATCAAATAACCTACAAATACTGTAAGAAACTGGATCAGGGCTCAGAATTTTGGAGTGCTAATCTCCTCTGGATCTGTCATCATAAAATAAAGTTTGGTTTCTCCTACTTTCTGAGTGCAGTCTTGTTTCTACAACATTAGTAGTATGTGAGTGAGAAATTTATCACAAATTTAAATTATATTATGCATTGAAATGCATAATTATGATTTCAAGTCCATCCCTTGAGCTACAACCCTCCTCTCCCACATTCATAGGAAATTCCCCAAATCGTTACATAATTCCCTTGTGAAAACCCACAAAGTCCTACTGAAATATTGTGTATATAAAATGCATCTTAAATTGTGTACCAGTTATTTTATCTATCTTTCTTCCACATTATGTATAAATACTTAGAAAGAAAATAATAAAAAGATGTACTAAGAAACAAGGGGAACAATTGAGATAAGCAAAAATTAAAGGCAGTCTCAGAAAAATTAGTAAAGCATAAAATAGTAACTTTTCTGATTTAAAGATGATACTGTACAGGGGGAAGAATTATTACCCAGGGAAACATTCTGTGTCATGATGGAATCCCACATAGAAAATAGAATACATTTTTATATGAAACTGTTATTCAGGAAGTCAAACCCTATCTACAGAAACCCCTACTAGGAAATCCTCATATGTAAGTGATAGGATTTCTGTGATTTTTCAACTAGCATATTTTAACAATGCTTACAATTGCCTGAAGCGTATAACTGCTAGAGCAGGAAATCTGAGCAAAGGCTGAACTGTTTTTTATCTTATTGTCAAGCATCCATAGAGAGATGATATGTGTTGCATTTACCAGTGACTATTTTTTTTTTTTTAAATACAGCACTGTTTGGCTAGTGGTTTTCTTTACATAGATCATAGTACAAAGAGTTTTATTTTATTGTCTGAATAAAAAGGCAACTACCAATAGGACTGAAAGCAATAGTGTATCTAAAAAAAAAAAGTTCTGATTATTAGAAACTAACATTTTCAGTATCAGTTTCTTCGTGAGCAAAGTGGATATAAAATCAGCCTTGTTTGAAGTCTCCTGTTTTTCTACTACTGAAACCCAGTCTCTTACTCCATCACTCCATGACCTTCCCTAATTGCTAGGTGATAGATATTTTCTGATTACCATGCATTAACTCATTAAATACTGAACAATCCCAGAAGGTACTCACTATGATGGTTTCCATTTCATAGACAGGAAGTGTGCACCACACACACACACACACACACACACACACACACACACACACAGGAAGAGAGAGTTAGCGAAAGGTTGTTCGGGGTTGTTAGGGTACAGACAAGTGCAAATGGTGGGAACACAAAGTTAAGAGAATAATTCTATAAAATGTGCCCACTGTGCTGACCCCGTATGCCTTCTTTTCCAAGATGCACTTTACCTGATGCCTGTCGGGCTTAAGTGAACAGGCTATGTCACATGCCTTAGCAAACTACCTGTTATCTGCAGAAGAAATGCAGGCCCAAAATAATGTTCATAAGAGGAACCCAAGTTACCCTGAAGGGGGAGAATTTGTGACCCTTTTCATAGATCAGAACCCAAAACACTGGGAGATAAGAATAATTCCTCCTTGCCACAAAATTTTTAAGAATTTACGTTGAAGAACCAGTAAGAACCAGTCAGCATGGTCCAAGGGGACCTAGGGTTGTCATGGTAGTGCAGACTTAAAAGTCGGATCTCATCCTGCTCTCAGTTAAAAATTAAGAGGTGCACCTGGGTGGAACTCTCTGGAAACTTATCTGGGATCCCCAATATAACGAGTGCAGGAGGGACATTATATCCCTCTCCTCTCTGAAAGGACTCACTTTTTCCACTGAGTGTCCCCTTTGCCTTTTACAACCTTTTCAATAAACTCAGTCTTGTTACTCTGAATGACGTGTCTGAAATTTTTCTTATTTTATCACAAGAAATGAGGTTTGAATGTGGGTGTCGGGGCGGGGGGGTCTTCAAATTGTATCAATTTCTTGGAAGACCCCAGCACTGTAACACTCAGAAGGCCAGCAGTTTGCCCATCTGTGCTTGCACTTTCTGGCTAGACCTAATTTCCTGTAGCACATGCCTTCTGACTTTCTATCTTCAAAATGTTACTCCTGCTTCTTAGTCCTAAGTAATACATTGTTTCATTTCAAGTTTCAGTCCACAAATTACCTCCTCCAGGAATTCTTCTATGCTTGCCTCACTCCCAGATGGATAAGAAGCCACTCCTAGGTGATGCTCCAGACCTCAGGGCACTCTTCTGCTGGATTTTGGTAACATTCTTACTTCCGTCTTTTCTACTTGAGATTCTTGAGGGAAGACACAATATGTACTCAATAAATATTTACTGTATCTGTACATGAGTGTGAAGGGATCTCGGGATAAATTTGGTAAAACTTGTTTGAAATCTCTAAGAAACAAGCGAGTATAACAGGTTATTATTCCATTTCATCATAATAAATATATCCTATGGCAAGAATGGTACCTTGGAAAATATTTTTCTTTAGAAAGGAACTAGCAAAATAAAAACAAAAAGATAAAGAAAATGTTTCAAAAAGGCAAATACTGATTTATGTCCCCCACATAGTGTTTTCAAAACTGGAAAAGTGAATAAAGTTGTATCATTTATAATGAAGGTAGAAACATGAAAATGTTCTGTGTGATCAAAGCAAAGTATAATATTGTTAGCTTTTATGACAGGAAAAATTGGTTCTTTTCTTGATTTGCTGAGGAGTAATTGAACAAATTAAGAAGAATTATAACTTAACTTTTTAATTCTAGTGAAATCAAGAATACTATCGATGACTTCAATTTTAGCATATTTAATATGTAAACATATGATATAAAATAGTGATAGCATGTGAAATAGACACCATGTGAAGAAAATTTCATAGCAAATATACCATGACATAAATTGCAGGAGATTTGAAAATAAAGAATGACAGAATAGCCCAGTTCAATTACATTTGTCTTTCAGAAGAAGGTGATGACTAATCCATTGTTTGAATTCACATTGGAATGATAAAAGATTGTATTCTTAGAAGTACCCAAGAATATTCAAGGGGAATTGACAAGATCCCATTCTAGACAAATGTATGTAAATCCAAATTACCACTAAGAATCAAGAAAATTGAAGGAGAAGATTAGCATAAGAAAAGCTATTTTTTTCTGAAATAAACATTCTAATCTCAATATGATTCACCTCCTTGCCAATGATGAATATTAAAATTAATTATTTTACACATTGCTCACCTTTACCACACAGGTAGTTGTGACCTCCTGATAATATTTTTGTGTAGGTTGAAGATCATTTTTATCAAGTTATATCAAATTGCATGTCAGACATGCTGGGTATCCTAAGTAAGTTTTTCGTAGCTATTGTTATTAATTGCATGAGGATTATGATGTTCTCAAGTCAAAGTGTCAATTAGCTCATTTTCCAAATGAGTAAATATATTAACATCCTCCAGAGATACAAAATCAATAGAAGAAACATGTACAGACATTCACAAAGATTTATCACAAGAAAATGGTTCATGCAGTTAAAGAAGCTGGCAACTCCGGGTGTCTGCAAGCCTGATCGGTAAGCAAGAAACTTGGGAAAATTTATACTTTAATTCTAGTCTGAGTTTGAAGGCCCGAGAATCAAGATTGCTCCTGGGTGCTTCCGATCCATAATCTGCAAGTCACCATGCAGGAAGAGTCAGTGTTTCAGTTTAAGAGGAAAGACATGGAGAAATGATAAAGTCCTATTTCAAAGACCATCAGACAAGGAGAACACTTACTCATGGGAGAATCTGCATTGCTGTTTGAGCTGTGACTTTGATAAGACCAATAAGATTATGTTATGCCTTGTAACATAATCTGCTTTGCTCAATCCATAAATTTTATATTATTATCATGCAGAAACTCCTTCACAGGAACTCCCAGAATATTTAACTAAACACCTAAACACCCCTGACACGGTGAAGTTGACACATGTAATTAATCATAAAGGTCAATTTCATGATTTCTTTTTAAGATCTCATACAACACATTAGGTTTTAATTCACAGATGGAATAAGCCTATCTTAAAGAAGTTATTCTAAAGATGTGTTTTATGCCATCAAGAAAAATGTATTTAGGATTGGGGATGTAACTCAGAGATGGATCATGTGCTTAGCATGTATGAGACCCTGAATTTAATTCCCAGTACTGGAAGAAAAAAAACAAAAACATAAAATATATATCTACATTTGTCTTTCTATATTTATTTTTTCCTCATAATAATATTATTATAAGGCATTTTTAGTAAGAACATAATAAGGGGGAAAATGTCCATTGTTATTGTTTTAAACAATATACTAAATGTAGATTCTTGGAATACTGGTCATACCAAAATACAAATCATCTAAGAAATATTTTTTCAATTTTTTATCATATGCCTTATCACATTCAAGTCCAATAATAAAATAATGGATCCTATTAATTGTGCCAAAACATGTACTATGTTCTCTTGAAACAGCATCTCAGATAATCTTCAATATCTCTCTAACCATCATCATGGTTATCAAGGATTCAAGTTCAGATCTTGCTTTCCCATGGTATTTAATGCTTGTCTAACTAAAACCAACTATCATTTTAATTTTAACTGATTATAAATTGAATATATTATAAAACATGAGTAATGTTACAGCATGTTCTAATCAATTCTATTTATTTGGATACTCTGAAGCAATCATTATGATAGTTACCTGAGGCAAGGCTATGATTAGTCACAGCAGGTGATTAAATCTGTAGTTGTTTTAGGCCTGATTCTCATTGGCTTTTTTTTTGCATCATCAAGTAGTCCAATAATAATATAATAGTGGGTATTTACTGTGAGAAATAAAATACTGTTTCCTAACATATTTCTTTAATACAGAATAGGCAGAAATGAAATGTTCAGATTTTAAATGGCCTGAGGAATTTAACTGGATCTCTGGCAATATTCTTTTCAATTATAACAGTGATTTAAAATTTTTGTAACATTACCAATTGATCTAAGTAGCACTAACACAGAAATTTCTGGTGCCCACAATGAAAACTGTCTTGTTTACTAAGAGAAATTAATTGGTTAAATGGTCTAGTCCTAAATGTTTTTTAAAGGGCAATGTATTTGTAGGTGGCATTGAGAAGCTAAGAACTATAAAGTGAATTTTTCACTTTTCATTTGCTGTCAATGTATTAATGCACATATGAAGAAAGCTCTTTTCCTCATTTTCACAAAAGAGAAAGATTCAGAGAAGATTTAATGTTCTGGCCAAAGTAATACACAATTTAAAAAATCTTTAAAGTATTCAAATGCCTGTCAAGCCGAAAAGACTATAAATTACCTATGACAACAATGTCTAAAATAGTCAGATACTAGGGACTGCAAACCCTGAGGTGAAGGAGTCAAATTTGCTGATTTCACAGGACTTGTAATCTGATGAGGAAGGTGACAAAGGAGAAAATACGAAACTGTAATGAATCAGAGAATGATAGGTTCTATACAATAAACAAAGAAGTAAAGCAGGATGGAGTATGATAAGGAAAGTGCTTGCAATTTAAGTAGTTCAGTCACTAGTATCATAGGTGAAATTTGAACATTACCTGATTGAGGGAAAGAGCAATTTCACAAAGGCCTCCCAGGGAAGGTTGTTTAGACTAAGACTATCTTGAAAATGACTTTGAGCCCAAAGTGGGTGTGAGCACCTAGTCTTGCAGGAGGATAACTTGAGACTAGCAAGATCCTGTGTAAAAGGAGAGGGGAGGTCGAGAAAAGAAAAGAAAGGGATGGGAGAACGAAAATGTGTTTGTGATGTTCAAAGAATTGCAACAACACTGTTGGTTAAATCACAGTCAATGTGGGGTAGAGTAACAGGATATGAAGTCAGAGAGAAAGGCAGAGTTATGATCACATGTGACCTTGTAGGAATTTCAGACAGAGTGAGCAAGTACTTCACAAAATACCATCATGGTTGTGAAAGCATTGACCTTGACATGGTGCAAAGATCAGATTTTGCTGACAGTTGATAGAAAAGACTGCCAAAGCTAGATAGGTGATTAGATGTAGACTGTATCTTCAAGGCAGAAGCAGGAAGAAGTAATTAAAAAAAAAAAAAAATGAAATGTAAAGAGAAAGGGAATAAAGAACTCAAGTTTTCTGGATTAACCAAGGGAGTGAATGAGATCATATTACAACAAATAGGAAAGACAGAGTATGTTTTTATTGTGTTTTTGAGGGGGTGGGGCAAAGATGTTTCTAGAAATTTTATCTGATTTAGTTTATAGGACTTAGGTGCCTTTATATATTCACATTTAATCCATCATAATATGTTTACATGCAGAGATGAAGAACCTCATTTATTTGTTTGTTCAGAAATGAGAAATATTACATTCATTAGAATTGCAGATGGTAGAAAGCCCTATATACCAGGCACGAGTACACAAATATGTACTCATGGAATCATGCTGTTTGCTAGATTCAGTCCCTTTAGTCTCAGGGGATTTTATTTCCTGTTTTGTAGTCAGGGAAAATCACTCAGGGCAGCAGAAGTATTGCCTTTCCTGCAACTTGTATTACTAGCATGCAAGTGGAACATCATCCCTGGTATTCCCTAGAGTACTCGGTCTTCTGAATTCACATAGCTCATGCTTATAAGAATGAAAACAAAATACCTTAGAGTTATTAGGGGGATAGTGACAGTGGCCACCCTTATCTATTATTCTTCTTGACTTATCTATGTGTATATGGTAACTATAGGAGAGGCTATTAAAACTCTTGCCACATCTTATTGGACAGTGACCCAGTATTGCACCCTGTTCTCTCTCACTGTACTGTAGCAGATTGTAAAAGGCCATTTCAGAAGAGACATGAGTAAAGATTGTTAAAGTGACCGCAAGTGATTAAACTGACTCATTATATCTCAGGTAAGTACATCTACGTTGATAAAATCAACCTTATCAAACTGTTAAGGTTTATTTTTCTTCCAGCTTGTTTGATTTCTGTTCTACTTATTCCAATACCATTAAAATACTCCCCCAGTACTAAAACTACTTATTCTTAGTCTAGATCATATTAGACAAAACCAGAGTGCATTTCTGGCGCACGTCATGCCTCTATTAATGACTCGGGGATACTGAGGGACAAATAGAAATATGTTTGCTGGCAAAGAAGCTTTGTAGTCCAAAGTTCTCAGCCATGTCTATATTTTCTTAAATACCCTATTTTATTTGTCAGTGAACAATTCCTTCTCTATAATTGCTACACCTTTTTTAAGACACCTGGTAGTTCTGAACGCAATTGTTTCAGCAATCCTCAAACCTTCACATTCAGGCCTTGGAAGTGTTGGAACATGTCTGCCTCTTTATCTGAATGAAATAACAAGCTTTCAAGAAAACTGCTACACAGACTGATTTTCCTCTTGCACCTTGCATTAGATCGTGACCATTTTATCGTGTACTTTGTACACTTTTTCTGTTCTTCTCCTGAAAGGTACAACTTACGATGTTCTTCTCTTTTCTAAGTATTCTCATTACAACGAACAGGTGCCACTGTCACTTAATTTCCCTGAAACTTGCCTGATATTCATGCTATTTCCTATCCATGATCAGGGGAAAAATGAGTACTCATAATACCATTAACCATGGATTATTGAAGTCTGATTTCATCCTGCATAAAATAAACCCATGAATCCATCAAATATATGGTCAATTGATATGTTTAAGAATATCTGGTTTACTTTCCACATATTCATTAATTTTTTCATTTTCTTCTGCCATTGATTTATAGATTCATTCCACTGCAGCAAAAATAAAATAAAATAAAATAAAATAAAGGCCTAATTTAAATCTGAAATTCATAAGACTGGTTCTGTGCCTGAGATGTAGTACACAATGGAAAAGGTTTTGGGTGCACTTGAGAAGAATGTGCCTTCCGTCACTTTTGGGTTGAGTGTTCTTCGTGTGTCTATAAGGCCCATTTGGCAGAAGAAAGTGCTTTCTATTCATGTTCTTTCTTTTTTTAATAATCTTCGTTATGGATATTCTAACCTGTGGAAACCATTCATATTTAGCAGAATCAGACTAGGTTTAGCCATGTAATGCAGAGGCCTGGCTTCTAGGAACTGCCGGGAGGCAAGTGGTGCTGTGTGAAAGAGGTTCCCTGTCTCCTTCTGGAATTTTCCCAAAAGGATGACTCCCCTAACTCTACCCTATCCTGTCCATCACAGAAGAAGCTCCTCCTGGTCCTTGCCCCCATTACCTGTGTGTCTATAAATAAAAGAGAGTTGGGCTACTCCAAGTGGAATGTTATAAAGAGATCAGAGGTGGTGTGGCCAGACCTGTCACACCCCCTCTCTCATAAAAAGAGTATTGGCTCTCCTATGTTTATTGACTAGGTAAGTTTTTTGGGTAATAGATAGAAAAATTGCCAACATCCTCCTCCAGCATTCAACCATTTCCTCCTCCACACAGGACATGGCAGAGAAGACCCCGATACTCTCCACTACTGAAAATGGGGTAATGAAGTTAATGGGGTATTGATGTCAATATCTCTCTACTCCACTGTAAATGTTTGCTTTATGAATTTAGGTACTCTGATGTTGAATGTATAGATGTTTATAACTTTACGTATTTCTGGTAAATTTGCACTTTTGTCATTGTAAAATATCCTTTGCAACTGGCGATGGTTCTGGAATTAGTCTGTTTTGTTTAATATAAATATATCTGCCCTGTTAGATACTTTGGTTGCTAATTTCATGGAACATCTTTTTATCTTTTCACTTTCAGTCTGTCCACATATGTCCTTAAATCTAAAGTGAGCTTCTAATAGAGTGGGTTATGCATTTTATCTATTCAGACAGCCAATGTCATTTAATTGGGGGCATTTAATCCATTTACATTAAAATAATTAAATAATTATGAGTAGGATTTGTCTTTCATATCTTGCCATCTTCCTTTGTGTTTTTTTTTGTTTTTTGTATTGCTGTGTTTAAATTTCTTCAATTTTTGTAACTCATATTTTCTTTTTGGTTGTCATGGAGCTTATGTGAAAATTATTTTAATAGCCTATTTTATGTTGATAACAACCTATATTGTTTAATTAAAATATTTTGTTAAAAATTTAAAAATCATCTTAATATATGGAACTTACGACAATTATATAGATAACATTTTATGGGGGCAAAAAACAGGTCCAAATCTTAGTGGCCTAAAGCAACAAGTGTTGTTTTTGCACTCACACTGTTCACACTAGTTATTGGGGGCTCTGCCTCACTCTTGTGTAAAAAATGTGATGATTTTACTTCTCCATGTTTTATTATTGTCACAATTTACATCCCTTATGACTATATTAACATATTTCTAGTTATTGGTATTTTTAATAGTTTTGTCCTTTGACTTATATTCCAGAATGAAAATTATTTACCTTCCATCATTATAGTATTATAATATTCTACATTTACCAATCCATTAACTTTGACCAACATGTTTTATATTTTATTCTATCACAAGTTGTTTTGTGTCCATTCACTAGAACTTAAAAAGCTTCCATTAGCGTTTCTAAAAAGGTAAATTTAGTGGTACCTAATTATATCAGTTATAATTCTATTTAAAGATAGCTTTGATTTTATATCATACAGTTGTTTGACAGGTTTTAGAAATATTTTTACTTTCAGCACTTTGAACATACCATTCTACTTTTCTCTTACAAGATTTCTTCTGTAAATCTACTGAAAATTCTATGAAAGTTCCCATGGATATGGTGAGCAATTTTTCTGTTATACCTGGGTCTTTTTCATCTGCTTGCTCTCCACTAGTCTGGGCAGAACTTCATCTCTGTTCTAATTCATCCCTAAGTGACATGATTATTCCAGGTATCAATAACAATCTGAGACATGCAAGGTAGAGCCAATTCCTTGAGGAGAGCCAGTTCCTTTGTCAGCCATCAGAAAAGTTAAGTCTTTGCTTTCTTAACATCCCCAGAGAGAAGCTGGTTTCTGGTATTTTTCCTGTGTTCACTTTACTGAGTCAGAGAAAGGCACTGCAGTGGCTACCAGCCCAAGCTTTCATTTTGGTTCTTCATTAAAACAATTAGATTTTACTGGTCTTATCATAGGTCCATTACTGGCTAGTCAAGAGCCAGTACTCTGGGGTGTCACTGAAGAGAAACTTAGGTTGTGAGCACATGTGTAAACTCTTGACCTTCCTCTGGGAAAGTCTGGAATCTTGAAAACTTCTTTCCAATCATATGGCATCATATCAGGAGTATGGCAAGTGGGTGCCTTAAATGAGTCTTGTTTCATATATACCCAGGATACAAGTGCCTTCCTTTCAATTCAATTTTGAATTTTTCACAAAATGAATGCTACTGAATAATAATGTATTGTAACTGAATCTGTGCATTCATGAGAAAAAGCATTTAGATTTTCCCAGTTCATCATCCTGTGGATGCCACTATAGCTCAAAAGAAAGTGTTTTAACAGTTCATGATCTAGAAAGATTGATATCAGTCAACACATAATTAGTTATTTCTATTCTCTGCTCTAGACTGCCTTTTAATACATACAAGCTATTATGTACTTCACTCAAGAAAAAAAGTCTTCAAATTATTTAGAGAATAATATTGGTTTCTGAATGTTACTCATCTCTCCAAACATCAGGTCTCACTATTTTAAGCATAAAAGAATTTTATTCAAGTATGTAAAGTAGCTTCTTATATTTCTGGTGGTCAAAGTTCGTTAGTTAGGCTATGAGGTTTGCAGCCATGGAAAATACTGAAAGTACACCAACAAAATGTTAAAGCAAAGATCCTTCTCAGCACTCACAGCAGAGTGCAGTTACTCACCCGGGGAACCAGGCATGAAAGTCTATCTGATGCTATGCCCTCAAGCTCAATATTTTCTCTACCACCCTCAGTAGGGAAGGTTTAATTGAAAACCCTGCTTCTTGACACTGTTTTTCCCTGAAGACAAGGTGAACAAGAAACACAGAAATATGATTTTAAGATCAACTCCTTCGAGCACCAAAATTTCAGATTGTGCTTTAAGTGAGAGAAGTATTTAGATGTGCACAGAGATTTTGAAAGTGTAAGAAGCTTAGAAGCTACATATTCTCTCTCTTTTATGAATATGAAATAGTTTAAGTTTGAAGTATAAATTTCAGCCTAGCTTAAATAAGCTCTAAAGTGACAGAACTTAGAGTTAGCAGCCTTTGGGAACAGATTAAAAGCCATAGAAATCCGCTAACATAATGGGTGGATGTTGGAAATGAAAAACAAGGTTAACCTAAACAGTGGTCACAAA
Source organism: Sciurus vulgaris (assembly GCF_902686455.1). Classification (NCBI taxonomy): domain Eukaryota; kingdom Metazoa; phylum Chordata; class Mammalia; order Rodentia; family Sciuridae; genus Sciurus; species Sciurus vulgaris. The sequence continues at coordinate 47,101,203 of NC_136472.1, read as the reverse complement.
TCACTGATATTTAGGAAGCTGTATGAAAAATCAGCTGAGCTTCTCCAGTGGAGAGCTTATTGAAATGCAGATTGTGATAGAGTAGACCTGCTGTGGGTCATGAAATGTGCATTCCTAACTAGCTCTCAGGCAATTGGCTAGGTTGCAGGTTCCCAAGCCACACATCTGAAGCATTTATTACTAAGAGATATCCTAGCAGAAAGAGATTCAGTGCTTAAGCCAATGTGGCTTAAGTTCTGTCAGTCTTTTTTCTTAAAGATTTCTCAGAAGTCTTTAATAAGCTAGGATGCTCAGAGTTGGCCCAGGGCACAGAGGGAAAGGGGAAATGAGGGGAGGTTGGACAGTATACATGATTTTGTCTATTAAAACTTGATTATAAAATCTTTATAATTCATTAATTATTTTAAGAAACGAGTATTTAGTTAAAGATATTTTTGAAAAACAAAATGTTTGACTTCAGAAATATAGATTAGTTTGAATTTTCTCTATCATCCCATATAGTAATTTGCATTTACATTATTAGTATTTAGTGATAGGGAATTCTATTTAGAAATATCACTGTTCATTAAAAATACAATTTGTGATTGTATTATCTTACACAAATGGTTTATAGTTCAGTAAAAATCTATGCACCATAATTCAAGATGTTTGTACCTAGTGTCAGAAACTCAAAGGAAGACATAATATTCTTAATGGTAAATATATATAATTGATATGGATAATTTACAGACTTAGCCTATACTGGAGTTAGAAAAAACGAAATACTTTAAAAATTTACAATATTATTATAAGCTGTTACAGATTCATTTTTGTTTCCCATTATTCATTTGTTCATACATTCTTTTGGACATGTTTAAGCCCCTGATATTCTGCTGCAAATGAGGGGAAAGAGAGTGTAGTTAATTCATGATGACAGAAGAAAGGATTATTAAACTTTAAGAAAGATCAATGGAAACATTTTAAATCAACACACACACACACACACACACACACACACACATACACACACACACACACACACACACAAGTGCAAAATATGGATAAAAGTTGATATAAAATATCATACACTTTAACATGTATTTAAATATCCAGAAGAGAAATGTAGTGTAGAATGACATTTGGACAAATACTGGCTCAAGGAATATAAAACTACTCTATTAAGTTGTATAACTGGAAGCAGGGGAGATGCTCTAGATGATTTTCTTATACAGTGACAGCCCTTTTTTGATTATAAGGAAGCAAGGAGTGATCTGGAATTTCTAAAGAGGAAAGATTGTTCAGTGTTAGGGGCTAATGATTTTCTGTGGTCCGTATTCCATAATTCCACTTCCTGTAATAAGTAGGCATCTGTGATGTGTTATACTGCAGTCAATGGTTCATATGGTGGACGGAGAACTTCTCAGCAGGAACTGATAGAAAGAAGTAAAGTAGTGAGATGGGTGAATAAAATAATCTTTAAAAAATAAAACTTCCTGTACTGTTCTTTGGTTATTATATTCATTGGGGTTCTTTTCTGGAGAAGCCTGTCCAATTCAATAACCAAGGTACCTCACTGGGTGGAGGAGGAAAAGAAATATCTTTGTATATATAATCTCACTTTATCCATGTGTTTCATGTTGCTGCTTTCAGTCAGCCACAGATAGAAATATTTGGGGAAAAATATAACTATATTAAATATATGCAGACTTATTTTGCTTGCTAATAGTGTCTAAACAATATAGTATGACAACTATTTAATAGTATTTACATTGTATTAGGTATCAAAAATAATATAATGATGATTTAAAGTATATGGGAGGATATGTATAGATTAAGTGACTTAAGTACTCATGAGTTTTCATATCTATAGGAGGTTCTAGAACCTACCATGTATAGATATCTAGGTATTACTCTATACAAAAGGGTTTTTCATAAGGAAATAGCTCAAGCATTTAAAGAAACTTACAAGTTTCAAGATCTGCACAGAGATGTTGAGCATTTTTTCATATGTTTGTTTATCGATTGTATATCTTCTGTGAAATGTCTGCTCAGTTCTTTAGTCCATTTATTGATTGAGTTATTAGTATTTTGGTGTTAAGATTTTGAGTTCTTTATAAATTCTGGAGATTAGTGCTCTATCTGAAGTGTGTGTGGTAAAGATTATCTCCCACTCTGTAGGTTCTCTCTTCATATTGTTGATTGGTTCTTTTGATAAGAAAAAGCCTTTTTGTTTGACCCCATCCCATTTATTAATTCCTGCTTTTATATCTTGTGTCTTGGGAGTCTTGTTAAGGAAATCTGGTCCTAAGTTGACATGATGAAGATTTGGGCCTACTTTTTCTTCCATTTGGTGAAGGGTCTCTAGTTTAATTCCTAGGTCCTTGTTCCTTTCTGAGTGGAATTTTGTGCAGGGTTTAATTTCATTTTGCTGCATGTGAATTTCCAGTTTTCCCAGCACCATTTGTTGAAGTGACTATCTTTTCTCCATTGTATGTTTTGGCACCTTTGTCTAGTATGAGATAACTGTATTTATGAGATCTCTGTGTCTTCTATTCTATACCACAGGTCTGTCTGCCTATTTTAGTGCCAATACCATGCCATTGTTGTTACTATTGCTCTGTAGTATAGTTTAAGGGCTTGTATTATAATACCTACTGCTTCATTCTTCCTGCTCAGGATTGCTTTGGCTATTCTGGGTCTCTTATTCTTCCAGTTGAATTTCATGATTGCTTTCTCTATTTCTATGAGGTACGTCATTGGGATTTTAATTGGAATTGCATTGTATCTGAGTAGCACTTTTGGTAGTATGGTCATTTTGACAATATTAATTTTGTCTGTTCAAGAACATGGGAGATCTTTTCATCTTCTAAGGTTTTCTTTAATTTCTTTCTTTAGTGTTCTGTCATTTACATTGTAGAAGTCTTTCACTCTTTTGTTAGATTGATTCCCAAGTTGTTTTTTTTTTTTTTTTTTAGATTTATGAGTGTTGATTTTATATCCTGCTACTTTGCTGAATTCATTTATGAGTTCTAGAAGTTTTCTAGTGGAAATTTTTGGATCCTCTAAATATAGAATCATGTCATTGGTAAATAGGGATAGCTCGAGTTCTTCTTTTCCTATTTGTATCCCTTTAATTTCTTTGGTCTGTCTGATTGCTCTGGCTCGCGTTTCAAGATTGATGTTGAATAGAAGTGGTGAAAGTGGGTATCCCTGCCTTGTTCCAAACTTTAGAGGGAAAGATTTCAGTTTCCTTCCATTTAGAAAGATGTTGTACTTTGGCTTAGCATAGATAGCCTTTACAATGCTGAGGTATGTTCCTATTATCCCTATTTTTTCTAGTGTTTTAATCATGAAGGGGTGCTGTATGTTATTAAACGCTTTTTCTATATCTATTGAAATGATCATGTGATTCTTGACTTTAAGTCTATTAATGTTATGAATTACATTTATTGATTTCCAGATGTTGAACCAACCTTACATCCCTGGGATGGACCCCACTTGATCGTGGTGCACTATGCTTATAATATGTTATTTACGCAATTAGCCAGAATTTTGTTACACATCTTTGCATCTATGTAGATCAGGGATATCGATCAACAAATGTATGAAAAAATGTTAAACATCTCCAGTAATTAGAGAAATGCAAATCACAACTACCCTAAGATTCCATCTCACCCCAATTAGAACAGCTATTATCAAGAACCCACGCAACAATAGGTGTTGGTGAGGATGGGGGTGGAGAAGATACGCTCATATATTGCTGGTAGGATTGCAAATTAGTGTGGCTACTCTGGAAAGCAGTATGGAAATTCCTTAGAAAATTTGGAATGGAAGAATCATTTGACCCAGCTATCCCACTCCTTGGCCTATACCCAAAGGACTTAAAATCAGCATACTACAGTGATACAGTCACATCAGTGTTTATAGCAGTTCAATTCACAATGGCTAGATTGTGGAACCAACCTAGATGCCCTTCAATACATGAATGAATAGAGAAACAATGTTATATATACACAATGAACATTACGCAGATATAATGAAGAATAAAATTATGGCATTTGCAGGTAAATGGATGGAGTCAGAGAATATTATGCTAAGTGAGAGAAGTCAATCCCAAAAACCTAAAGGCGGAATATTTTCTCTGATATGTAGATGCTGATACTTGACTGGGCGGTCCGTAAGGGAAGAATGGAGGAACTTTGAATTGTGTAGAGGGAAATGGGGAGAGGGAGGGGGCAATGGGAAGGACAGATGGTGGAATAAGACAAACATCGTTACCCTATGCACATGTTTGATTACATGAATGGTGTGACTACATCGTCGTGAAAACCAGAGAAATGAAAAGTTGTACTCCATTTGTGTAAAATGAATCAAAACGCATTCTGCTATCATGTATAACTAAATAGAACAAACAATTAAAAAAAAAGTGACACACACACAAAAGATCTGCACAATGATTTGGCAAGGAGAGCCACTGGTATAGCTCCAATTTCAAAGTCATCAGGCTTGAAACAGAATATTTTGTTTTGTGTCCAAACATGTTGAAAGGTGATTTCCCAGATTTCAGGCAGTCAGTTTCACTTGGGTGAGAGTAATCCTGCTTTCTTCTGATGCCCAGGCCTTTAACAGCTTGGATGAGGTCAATCTATCATTAGGGTGGACAATCTGCTTTACCAAGTGTCTAAATTTGCATTTTAAGCTCATCCATAATATACATGCCATCATATATGAACATTCTCACCAAAACAACCAAAATAATGTTTGATTAAATACTTGAGTTCCCCAGGACTAGCTTATAAGGCTTTCATACTAATTTCTTACGCTGTTCTGGGCAATGATTACCCATATCCGGTCACAGTTTTTATAATTCACATAAAGAAAGGTGACAAATAAGTGATCATCACATTTTCTCCCTTCAAGTAATACTTTTCTGTGAGACAGAATGATGAGATCATGAGTAATCAGAAGAGAACTGAACACAAGTCATCTACAGAATTATTTTGCAATTTTTTTTTTAGTCCCAGTGTGGAAATCCATGGTGTTGAAACCTAATGAAAATCATGCACAGGTGTTCCATATACTTCAGCTTTTCATGAAGTGAGAACTTCGCAGCAAAGACTGTATTCTTCATTTTTTAATAGAAAATA